>NC_139611.1:63993485-64502430 GCF_964270895.1 Podarcis filfolensis | reverse complement strand
GAGAAAAGGCCCATTTCAATGGGTCTTCTCTGAGTAAAACTTAGTTAAATGCTACCCTTTATTCCCACACAAGAGAAGCTATATATGTATGTCAGAAAGGTTTATTGTTTTATCATGCACTGTTTTAAACATTTTAAGCTTACAGAACTTCTTGCCTATTTACTTAGGTAAACATGTATTGTTTGTCAACAGAATTATGTACTATCCCTTCAAAGCAATACTATTATGTTCCCAAGAATGAAAATTATGTTGCATCCTGTACAGAAGTCACGATGTATATAAGACAAATATGGTTTGCTGCACTAGTGAAACAAAGATGTGGTTGGAAAAGGGAAAAAACATTTTTGTCTCCTGTGCAGTGACTCACCGTCTGCATCTGTGTTATATTCAGCTGGTAAGTTGCACTTTACATGATGAATGGGCTACAATATCAAATGGTAATCATACCTGGCTTCCCCCTGGCAAAACGCTCTTCATTGTGATGGGTGAGCAGAGGACAGGTTTGAACCCTGCATGCAGCCTTGTCTGAGAGGGACTGCAGCGTGTTTGCTCTGTGTGCAAACATACCACTATGGGATCCCTGTCGAGTCCAGGCACCCCAGTTTACAAACCCATTACAAGTGTTACCACAAAATATCCCACTTAAGTTTTTTCCAGAGGCATGAATGGCAACCATTCACTTACATCAGGTGTAGCCAACATGGTGTCCTCCAGATATGTTGGACTTCAGCTCCCATCATCCCTAACTACTGGCCATGCTGGCTAAGCTGGAAGGAGTCTAACATCTTTGCCACCTTTGACATAAACGGTGGAAAGCAATTACACTCCAGGGCACCATGGGGAGCTTAACCTGCTCCTGGTCCTACCCAATCCAAACCTTTGAAAATCAAGCATATTCCTATCTGCATGCCTTAGCTCCATCTCAGGTTCTGTTTCTTGGTCACACCAGAGTGTTGTTATCCAGTGTTTTTTATACATTAGACAAAGTGCATATTGTTAAAAAAAGTTTTGTGAAAGCTGTCATGTGCAGGCATAAATAGCAGTGATGACTTGTGCCCAATCTATCCCCAACTGCAGCTCATTTTCATGTATACTGAAATTATTTTTTATTAAAATATTTATACCTCATCTTTCTATGGAATAAATGCTACAGGTGGCTTACTACAAAATTTAAAATGTAATATAATAATAATTTTAAAAAATTATAAAGTCAAGGAAACAACAGAAAAGGTAACTTTAATATAATAATAATAATATAATAATTTATTATTTATACCCCGCCCATCTGGCTGGGTTTCCCCAGCCACTCTGGGCGGCTTCCAACTGAATATTAAAAACAATACAGCATCAGACATTAAAAACTTCCCTAAACAGGGCCGCCTTCAGTTGTCTTTTAAAAGTAAAATAGTTTATTGCTTTGACATCTGCTGGGAGGGCATTCCACAAGACAGGTGCTACTACTGAAAAGGCCCTCTGCCTGGTTCCTTGTAACCCCACTTCTCACAGCGAGGGAACCGCCAGAAGGCCCTCAGCGCTGGACCTCAGTGTCCAGGCTGGATGATGGGGATGGAGATGCTCCTTCAGGTATACAGGACCGATGCCATTTAGGCCTTTAAAGGTCAGCACCAACACTTTGAATTGTGCTCAGAAACGTACTGGGAGCCAATGAAGATCTTTCAGGACCGGTGTTATATGATTTCGGCAGCCACCCCCAGTCACCAGTCTAGCTGCCACATTCTGGATTAATTGCAGTTTCCGAGTCACCTTCAAAGGTAGTCCCACGTAGAGCGCATTGCAGTAGTCCAAGCAGGAGATAACTAGAGCATGCACCACTCTGGCAAGACAATCTGCGGGCAGGTAGGGTCTCAGCCTGTGTACCAGATGGAGCTGGTAAACAGCTGCCCTGGACACAGAATTAACCTGTGCCTCCATGGGGAACTGTGAGTCCAAAATGACTCCCAGGCTGTGCACCTGGTCCTTCAGGGGCACAGTTACCCCATTCATGATCAGGGAGTTCTCCACACCAGCCAGCCTCGTCCCTCAGGAACATCTGTCTTGTCAGGATTCAACCTCAATCCGTTAGCTGCCATCCATCCTCCAACCGCCTCCAGACACTCAGACAGGACCTTCACTGCCTTCACTTTAAAAATATAATTCCTCAGATAGTCGACAAACCAATTATAAGCTAAATAATAATAAATAAGCAAGCCAAGTGCTCTCTGGAAAACAAAAGTTTCCACGAGATGGTGGGAAACCAGCAAGAGGTGAGCCAGATCACCCTCAAAATGTCTAGGTACAGCTCTCCTCTGCATCCACACCAAACACACCTAAGATACAGACAGGATGCAAGGAGACATTCTCCAGCAGATTTTTTAAAAAAGTATTTTATTGATTTTGATATAAAATTACAAAAATATGTAACAATGGAGAGACAATTCATCATCTAATGTTGCATAATATAATCAGGTTCAAAGTAGCATAGTGAGTTCATTAGCTGATTTTTGTTTCTATTTTATCTGTCAGCCCAAAGTACTTAGGTGTAAAAACAAAAAAAAAATTTCCCTTCCAGTAGCACCTTAAAGACCAACTAAGTTAGTTCTTGGTATGAGCTTTCGTGTGCATGCACACTTCTTCAGATACACATCTGAAGAAGTGTGTATCTGAAGAAGTGTGCATGCACACGAAAGCTCATACCAAGAACTAACTTAGTTGGTCTTTAAGGTGCTACTGGAAGGAAAATTTTTGTTTTGTTTTGACTATGGCAGACCAACACGGCTACCTATCTGTAACTGGTACTTAGGTGTAGTTGACCATGTGTGGCTGGAGCTTTACAAACATTTTTGTCCTTGGTGGTCTGTGTAATGTACCATAAATCCTGAAATTTGTCCAACTCAGTTCCTTTTTGTAGCACTTTAAATCTGTGAGTTAGCTTTTCCATCAGTGCCAGATTCCAAACCTTGTGGTACCAACAAAAAAAGGTTAACGGCAGGGACTTCCAGTTCTTGGTGATCTCTCCAGTTGATCTTAATAAGTAGTTGAGCTCAAATGAGAGATGGCCCTTTGGAAACCCTGGTCCTAAGCTGCTTAGCACTCATAAATGGAGCAGTACTTTGAGTTGGGCCTAGAAAACAGACCAGCAGCTGGTGAAACCCGTGCAACATGGGACCAATGTGCTCTCAATAACTGGCTTAACTTTTGTGTTTCAGACTGACTGAAGTTTATAAGCACTTGAAAGGCAGCCCCATGTAGAACATACTGCAGTAATCCAAATCTTGATGCAACTAAGGCATGTGCTACTGTGACTACATCTCTTCTCTTGGGGAACCTCCGCAGGCACAGCAGCCTAAGGTGTCCTACCCACAGCTGCTGCCTGGAAACCTAAGAATGAATCTAGGAGAACTCCAAAGCTGTGAACCTGAGTTTTTAAGGGAAGTGAACAGCCCTCCAAGACAGACTGAACCCTTTTTCCCAGAGTGGTAGCTCTTCTAACTAAGAGCATCTCTATCTGGATTAAGCATCACTTTGTTTGCCCCACCCTATATACCAACAGAAAACTAATCCTGATTGTCATTTCTTATATAACCAAAATAGCACCATGTAAGCACAAGACGGAGATATCAGCAGGTGTGGAAGTACCCAAAGGTTTAAAGGTAAAGGTAAAGGGACCCCTGACCATTAGGTCCAGTCGTGACCGACTCTGGGGTTGCAGCGCTCATCTCACTCTATAGGCAGAGGGAACCGGCGTTTGTCCACAGGCAGCTTCCGGGTCATGTGGCCAGCATGACTAAGCTGCTTCTGGCGAACCGTTTACCTTCCCGCCGGAGTGGTACCTATTTATCTACTTGCACCTTGACGTGCTTTCGAACTGCTAGGTTGGCAGGAGCAGGGACTGAGCAACGGGAGCTCACCCCGTCACGGGGATTCGAACCGCTGACCTTCTGATCAGCAAGTCCTAGGCTCTGTGGTTTAGCACCATGTAAGCACAAGACGCAATGCGGGTGGCGCTGTGGGTTAAACCACAGAGCCTAGGACTTGCCGATCAGAAGGTCGGCGGTTCGAATCCCCGCAACGGGGTGAGCTCCCATTGCTCGGTCCCTGCTCCTGCCAACCTAGCAGTTTGAAAGCACGTCAGTGCAAGTAGATATATAGGTACCGCTCCGGCGGGAAGGTAAACGGCGTTTCCGTGCATTGCTCTGGTTCGCCAGAAGCGGCTTAGTCATGCTGGCCATATGACCCGGAAGCTGTACACCGGCTCCCTCGGCCAATAAAATGAGATGAGCGCCGCAACCCCAGAGTCGGTCACGACTGGACCTAATGGTCAGGGGTCCCCTTTACCCTAAGCACAAGACGGAGATATCAGCAGGTGTGGAAGAACCCAAAGGTTTACAGAATGACAACTCCACACACTAAAGGTGGGGAGGAATGACAAAAGCCAATTGCGGACTAAGTATGCTCAGTAACTACACAATGCTGAGTGTCTATTGGGAGGAAAAAACAAAACACTTCAATACTCTCTCTGGCTTGGCTGGAAGAGAAAGGAATTAGCACATTCTGTTGCCATCAGCACACAGGTGAGCTCCAACTCTCTCCTAGCAGTTTCATGTAGATGCTGATTAGCTTCAATACTACCAAGGTGAAAAATGCTCGGTTAATGCTCTAGTCAATCAGCTTACCCAGTTCTACATACTTATGTCCACGGGAAAAAATTGCAGTGAAGGACCAGCCCCAACATCCAATAGGAAAGTACATATCCCAGAATGCACTTAGTGAGAGTGGTAGTCTGCCTCCAGTTGTACAGAAGTGTGAGCACAGGGTTTTCATTTCTGTTCCAGCTAGGAAGGGAGGGCTTATCTGAGTGGGGTGTTCCATGCTGTGAAGATTGGCTCCCATTTTGTAGCAAAGGCTCATAGTCATGAAGCAGATGAGCACAGAACCAATAAAGTACTGGAGAAGAGGAGCCCAAAAATCTGGTAAGGACCTATTTTAAAAAATTGAAGAAGTTATTTCATTATGCACGTGCCCAAGACCTTTCAACATAATTCCAAGATACATAAATCCCCTTTTAAGAAAAAGCACAAGATACAGATGAAGTGGGCTGAACAATTTGCCAGGTTTAGGTCAGGGTCAGCCTCAACATTTAAGATCTTCTGTTCTATCTAGAAAAGAATTAAATACTGTCCTTTCTGTGTGTAACTGCATGCCACTTTAAAATTTCTGAATGTTTATCAGTTTATCAAGCCAGCAGTGTAGTATACTGCAGCGCTGGGGAACCTCTGGCTCATGGGCCCTAGTAGGCATGGCATGGGTGCTGAAAGCAAGTCCATTTGAAGGTGCACTGCTGACTGGAGCTGAGAGTGTACCTTAAAAGGAGCTTCCTCTCTGTGCAGATTAGCTGATGGGTGCTGAGAGTGAGACCCTTTGAAAACCAATTGCAAAATGGGTTTCTGGATCAAAGCTTAGTTTGGAAGATATTTATTATGAAATAAATATAAATTATCACTCAGATGGAAGTTTGGTTCTGGCATGTGCCTTCCAGCATGTGCCTTTTCTACCATGCCTCTGACTTCTGAAGCTGCTAACCACCAGGCTCAAAAGCGGAAGTGATTAAGCAAACACATGGCAACTCTTGCTGCCAAGAATCTAGGGGAATTCCCTACTTCCCCTTTCTTGTAACTTTCTCTCTCTTAAAGCACTTCCAGGGAACAGGTGATGACCACTGTCTATATGGCAACCCTTTGAACAGAGTTCTCACCAGGACAGAGCATTATATAAATTTAAAAATCATCATCCCAATAAAAATTATCACCTGGGATTAATGCTAGGAGCCAGTGAGCTGCTGCTCCCATAGCTATTAAGATGCTACAATAATTAATAATACTAATTGCATAGTATTTATATAGTGCTTTTCCTGAGCGTTCGAAAGCATTCCACATACATTATCTTAATAAACCTTACAACAAGTCCTGTAAGGCAGGCTGGTATGACCACCCACATATTGCAGACAAGTAGATAAGGATGAGTGAACAGAAGCTTGCCCGAGACTACCCAGTGACTGAAATTTAAAGCAGGAGCGTTATGGCACACAATACATAACACTAGTTCTCACTTGGGAGGTGAATACGAACCTTAGCCTGCCCAGCCACTTTTGCTGCACCTTGAGAATAGCAGTCTATCAGAGGAGCCATCTTTAGCCAGCTAGCCCATTAGGGAAGACAAGAACTTTGCCATAGGTGTAGTTAGTTTGCTGGGAGGAAACCTATTTATTTGGAGACTGCTGTCGGTGATTGGTCATTGCCAGTGAGCCAGCCCTATGGTGGCAGCCACTTTCAGTTGTTCCTTTGGGATGTGTTGAGAGTGATGGCACTCCCCAAGGGTGATTGGTAGTAGATTGCCTTGTTCCTAGGTGACAGGCTGGGTGTGTGAGAGAGCTGGCATGGCTTGGAAATGATAGATTGCTGGGAAGCTGCATCTGTTGCAAGAGCATGAATACAGCTCACAAACAGATATCCAGTGTGATTAGTGGGTATTTGGTGTTTTTGCTATTTTATATTATTAGATTTCTTTTACATCAATATGCCATGCATTACTTTGGGAGCCTCTGGGCCAAAAATCGTAACAGGGTAGCCTCACCTCCGCTGCATTCATCCCAAACTCTTAAAGCACCCCTTGACCAATGTTCCAATGCTGAACAGCACAGGGACTTTTTAACCTAGTGGCAAGGTAGTCCAACAGCAAACAGCAGGGCTTGCTTTGGTGTAGAAGGGGAGAAACGTATCACCTCTGGAAGCCGAGGCTTCAATACTTCATTCTGCTGCTGCTCCACAACAGAGCATAAGATGGGGCTCATATCACTAGATCCTATGCATGCTTAGTCAAAAAGAAATCCCACTGCCTAAGGCTCCAGCCCCATACACAGTAATCTGCAGATGCACACTAATCTCGGAGTAATCCCTTCTGAAATCTATGGCTTTGCTTCCAAATAAGCACGGACAGAATCAGGCTGCAAATCTAATGAGAGGCACTTCTCCATCTTTAAAGGGTGTATAAATTTCAACTGTGAGGTCAACTGAGGAAGTACCCACACCCTTTTTAGACACACAGACCACCTTCTGCCCCATATAAAGCTGAGAGCATAGCCTATTTTTCTGGCTTCCACCAAGAGGCAGATTTGCACATCAGTGATTATTGGCCTGTCTGAATATCAAGGACAAGGCCAGTTTCCCCTCACCCCAGATTCTAAGTGTTTAAAAAGTTTCAACAAGTGGATGTTTATACTTTGGTTGTGTACGTTTATTACTGCATTTTACTTTTGTGTTTCAATTTTGTAAATCACTTCTCGGTTTTTTGCTGCGGAAAGCAATTCATAAATTTAACAGCTAACTAAAAGTCCACACCCACTCCTTTTTCCATGTACATCTGCACAGCCTAAATAATCCAGCTGCTCCCTTAAAGCAGGGGAATTCACTGTTTCCTCAGGCAACCTAGTTCATCACTGAGGTCAGCTGCCTAGAAGTATGAAGTCTTCTCTTCTGCACAGTTCAAATTTCAGCTGCTGTTATTCAAATATTGTTGATTTCCCTGGGAGGAGAGTACCATCTTTCGTCTTTCACAGTATCCCTTTCCCCCCATATTTGAACTTAAGAATTACTGTTTTTCCAAGCTAACTGCTTCTAGTTCCCTTGTTTCACTTCTGCTTGGTACTTAACCCAAAGCTAGATTAACTGCTCAGTGGCAAAGTGCACAGGAATATAGCAAGCTGTTTTATATCAGGTCAGATTATCATCCATTTAGCCCAGTAGTCTGGCAGCTGTGGCTCTTCAAGGTTTCAGGTCATTTTCATCACCTGCCACTCTTTAATCTGGATATGTCAAGGACTGAAACCTGGACCTCCTCCATGCAGCGCACATGCTCTACCATAACCTAAGGTATCTCACCCTAATATATGCCAAGTCTATACTAGCACACTTGCTTAGCACATAAAGAGACTTAGGGTTCATCTCTAGTTTAAGGAATTTTAGATTAACAGAGCTAGGAAAGGCCAAAGTCTTGGGACTATGTGGCAGATTAATTCTCAGAATACACACAAAATGAGTAAGATGCACACCTTTAAAAAAATTCAAGTCTGAATGTCTTGGGTCAGAGATTGGCTACCACTTCCTGCTGAGCATTCGCTCCTGCATAGTGTGTATCCCTTCAAAGCAGAGTTCAAGGTTTTATGCCAGGCTGGACTGATAACACCATGATACACTTTTGTTCAGGTTGCCACCACCCTGCTATCTGACAGCCCTTCAAGAATCTGCAAAACTTACCTGCACATGCATGCAGAAGGTCCCAAACACCAACAGAACTGTTGCGTGGACCATGTAAACAAATGCACCAGGAGAGTAAAAACCAGTAGCTGGCTTGCTCAAGTCCTTTCCCTTCATTCCTTCAGTCTTTCTTCTCAGCAGGCCAAGTGTTAGGCAGTGCCAGGGGTTTGCAGCGATGTACCGCCAGGCTGCCCAGGAGCCCAGCACAATGGCGGGTGCAGCTAGCAGGAAGTTGGGGATCTGTCTGGGCTCAAAGTACCTGAGGAAGCCGACATTCCAGTAAGTATCTTGAATGTAAGTGTAGAGCACAGGAAAGTTCCAGGAGCACCATGGTGGTGCCACAGCATTTGAGGCTGCTACACGATACCCCTTACGTGCAGCCAGTTGCAACAGTGGGTCTGGCACAGCATACTCAGGGCTAAACGTGGTGTTGCAGAACCGAAGGTATGCCCAAAACTGAAACAAAGCAAATGGCAGGAAAACAGAGGCAGACATCACCACCAGGGAAGCTACCAGGTTTAGGAATTGACCCAAGATCTGTGGCGGCTTTACTCCAGTTCCTGTCCTCGCCTGCAACTGGGAGGCAAAGAGTTTTGTCTGGGAATAGAGGAGGAACCCAGCATTGATCAGTCCGTTGGAACGCACGCCAGCAGCTAGCGAAAAGAGGAGGCTGCTGGCCCAATGCTGCCCTTTCTCTAGCCACCACATGGCACTAAACACTAGGAGGACAAACATGCTTTCTGAATAAGCAGCTGCCATAAAGACGTTTGCAGGGGTGAGGCAGAAGAGGATGGCTGACAGGAACGCCTTCCTGCGGCACTGCAGGACTGCGCAGCTGAGCTTATACAGAGTCCATGCTGCCCAGGCAGAGAACAGACCATTGAGCAGAGCTGCAGAAAGGAGCAGGCGGCTGCGGAGAGATAAGAAGCCTTGGAAGGGCCACAGCACCGTTTCCGCTGCCACTCGCAGGCTCAAGGGAAACAAGGGGAAGAAGGCACAATTGTGCTCATACACATAGCCGTGCTCAGCTATAAACAAGAAGTGCTCCGCATCCCACCGTGACAGGCCTCCCAGGAGCCATTCCAAGATCCTGTCGCAAAACCCGTACTCGGACAAACGGGGTGGAGAGAAGGCATCAGCAGCATGGTCGGGGATCAGGAGGTTGAAAAGGGCCTGGGAAGAGTGGGAAGAAAGGATAGAAAATGACAGCCAAGTCAACGTCCTGTCCCCCTCCCTCCCCAAAGCAACATGTTCCCTCCAATTTGGGACCTGAACCTGACCAGGGAATTCAAAGCCTCACAGCAAGTCATCCCCTGCCCCAAACAAGGACTTGCAGGCATTACGTCTGGGTCTGGGGCGATTTCTCATGCAGGAGCTGTTTTAGAGGCATTTCTAGTGGGGAAATGGGAAAGCGGACAACTTGGGCAAATGCAGCAGTAGGAGAACTTTTTTCTTTAGCCACCAATGTTATTTTCTTACGGTAGTGTCCAACTAAGTGCTACTCAGAGTAGACCCACTGAAATTAATGAACCTAAGTTAATCATGTCCATTAACTTCCACTTTTCACTCAACAGTAGACCTACTGAAATTAATGGAATTAACTTAGTCACATCATTAATTTCAGTGTATTCTACTCTGAGTAAAACTTACCTGAAGACCACCCAAAGGGCCCACTTCAAATAGGACTAGCATTGGACACAACCCTTAATGTCTTCTAGACTTTCTCCAACAGACTGTAAACTGCATATAATGGATAAGACTAAGGAAGTGGGTTAAGTAAAATAATAATAATAGTAATAGTAATAGTAATAGTAATAATAATACCCCGCCCACCTGGCTGGGCTTTCCCAGCCACTCTGGGTGGCTTACAATGTATCTAAAAACATAATAAAAACATCAATCCTTTAAAAACTTCCCAAAACAGGGCTGCCTTCAGATGTCTTCTAAAAGTCAGTTAGGGCGTTCTGCAGGAAGGGCACCACTACCAAGAAGGCTCTCTTCTCGGTATCTTGCAATCCTTACAACAACCAAGTAAAGGGTGCCAGTATTACTATCACCATATTGCAGATGTGGGCCTGAAACTACGACTGTTTCATGAGTTCATGGCAGAGGTGGCATCTGAACCAGCAACTTAGCCACTATGCTAAGCCAACAGTCCTGTATGCCAAGATGAAGGTGCTCTGGGGGGAAAACAACTGATCAGTGAGCATGCTTTGTACCTCTTGCTAATCTGTGGGAGAAAATAGCAACATGCCAAAGACCGCAATTTCTGAATGTGCACCGAGATCATCTGCCAAATGAAAAGTCATTCCAACTTGCCGAGCCAGACGAAGCATACAGAAATGTCAAACTCAGGGGTTTCCTTTGTGCAATCAATCCAATTATGTGTTGGCACACAAGGAACAGAGAGAGCCACACATCTAACGAAATCAAACTCAATAAAGGCAGTCATGCCTTTCCATAAAAAACAACAACCCTGTGGCTGTTTGGCTGGCCAGACGACAATACCCAGCCCAAGCTATAAGGGACCAAAAAGGAATTCTCCTGCTAGCAGTCTGTCTGGCATCAACTGTGTGTGTATTTGGCACAGTTCCCAGTGTAAGAACTTACCCATGGCCCTACAAGGAACTTTAGTAGGATCCCATTGTAGCTGTCAAGATGAAACTGCATTCTACCCCAAGTTCTTCTAAGACTGGAATATGCAACACTCTTTGGCCAGCATACTGTGTTAATATGCCCCATGTACAACACAGGGACATGGGAGGTGGCCTTATAACAGTTTAGCCTATTTGTCCATCTAGCGCTGCACAGTCTACTCTGACTGGCAGTGGCTCTCCAGCAACTTCTAGTTGGCCACTACGTGAAGCAGGACGCTGGATTTAATGGGCTTTGTTCTGATCCAGCAGGGAACTTCCTCAGCCTCTGAGTCATGTAAGTACAAGCCATGGATTTCCATCTCCCAAGCTAGCCTCCTGCAACCTAATTTTAAACAAAATTAAACCCAAAGGTTGTAAACCAAAGAGAATAGAGAAGTTAACACCATGATTAAGAACCAGGAAAAAAGTGAAGTGTTTCACTGCCTGCACAAAAGCCATCAGGGACAGTATCAATCTGACTTCTTTTGGGTATAAATTCCATAGTTGGGGGGGCTGCCACAGAAATGCATTGTTTCTCTTCCATCTCTCCTCAATTCACTCTCACATAACTGAATTCTTAGTAATAGCTTACTCTGGCTCCAGTTTACCCTGGTTTTCTCATCCTACACAAGTATGAAGCCTCAGAACTTGTATGTGCTGTTTGCTTTAGTCTTGACTCAAGCCAGCTTCCCCAAGCTTGGTGCCCTCAGCTGCTGCTGCTGACTCCAACTCCTGTCAGCCCCAACCAGCATAGCTAATGGTCAGGTATAATGGGAGTTGTAGACCAGGTTGGGGAAGGCTACCTTAATCCTACAGGCTGCATTTAATTTTGGTTCTAGCCACCCCAAAACCCTAATGCCTTAATCCTAGTGAAGACTCATCTTACACTGCCAATGACATAGGTTAGCTGAATTTCTGGTTGCCATCACCACAGAGAAATTGGGAGCAACGTTCCTATCAGCCTGAAAGCAGTGCTTCTGGTTCACAAGTTGGTTGAGATTTTGTGAGAAAAAGTGGTATCTTTGGCAAAATGCACAGGATGCTCTCTTTTCAGGGCCTCCCTTGCTATTGCAGTAAAAATATGCCTAATTTAAATGTCAAATACCTATTTTGTAGACAAAGCTCCTGCAGCTGGCTTCATGTTCCTCTGAGCACAAGAATAGCGGGGGGGGGGGGGGAATCTTGCCTGCTCAGAGATTACAAAGGCACAGCTACTAATCTTCAGAAATTCTGCATAGGATTGGCTCTCCGGAACAGAATATGGATTATTGAGAATATTTTGTTTTCATTTTTTAAAGTGTGTAGTCCACATCATGTCTGTGGACTTACATTTGGTTCCCAAACTATTGCGTACGTGGTGGAGAGCACACTATTATGCCACAACACATGAATTCTGTGCATCCAAATAACTAATCTGCAGAAGAAGCTTCCTCTTGCATTTCTGTTGGATTCGCTGAGGGAATGCCATTCTTACTCATACACACTCCAAAAATTACACCTCTTTTGGGAGTTCTAAAATCATTTACATAACAGTCTCCGACGGGGAACTGTAGCGACAGGGCCCAGTCACTATATTTCCTGCACCATTGAAGGACGCTAGCAGACAGAGGAAGCTTCAGCTGCAATGGCTACAGATGGTCCCAAGGCTCTGCCAGACCAGCTGGACTAGCCATCTAAGTTGGTGGCCATTACTACATTGCATGGCAGCAAATGCCTTAGAATAACAAACTACGTGCTGATGAAAAAGTACTTTAAAAACGTCTCTCTGTTCATTTTCTCCACGCCATGCATAATTTTTATACATTTCTATCATTTCTATCATTTTATACATTTCTATCATTAGTATCACTGGCATACTTGGGTCAACACACAGCTCACCCCAAACCCTGTATCATTTATGAGCAAGTTAAAAAACAGCAGCCCCGTATTACAGATCCTTGGTGGATCCCACTTGTCCCAGACTCTCTACACTGATGTTTAGGGTTTTAACCTGCAAATTTCTGGAAGAAAGGCATGTGCTCCAACACTGAGCTAGGTATGACCCCTCTCTATCTAGAACAGATATACTACCTTTTGAACTTTAAACATATGAAAAAGAACCCAGTATTTATTTCTGATGTCATCTGTCCTGATATGAGAATGCCAGGCGGGTGACATTGTATATTTCAGTGCTTGGTATCGGGGGACTTGCCTGGAGGAAAAGAGTGAGCACTCTGCAAAGCACTGCAAACCGAACCACCTCTTGGCAACGAGGGTCTCCTTCCTTCCTCTGCAGCATTCTGACCTTGGAGGTCATCCAATGAGTCACCACTGCCTTCCATGCAGGAAAATCCACCGAGAGATTTTGAAACCTGAAATCAATAATAATAAATTCAACATCACGCAGGATAATACTTGCACCATGTTTGTCAATGGCAGGCAAATAATGGTTTCCACACTCGTTCTCTGGACTAAGAGAGCAGGTGTGATGTAGTGGCTAGACTCTAACCACTGGGTGATGAAAGAGATACAGGTTCAAATTGCACTCAGCTATGAGGTAGTGGTGGGCAACAACTTGGATGGCTTTGAAATAGGGTTAGACATGCAAGTTAATGTTATCAATGGCTACAAGCCATGGTGGCTATGCTCTACCTCCACTGCCAAAGGCACCATGTGTCTGAATATCAGTAGTTGGGAATTACAAGTGGGGAGCGTTGCTGTTGCTCTCAGGTCCTTCTTCTGGGCTTCCCAAAGGACGCATCTGGTTGGCCCCTGCGATGCTGTACTACACAGGGTGACCTTGGGGCAGTCCCCATCTCTAGGCTAATAGGCTTGTTAAGACAGATAAAATGGGAGAGCCACATGTGCTGCTTTGAACTCCTTGGAATAAAGATGGGATTTTAACTGTAGCTAAAGAAACAAAGCTAACTCTTGACTGCACTACCTAGCCATTTTCCTGGTGGTTATCATTGTGATGTGGTGGGGAATGACATAGTTTAACTGTACGCTTCCTCCATGCACACACACTATCCATCATAATGACAGACATAAACAGGAACCTGTTTACATAAATACCTGTGGGGAATGTCTGGCACTGCCTGGGAATTCTTAGAAACAACAAAAATAAATCATGATTTTTAAATGGATACAGCAATTTGTGTGTTTGGACCCATCACACTGAAAATTGGACAAAGTCATGCCAAAGTTACATTTGATTCAAAATGGCACTCAGTATCCAACACCAACAAAGACAGTTGCCTAACTTGGGAACTCTTGTGCCAAGTTTGGCAATGATATATTTTATTATTATTACTATTTATTATTTATTAAACTTATATACCGCTCCTCATCTGAGGATCACAGGATGATCTATTATTATTATTTATTAAATTTGTTTACAATAGAAATACACAAAAAAATATATTGATATGCAGCCAAACCTATAGAGAACTGACACGCAGGTGGATGGATGGACAAACCACTTTCCAAAATATATGAAATATTGTCACACTCTGAACTGACCAAGACACTAAACAAAACCTGGGGGTACTGAGTTGAAGGGGGTACAGCAATGCAACAGGGGCAGGCTTGACATTCAGCGGCTGGAGTCACCAAAGTCAGAAAGAAGGTTTATCCTCCATGCCAGAAGGGGCTACTCAGTGTACCTTTACTTGCCTCTGTATGAATGAACAATTTTCCCATAGAGGTGAACGACGAAATAATGAGTTACACTTAAGAGAAGCGGGGGGGGGGGGGGGGAGCGCCCGCTGGATCAGAGCAACAGTCCATCTAAATCCAGGATCCTGTTTTCCACAGTGACCAACCAGATGCTTCCGGGAAGCTCACCAGCAGAGCACAAAGACAACAGCCCTTCCTGTATGTGCCAGCATCTGGTACTCAGCAGCATTTGTTTAGCTATCATTAGTAAGAGCCACGGAGAGCCCTATCTACTACTGACTGGCATAACTAACTCTGAACAGCAAACTCTATTTAACAGAGTTTTGGTGCTGGGGGCAAAACCTGCCCTCCAGACCAATAACTGGTGATCTGGCCTTCATCTACAAGGATCCCAGAAGCGTGTGTGCAATGTGTCTTTATGTGCAGACACACACTGTACCTCCTTCCCGCGGTTGTTGTAATATACAAACCCTTCCTTCATACCCATCCTATCCCTCATAATGGAAAGAGAGCAGAAACTAGCTGCGCATGAAAGAGAAAGGCTTTGTGCAACATGATGAAACAGCTAGAGCTGTCCCCAAGGACAGAAAGACACACCCTCTTGAAAAAGGAAGTAAAACCTCTCACCACATCAGCAAAAGACTATCAAGCAGGCTTGCTTTTCCACTATGAGTACAGCCAAGCAGTCATCTGTGGCTGAAGCACTAAGTGAGAAAATCTTTGAGTGTGTTTTAAAAAATAAATAAATAAACTTATGCAAATTTAAGCCTGGCAACATTTCGTACTTCTAGTCAGGTCAATGGTTTCAATAACAAACTACTCCTGTCTTCTCTACCTCCATTTTTATTCCCTCCTGTCAAGAAGAGCATGCAAATCTAAAAAGCCAGACGGCAGGTTTTGTTTTTTAAAATCCTTTAAAATGGAACTATGAAATGGTTTTTAAGTTCTGCACTGTAGCCTAGTTGCCACCAGAGGGCACCAGGCACTCACTGTGTTGGTACCTTTCCACACCTTGCATTGCTGAGGCAATCAAATTATAGATATGTGATAATACAGGATTCCCTGATAAAATCCATGGCAATGCACGCATTGAACTCTTCTATAAAGCAATGATTTAGGCACCTCTCCATGTATTTACAGTTATCCTGAAGATTAAGATATTAAAAATAACTCAAGAATTCATTTCTCAATACTGTATACTTCTATTAATAAGTCTAAATAATTCTCTTCACCTGCTCATTTCTTCTGACTAAAGAAAAGATGTAGTTTGTTTCCCCTCCGTTTTGAGTCACTTTAATTTCCTTATTGCAATGCTGTCTCACCCACCACCTTTTTTTGGACACAGTCTCTGCGGAGGTTATTTCTTTAAAAGCAGTTTCCATTTCAACATATACCTATTTTAATGGAAATGAGTCTTGCTGTCTGAGGTTAAAGGTTTTTTTAAACATTCCCCACCCACCACCCACAAAAACCTACGGAAAGATTTGAGTTGTGTATGAATTGTGCACCTTTCTTGAAGGCTCTTGGGCTGGAATGAACTTCTGTGCTTTAATAACGATTGGTTTTGACCAGGGTTTTTGTATTGATTTTTAAAAAAATGTTTATGTTGTTTCCTAGGAGTGGAGAGAGGTTGCATGCACTGTAACTGCTCTGCACAGAAAGGCAAAGCATAATCATGAACATCTTCACCACAGGGCCAGCTCTGGGTGCTTCCATCTTTGGAGGGGAGGTGGGGGTGGCTACCAGGAAGAGTCAGCTCACATCATCTGTGGAACTCTCTCCCCCTGTCCATTCGTCTGGCATAAAATTTGATGATTTTAAGGCACCAAGGGGGAAGCCTTCTTTGTTTTCCAGTGTTTTAATGGCCTCACTGTATGCTCTTGATTTTATTGCTACTTTTAATAGCTATTAGTTATGTTTCATTGTATTGTTATTTTATTATATCTCACTTTAAATCATAAACAACTACCTGACTTTTAGAAGACATCTCCATTCTCTTGCATTGTTTTTCAAATTTTTATTTTATTGCACTTATTGAAACAAATATCCCTCTAGAAACGGAAAAATGGTTTCTCCCTATGTTGGAACTAGTGAAAAATAGCTGTCTCAGTTTCAGTACATGCTGTTAAGATCTTGGTGTAGTATATATTAATAAATTTGGAAGCAAAGAATCAGGGCCCTGCCAGCATCCATTCACACATATAGTACCACTGGTCCTGTGCTCCAAATTAAACATTAATTCCTGAGTGGGAGAGTTATCGGATTAACTGGTTCCAATTTAACAGAGTTCTTATGTTCTTATGAGTTTGTAATGTTGCTAAACTAAGGATGCACCACACTTGTGTCAGCCATGCTGCTTTATCTTTGGGGTATAATTTCAAGTATGTCTTTGACTGACATCATTTCAGTGTTACCTCCCAGACTGACCATAAGCAACTTATGCAATATTGATCACTTATTTTATATTTTCTTTTTAACTCTGCTTCTCAGTCATTCTTTGAAAGCCATGCTCTTTTATATCTCTATTGCATTTTTAATTTACAAAGTGCTTCATAGCCTCAGTGACCCTATTAGTCCTGTTTTACAGATAGGAAACGGAGGCTGAAAGTGGTTTTCCCAAAGCACAGACAGTGGCCATGATCCCAAAGAGCAGTAACACAGTGGCCTCCCAGAGCTAATTTTATGACCTATAACACAGAGCAACAGCACAATGTGTGCTGATGGTTAGCTAAATCTGAATACACTTGCTCCCAGCCAGCAGCAAGCAAAAAGGCTGCCACCTGACTACCACTCATCCAGGCAGCTGCTCACATTTCCTGGTGCTTGCTACACTGACACATAATGAAACATGGCCTGTGACCCTCCAGTGCCAGACTCATTATATTCTAATATGTTCTAATATGTGAATGCACACTAAGCTGATAATTCAGGTGGCTGGTGGCCAAATCTGAGCCAGAGCGGGGAGAGCGGGGAACTACTAACAAATTAAGAGATATTTTAGCATCATGACTTCTTTGCCAAAGGGAGCTCACCTTGATGTGTTGTTGAACACAAAGCTGTGAAAACAAACTGGCTAAAAAGCTGGTCAAAAAGCAGATTCATGCGAACAAATCACTTTACCTCCTACAATCAGAGGATCACTTCTTGCTTTCTCATATGATCATTTACACACCTTCCTCAAACATTCATTTTTTTCAAGGAGATACCCAGCACCACAAGAACAGTGGTCCATCTAACTTTCCATATATACCAAGAAACCCTCTAACAAGCAAAAATTGCTTCCCAAGTGTAATGCCCAAGATCTTTTAACAGGGCACCTAACACCTTATACATAAAAAACCTGCACTCCACCTCTGAACTCTGACTTATTCACTCATGCATGGAAACCTGAGAACACAGGAGACCATTATGTACTGAAGTCAGAAGATGAGGGCAATCAAGTCTTCAAAGACTAAATGGAAACAGAAGAGAAGAAATACCTAGGAGTTGACAGAGAAGAATTCAGAATCGTTCCCCACTCCCCAGACACGTCAAGTTGCTTCACTGGCTTCTTACTGCACTTTTCACCACCACCAGGCTTCTATTCCTCCCTATTAATGTGATCCCCCATTCTGATCATACATCTTCCCTTTACTCCAAATCTCTTACTCCTTACATCTACACAAGCTCACCATCTTCTCTTGCCTCCCACGCTTTCTCCCATGTTGCTTCTCCCATGTTGCTCTTCAACTTGGGTCAGCTTCTATTTGCTGTTGCTTCCCAATCTCACCTGCTCTAAAGTTCTTAATGAAAACAGAGTTCTTTAGGAAAGCCTTTCTTTAACAACCCTGGCTTCATTAAACCTGTCCCTCCACTACTGTGAGTAAAGACAGATTAAGATTTTAAGACTTGACAAAAAAGAAGCTGCTGAGGTACCACTGTATTTAACTCGCAGGCATCTGCCTCTAACAAAAATTGCAATCCTGGGTTTAGAGCAGACACAGTTCACCAGCTGAGGCAAAGCCACTATTATTAATAATAATTACATTTCTATACTAAAAACACAAAAATACATAGCATAACAACAACAATGCCCCCACCCCCCGTTTTAAAAGGCCAGAGACTGTTTAATTAGCCAAAGAAGAGGAATGTTTTTTCCTGACACCTGTAAAGAAGGTGACAGGCAAGCCCCCCTAGGCTAGTTTCTTGGCTAGTGGGATACTGTTGCTTACCAGATGAGGGGTGTAAGCAAGGAAGCAGGGAGGTTGGCATAATGCAAACACATTGGCAGGATCGCTGGACTATTTGAACCACACCCACCTCCCTGCCACCTTGTCCCTCTCCCTCCCAGCAAACAACAGCCACCCATCTGCCAGGAATCTATTATAGCAGCTCTGTCCTATCCCTCTTTTGGTATAACGACAAAGGAATGAACCACCAGGAGCTCCCTCAGAATATAACATCTCTGTCACTCTGATTTTCTTAAGGCGCTTCCCCTTTGCTCATTTTTGTATCATCCATCCCTGCATTTTATGTCAAAATGTAAACTGTAAGACACCCAGGTAGAGACTGTGTCATTTTCATAGTGTCTGGCTGGCATAACGTTGAAAGTAGTATCAAGACTGTTGAGAGGGAAGATGCGTGCAATGTAACATAGGCTAGGCTGAGACAGGGTAAACTGGCATAGCTTTGGAGCTGAGCAGGGATCTGAACCTGTTTGAACCTTGAAGCTCACCTTTTCCCCAGCTTAATCTACTCCACAGTGTGGCTGTTAGGATAAAAGGGGTAGCGCCACCCACAAAGGTCACCCTGAGCTCCTTGGAGGACATAACTGTGAAAAAAGGAAAAGAAAAATGCACCTCCCCTCTCACACAAGCCTTGCATTTAATAACATGTCTGGTAGCCATAGGCAACCAAGAATTCCAGGATGAATGCGCAAACTGGGAAGAGTACAGACACATCAATCTGTCTTCTCCATCAGCCCACTTAAGTTTCTATGCTAGCTACAAAGAAAATTCACTTCCTCCATGGTCAGCCCAGAAACACAGCAGGCTGTTAAGAAGCGAGCCAGTTCACTCTATCCCTTGCCCACCAGGGTAGAAGGCTTCTTCTTTTTTACCTAGCCAGGTAAAAAGCCAGCAGTTTATATTTCCATACTGGTCACAGAGGAGGGAGCATGGAAGAAGAAGAAGAGTTTGGATTTGATATCCCGCTTTATCACTACCCGAAGGAGTCTCAAAGCGGCTAACATTCTCCTTTCCCTTCCTCCCCCACAACAAACACTCTGTGAGGTGAGTGGGGCTGAGAGACTTCAAAGAAGTGTGACTAGCCCAAGGTCACCCAGCAGCTGCATGTGGAGGAGCGGAGACGCAAACCCGGTTCCCCAGATTACGAATCTACCGCTCTTAACCACTACACCACACTGGCTATCAGCAAATATTAACCCCTTGGCCTTATTTGCATGTACATCTGATTCAGTCACACATTTGTGAACCCAGGTCAGCAGTAAGAAGAAAAGAAAAGCCCTGCTGGATCAAGCCAATAGCAGATCTAGTCCAGCATCCTGCTCTCACTGTGGGCAACCAGATGCTTCTGGGAACCCTGCAACAGCAACACGCCCCACCTGCAACTGATATTCAGAGGTATACTGCCTCTAAGAGCGGGGGCAGAACATACCCATTGTGGCTAGTAGCTGCTGATCGCTTGACTTTGCATAATTCTCTTTTAAAGCCAACACTGCCTCCTGTGGGAATGAGTTCCAGAGTTTAACACAGTCCAACCACTACACCACACTGCCTCTCACAGGCGGCTTCATATGTTCATAGAAACCTGCTTAGGAGCCCAACAAAAAAAGGGGGCAAGCAGTGGTTACTCAGCGGCTATGGCGGGGGACAGCATGGGGATGAGAGCTCAGAGAGGCGGGAGGGGGGAGTCAGGAGTGGGGGCGTGCCCCATCTCTCCATCGGCAGGAAGAAGGGAGCTTATAGGGCAAGCGGCAGCCTATGGGATGAGCCCATGTAAAGAGGAGCTTATGGGGCGAGCCTCTCAGAGGAGGGTCTGGGAGCCAGTCCCCTCTCTCCCTCAGCTGGCGGCCCCCGGCGACAACCGCTGTTCCTCCTTCTCCCGCCAACCTGAGTGCTCAGCGCGGGGACTCAACGGCTCCATGTCCATCTCTCTCACACAGTCACAGCCGCTCTTCCTCCCACTTCCGGCCCGCGGCGAACCACTTCCGTTGGCAAGGAAGCCCTTGGCGCCTGCGCAGTAATCCAAGAGCAGCCGCCCTTCCGGCGTCAGAACGTAGGCGAAATCATAGAATCATAGAGTTGGAAGAGACCACAAGGGCCATCGAGTCCAACCCCCTGCCAAGCAGGAAACCTCATAGAGAGGGAGGGGGCCGTTAGACTCGCCATAGACTTACATCCGGGACTTCCGTTTAAACTTTTTTTTTTTTAAGGCCATTGCAAGTCTATGGTTCTACACTGGAAGCCGCCATTAGCCGCGATTCTCTCCTACATGAGCGCAGGAGTGGCGTCTAGCCCCTGGCATCTCTATGATGGAAGCCCTATATGCGTTTGTCTTTCACTGGGACCAAATAAAATAGTTTCGGTGTTCTACCGGAAGTGACAATAAGGAGCGTGTTGACACTGTTCTACTTTTTAAAAAAAAATTATGGTGGTTGCCGCCGCTGCCGCTGCCTTGTGAAACATAGGGAAAGGGCCGCATGCGGAGGACTCAGTCCGTGGGCGAGGGAGGAGGCGCCATCTTTGCTAAGGGCAACACGGTGGGCGCTGCGAAGGCCCCCTCAGCGCCAGGCGGTGCCGACTCCCTTCGCTGCGCAGGGTGGGGCTGCCGTGGGCGGAACATGGCTTCCCTCTTCCTGACACATTTATTAAACAAAGTTGCTGTTGTCTCGCAATAAAAACCTCCCTCTGCTCTCCTTTGTGCCCCGCGACCATTTTCTCCCTTATTATTATCTCCTCCAGAAAATCTAGTTTCTCCCCTTCCTTACTCACTGGTAGCATTTTGCCTCTCGAAGGTGCCTCAAAAGTGTGAGGTGTGCTGAGGCAGTTCCGGCAGACCCAGTACTTTGGAGTTTCTTTAGGTGTGTGCCCGTAGATGCATGCACGTGTATGTGTGTATAATTAATACACGTGTGTGAGTGGGAAAACGCTCACGAATAATTTCCTGGCAGCCAGTCGCTCCTTTGTTTAGCACCATGTTGCAGGCAATGGGACTAGTTCTACTCTGCCCCAATGGTGTGGGTTGTCAACATCTTTTGTTTTAAAAAATCAGGGTGCTGAGGGCATGCAACCTTTCCTTTGTGAAGGAAAACCAGCTTTTGTTAAATAGGGAATCCAAGGATTCTGCTTCAGTACCGAGCTGCTGGCGATTGACATCCACAAGGGAAACTGCAAAGAGATTGTGACATCAACCATCTCGGGGCAGGGAGGAGAGCCGGCACATAGCATAATCTGCATGCATAGAAAGTCAAATTGGACACGGAGGCCTACAGCAAAATATAATTCCACTCAGCTTCCTGCCTAGAAGTGCTTTGGTTTTTGTGTGTGGTAACACTGGAGTTATTTGTTCTAGCTTTGTTTTTCATTTATGACATTTATATAACCCACCTTTCCCCAAATGAGCTCAAGGCAACATACATAGTCTGCCTCCATTTTATTCTTGCAAGCCTGTGCAGTAGGTTAGAGTTAGACTGTGACTGGTTCAAGGTCATCCAGTGAGCTTCCTGGCAGATTGGAGATTTGAACCATGGTCTTCCCAATCCAGACTAACCACTTCCCAACACACTAACCACTACATCACACTGGCTCTCTTTACAATGTGCCTGCTCCAGTAATGAACATGGAGAATTCTAGTGGGCAATTGTTCTTTTTTAAAAGGAGGAATTGGCAGAGAATGAACCTGGGACCTTATACATCATGCAAAGTGTGTGTTAATGACCCATCTTAGTCCTGCATCCTGTTCTGATAGTGTCCAGCCAGATGCACTTGGGAAGGTAAAAGTTACGCTAATTGCTTCACCTCCGTTTGTCTCTGGCCCAATCTATCACTGGTTGTGCCTCCCTGAAGGTAATGCAGTCCTTGTAATGAAAAAGTATGCCACCCCGTTATAAACTGTCACAGGGCAACAGAAAGATGATCTCCCATGTGCCCTGTGACTGTTGGCTCAACACAAGGCTGGGGCCTTTATAAGCAATCAGTGGAGATATATGAACCCCTCTTCTTTCCTCCCTTCTTTCTCTGTGGAGCAACTACCTTTTGCTCATGGTATGCACCGCCTTTTAATTTTTCCATTTGAGTTGCCGCTCCCTGTTCCAACTTAGGATTCTTGCCTCACCTACCTTTGGGACTTTAGAATAAGGATGAACAGAATTCATGCTTGCTGGATCTACTTTTTTTTGCAAGAAACCCGAGATCCACCTACGGAAAGTATGTGCAAGAGGCATTCATACTAACATTAAAGAATTTTGAACCTAGGGATTTGTTTTGAGTACCGGAATGGAATGGAGCTCAGAATCCTTCCACATACAACTCCATTTCTTATTGCCCCCCAGCTCTTTTAATTTTATATTTTAGGGTCGTCTGGCAGAGGGCAGCGATGGGGAGGGATATTGTGGCTGACACTGTCAAACAATTGAGCATCAGAAATCCTTTCCGATGCAGAAATCTATCCATTTCCGATTTAAATTTTTGTCAGTCTTAAATAGTTTGTCCCATTTCTGCATAGTTCATGCATTTATTTTAACATGAAAATGTATTTTTTGCACACATGTTCATGCACATTTATCTTTATATAATTATGTTTGTATGCCATTTTGCCTAGCAGACACATTTCTGTGCAAGCAATTTTCTCTCATTCATTTTAAACATTTTTGTGGTTGTTTGAAAAGCATATCACAAAATTCAAAGAAGTGCAAATTTCAAAAAACAGCTGCATTGAAGTTCAGGTAGTGCAAATTTGGCACAATGATTTTCTCCGCCACCCTATCTGTAAATCACCCAAGTCATGTGCCAGCAAATCCAGATCAAATTTTTGTCTACCCCTGCTTTAGAACACACCATGGACAGACCCCAGCAATCCTGTTCAATAGGATTAGTTTGCCTGTCTTCAGATCTAGGATGGCGTACACACACCATACATTTAGCGAGCAACCCCTATGCGCAGCAAGTTGACATTCAGCCTGCCAGTGTAAGTCAAGCTAGTATATCAGATCCAAACTCTGTTCAGCAGCAAAGCTGCTGCTGCTGCTGCTCTGCTTAAGCCTGGCAGAGAGAAAACAAGCCTATGAAATAGTGGTATGCTGGGTTGCCTGGTCACACAAACGAGTTGACTGCTCTTAGGATCCAGCCTAAGTACCCCACCCCCTCTGGTCCAGCCCCTGCTACACCCCCATCATATTTCTTTTTGGGGACATACACAAGCCCCATTCTAGCTGGATGCTCATGCCAGTGCATCTTCAGCTGAGCTGAGGTTGAAGATATAATGTTGGCTGTGCTCAGCTGAGCTAGGAATAAGCCAGCTGAGATGGAGATCTGCTGCATCCTAAGGTGCTCATTCCAGCAGACCTTGCCATAGGATTGCCCCCTTAAAGAACAGTTAAAGAACATGACTTCCCCCAAAGATTCCCATGAACTATCATAGAGCTACAATCCCCAGCACCCTTAACAGAATTCAGTTACCAATATTATTTGGGAGTAAGTTATGTGCTTTAAATGTGTGGTGTACCGTACTGGCCCGAATATAAGCTGCACCTTTAAAATTGGAGGGGAGGAATAACTGAATATAAGACGCTCCATTCCTTGCTGCTCCTGCCTGCATACTTGGGGGGGGGTTACTCAGCGGTCTTTCCCCTTCCTCGCTCTCGCTCTTCCCGGCCTTGGGGGAGAGAACGGGGGACTACGCACAGGGTGGGTGCTGCTTTTCTGCACTCCTGGAGCTGTTTGCCGCAAGCTCCTGGCTGCATACCATAAGGTCACAAATATAAGCCGCACTTTAATTTTTAATGGTCAGAATTTGGGAGGAAAGTGAGGCTTATATTCAAACCAATACAGAATATACTTAGACAAGAAACATTCCAAGAACCAAAAGCTTCCAGGCTGAGAAAGCAGAGTGGAGCTGTCTTTCCTTCAAATTAGGGATACTTGCATTTTTTATATATCAAGTCACAAGCTTTGAGCTGGCTGAGAGTACACTGGGAAGCAGACAAGTAACATCCTGAGCTATTTCCTCAAAGCAAAATAGACCATGCCAATATGTGAAACTGCAAAGGTTTTACAAAAAAAACCACCACTTTCCTGTACAGGAAAATGTCATGGATAAAACTGCCCTGAAGAACACCTCATATGATGTACTTAGAGAACTAGATCTGAACGTTGCTACCACTGGCAAATGGCTGAGGCATTGTGGTCAGTAGATATATCAAGATATCCCACAAATCAGGATGAATTTGTGCAAAAACAGTTTCCTCCCAGTTTAGAATTCAATTTGGCTGCTGCTAGCACAGCAGGTTTGCAACACCCATCATCCCTAACCATTGGCAATGCTGGCTGGGGCTGATGGGAGTTGAAGTCCAATACCATCTGGAGGCCTAAAGGTTCCCCAATCCTGATTTAAGACATCTAAAGCTGTACATGGCATTTGAGATCAGCTATAAGAAAGCTATTTACTGTCCTGTCCATACATGGGCAAAAGAGTGCAAAGACAGGGTCTTCTCAGTGGTGGGACACGCTTGGAACTCCCCCCCCCCCACTGGAGAATCATCAGGAACCCTCTTGTCTTGCAAAAAAAGTATAAGATTTTTTAATTTAAGCTAGTTTTTCATCAGTGACCTGTACCTGCAGAAATTTTAGTACCACTTCCTTTTATTTTACCTGCTTTTCATTTTTAATGGATGTATTACTATTTTTAAATGGTTGCATTTTGCTAGATTTTATTTTACTTGGGTTGTTTTTAAATAGAAAAGTGGCTACAAGCATTAAACTAACTTTTTATTCTCCAAGGTTTTTAATGGCAACTAATGGCTGTTCTTATGTCATTACCTTCTTCTCTTCTTAACATGTTTTAAGGCCATTTTGCTACACCAAGCACCCCTTGGAAACTGCCTTGGATATTTTAACAAAAAAGTAGCATATAATATTTAATAAACGGAAGCTACTGTTACATAGGCACTTTCCACATAGCATTAGCAACCATCTTCTCCAAGGATTTAAGAGATGATTGCTGTCATTTACACAGAAGAGCAAGTGCCCTTTGCAACTAGTTCACAATTCGTATCCATCTCTGAGAACAAGATAATCAAGTGTGATCAGATCTAAACATTTTCTTCATAACACAAGTAGGGGACAGGGAGGAACCCAGAGAACAATCCACTGATAACATGATCCACAAGCAGCAATGACAAAAAAAGGACTATGTGGCTATATTCTCTCCTCTTTGCCTTATGATGGTTCTGCAGAACACCATAAGACATTATTTTATTCGTTATCCAGGAGTGGAGGCCTAATATTCTCTTGGCTTCAGGGTTGACTTTGGAAGCTAAGGACACCTTTGTTCTATCAATTCAACTTCCTTTAGTGCCATTTATAATCACATTAAAAATGTAATTGGCTTGAGTACAAAACAATTCAAATGTGGAGATTGGCTCTTCTGTGGCAAAACAGGTGGAAGAGACAAGAAAGTTGTAAAGGTTAAAGGTAAAGGACCCCTGGACAGTTAAGTCCAGTCGAATTCGACTATGGGGTATGGCACTCTGCTTGCAGGCTGAAGGAGCCAGCGTTTGTCCACAGACAGCTTTTCTGGGTCATGTGGCCAGCATGACAACCACTTCTGGCACATGGAGCACCATGACGAGTGCCAGACCGCATAGAAACGCCATTTACCTTCCTACTGCAGCAGTACCTACTTATCTACTCGTGCTAGTAAGCTTTCAAACTGCTAGGTTGGCAGGAGCTGGGGCAGAGCAACGGGAGCTCACCCCATCTGCAGATTCGAACTGCCAACCTAATGATTGGCAAGCCCAAGAGGCTTGGTGGTTTAGACCACAGTGCCACCCGTGTCCCCATACAAGGTTGGATCCAACATTAGTCATACTCAATTTAGACCCATTAATGGACACAACAGGTCTATTAATTTCAGTGGGCCTACTCTGAGTAGCTTAGTTGACTACAAAAAGTTGGTCCAGAGCTTACAGTAGAAAACCTAGGAAGTGGAGCACATAAAAGATACAAGAGTGGTGTAGTAGACAGTGTTGGATGAAAATGAGGGAAACCAGAGCTCAAATCCTCTGTTCAGTTATCCTCTGTAGACCCCTGAACTTCACTGCCACTAACATTTGATGGCTTTAAAGAGGAGCAAATTCATGGATGGTGTCTTAATCATGGACTACAGGTTTTGACTGTTTTAGGGAAACTCCAAGTCCAAAACATGATACCAGTAAATACCAGTTGCTGGGGAACAACAATAGAAGAGTGTTGCTGTTTTCATGCTCAGCTTGTGGGCTTTCCAACAGCATCTGGTTGGCCATTGTTGGATTATTTGATCCAGCAGAGACCTTCTTAACTTCTCTCAGCTGCATCAACTAAATAGGAAAGCTGGTATGCAACTCCCAGAACTCCTGAAAGGGAAGGATGCAAATATAATATATTTTTTTGTTTTAAGCTAGATTTATCAAGGTCTTAGATATTCAATGAGCTTGAACAATTATCCTCTTTTTTTGCCTGCAAGGTTTTGTTTTCATCCTCATGAAGTCTCTCTGCCTCTAAGGTAAGACTATATGGGTTGTAGCCAAGCCAACAAAGTTCTAATCAGAGTAGACCCATTGAAATCACTGGGCATAAGTTAGTCATGTCCATTCATTTCAATAAGCCTGTTTCTTAGTATGACTAACATTGGATACAACCCTATATTAATTTATTTAGTGACCTATCTTCTTCAGACCACTGTGTCTCAGAGGGGCTAACAATGTAAAATGCAAATAGCTTGGATCAACTAGACTAAGCTAGCTGCACTTACCCTCTGTTGAAATCTGTGGCACTTTAGCCACAACTTTTAAGTTTTCACATTGATTTCAATAAGGCCCAAATGTAACTAATTTGACAGTTTGGTACCTCTGTGCTATGGCTTTAGTTTAGAAATCAGAAATATGATGGCTTGCTCTGTATTGTATTTGTACTCAACCAAATATTTCTAACTATTTGAAATATTTCTAACAGTATTTGAAAATAATCCTTAATTTAATGTGTACACTGGATGTGGTGATTGACAGAATGCTACAACTGGATAACCCTCGTTTATGTTCCAGGTAATAATTTCACGACTGGACCTAACAGTCAGGGGTCCCTTTACCTTTACCTAATACAGTGGTACCTCAGGTTACATACGCTTCAGGTTACAGACTCAGCTAACCCAGAAATAGTACCTCAGGTTAAGAACTTTGCTTCAGGATGAGAACAGAAATTGTGCTCCGGTGGCGCGGCAGCAGCAGGAGGCCCCATTAGCTAAGTGGTCCTTCAGGTTAAGAACAGTTTCAGGTTAAGAACGGACCTTCAGAACGAATTAAATACTTAACCCGAGGTACCACTGTAATTTCTTATTCTAAAGCCTAAGAATTATCTATGCTTGACCACAGATGAAGACTCAAAGCTGAAACATGTCTGTCCAATTAAGCAAAGGAGTACCCATTTTTAATTGGCATGTGCAGAGTACAGGAGTGCTTTAGTAATATGTGTTTGCCGTGTTTATTTCAGGTTATGGAATATTAAATATCTATTATTATGCTTTTAGCTCCTTTTCAAGCACTTTATCCTTAACTCTCCTTTCCACCCCACATTGTACACTGTCTTTGCCTTGAGTACCATTTTCTGCCCTGGGTTCCTAAGGGAGAAAAAGGGAGGGATATAAATGGAGTATTTATTCTTAATAGTAATAGCGAGTAACTCAATGCGGCACAAAGCAGATTGCAGCATCAGCGCAAACATGTCTGCTTGCCTGAAGGAACAACCTGCCCTCTTCTCCCTTGTGTGCTGTTCTGGGGGTTCTCCTGACCTCCCAGAGCCATTTTGGGGAAACAAAAGGGGAGGAGAGGGAAAAGCTCCATTACTATTATGTAGTAGGACAGAACACAAATTTAGCTACCAATTCACAAAGCTCTGTTAATACTGGCTTCACAGAGTTATGTAAATTTATAGCAGCTTTTAACCTGGAAAAGTGCTTTACTGTATTTCTTCTAGTTCTTTATCATGGGTAGGCAAATTAAAGCTCGAGGGCTGCATCCGGCCCAATCGCTTTCTCAATCCGACCCGCGGACGGTCCTGGAATCAGCGTATTTTTACATGAATAGAATGTGTCATTTTATTTAAAATGCATCTCTGGATTATTTGTGGGGCCTGCCTGGTGTTTTTACATGAGTAGAATGTGTGCTTTTATTTAAAACGCATCTCTGGGTTATTTGTGGGCATAGGAATTCATTCGTTTTTTTCCTTCAAAATATAGTCTGGCCCCCCCACAAGGTCTGAGGGCAGTGGACCAGCCCTCTGCTGAAAAAGTTTGCTGATCCCTGTTCTTTATGAAAGTTGCTTATTACCATTTCCAACAGGGTCAAAGAAACTGACGTCGTTTCAGAAACACAGAACTAGGAGTGAGGGAGATAGATTTATCCACATATTCTGTATTTTTTACCTGCCATTACCCACTTTTTCAACACCTGTAGATGTCATGAACAGGATTGATTTATAAATTCTTAGCAACATGGCAGGCACACTTTGGGGCCCTCAGGCAGAAGGTGTTTAAAGTTAAGGTAAAAACTCTTCCAAAATCAAGAACTGCTTACTTTTCTAATCTTCAAAGCAACAACTGTTTCCTGATTTTAAAACAGAAATCCCTCGTATTTCCCTTTGGAAGTGGGCAGTCTCTTCCTTTAACCCAGGAGTCGTTTTTTTTTTCTTTTTAGAAATGCAATTTACATTTATGAAATCAATCCAAATTAGAAGTGTGGATGATCCCACTAGGTGGCCTTTTGGGCCATTCAAAAATGAAAACCCTCACAAACATCTTACCAAGATTTAATGTACATTTATTCTTAACACGTGGAACATATAGTATAAAGATTTCATACTGAATAAATGATATTCATTAAGCCAAAAAAGGAAAAAAGGGAGGAATTTACATCAAGTTTTTTTTTTAGCTACATCGTCTGAAATACAAATATGCAGAATTCATCACTGAAAAATCTCAATTGTGTTTCTTCATCAGGAACTTCAACTGAACCTAGAACTTTTTCACACCTCGATTAGAAAGAAAAACAAAAAACAAAAAAACCCCAGGAAAAATAAAACTATAAGTTGATTGGCTGCTGAGACAGCAATGACTTTATACACAGAGACCTGTACAGCATCCTCCAGAGAGAGAAAGAGAGAGAGAAATAGAGAAAGAGAAAGAAAGAGAGAGAGAGAGAGATGTCTGGCAAGAGATTAAATAATTGGTGTCTCGCTTTTGCAGGTCATCAACTCGTTTAACTCGTCATACTATAAAGGGGTGCAGGGAGAAGGGGAACAAAACTGCAAGGAGTCTGAGGGCATGTGCAATGTACAACGTCATATATATATACACACGTGGCAGCCATGAGGCTGCAGCTAAAGGTTAAAACCAGTTCTAAGAGGTGATCTCAGGGTTATTCATACAATCAAGGAGGAAGAGAGAAAGAGGTCAGGGTGTTGTAGGTTCACACATGATACTTTGGGGGAAAAGCCTTTTTTTCTCCTCAACATTAACTAAAAACATTTTTAAAAACTACAGCTTGCTGCTGATCCAGCTTTTTTTCTTCTTCAATGTGAGACATTATTACAGTATGTTTACAGTTTAAGGTGTACAGTACATGAAGTTCTACACTCTACTGCACAGGCCTCCATTGGACAAGGTCTGTTAACAACTGGTAGCTTCTTGGTTCCTGCAAGATTGTGAATGTACAACGATAAACCACACAAGAGTTCAGCAGTCACTTTTTTTGTCCTTCAGAGTTTACCATTAAAAACAGTTATGAAAGTAGCGCCTGTTGATGCGGTAACAGGACAAAGTTGTTTTCCCCAAACTCACTGTAAACAACAGCAACTTTGGTTAAAATAAAAAAAGTCTTTTTTTTTAAATGTAGGCAGAACTTTGTCTCCTTGAACAGGGGTTTAGGACAGATCTGAAGGGCAGAGGTGAGGGAAGGGGGAATATCTTTTTCCCCAAGGTAGAAGCAGGACAGCGCAGGGCAGACAGTGGATTCTGAGGTGGTTTTGCATAAATAAAGGGCAACAATCAGTTTCTAAGTCCTCCACTCACACACACGCACACAGGGGGTATAGGCATCCCACGGCTGTCATGACTGGCCAATTAAAAACAGTACATCACAAATAACTTGTGAAACCAACGAGTTCATCAGAGGTGACACGGAGATGTCCAACAGCCGTGACTCATATAACGTGAACTCAGAGTGGTTCTCGTCCACTTTGGCCAGGGCGAGCAGCGCTCGAGCTGCCCGACGCATCATGTCCACACTGGTCGGCTCAAAGGGAGGGTTCTGCATGTGCATCAAACTGGCTTGGCTCTGTTGAAACTGAGTGGCTGCCAGGCTGTCCTCCAAGAAGCCTAATAAGTTGCCAATGCTGCCCTTCTGCACAGCAATGGCTCTAGCTGCCAAGCTGTCGCCCTGCGCCAAGTTGGCCAGTAGTACCACAGCCATCTCCCGACACACCGGGTTCTTTCGGTCACTAAGGAAACGCACCATGGTGCTGTAGAGTTTCTCCAAGCGACTGAAGGGTGGCGTTGCAAGGATCAAATCCACATTGTTATCCTGGATGCTGAGTTTACTGAGGGTTTCCAAAACCAGTCTTTGAGGGGAGAGGACAGCATTAGGCCCCAGGGTTGGAAAAGGATCTTGGGCTTCTGCTGAAGGACACACTGCCCAATGGAGGAGTCCATCTAGGATAGGCAAACAGATGCTCTCAGGGTATGGTGAAAGGTCCAGCTGGCCAGAGATGTTGGCCAATGTGACCAAAGTGTTTTCACGCAGCATCTCCAAGCAGTCCCACCACCACTCCACTTTGTTGCAGCTCACTCCTTGGTCCTGCTCCTCTTCTTTCTCATATGTCAGTGGCGCCTGTTTGCGTTCTGGATGCTTATGGTGCAGGAGAATCAGTTTCCCTAAAATCAGCAGCAGACCAGGGTGTTTAGACATCTCAAAGTCATTGCCTGGCACAAATGATAAACTCCTGATGATGTTAGACACACAGATGCAACGTTTAGACAACGAATCCTGCCAGTCTAGAAGTGTGCAGAGGGGCGTCTCGTCTTTACTGTGAGGTTCGTCCTCCAGGATTTGTATGTTTCTGTGGCTCTGAGCTGGACTAATGCCAAATGGGAATTTACCGCTTTCCTTTGCCACCTCCACATTTCTTACTCCCTCCTCCTCTGCCAATGAGCTGGGTCGTGCTGAAAGCATGTCGTCCATGGTAGCCGTTATCCTTTTCTCCGGAGGACTGTCAGATGGAGGGGATACTCCCTCTCGGGTGACTGGGTTGCTCTCAGCTACAGAATGTTTTCGCAAAATAGAGTTGCAAGGAGCTCGCTTGTGAGTCAATGACAGCTCCATTTTGCTTTCAAAGTGGGTTTGAATGTGTTCAGTGGTGTCTCCCCCACCAATCCGCCAGTGCAGCAGCCCGCTCTCAAATTCCTGTACCCGGCCAAGTTTGTCAGAATAATCTACCACAAATGGGTCATTCTTCTGCACTATCTTGACTGGAAGCTTGTCAAATTTACTGACTAGCTTTTCCTCGTTGCTCTCAAGAGGTGCTGTGGCTTTATTTGCAAAGGCAGCCTCCTCCTCCCCTTCCTCCTCCTCCTCACAGTTAGGACTCTGTGGCTCCTCTTTATCCCCCTCTTCAGGAGGAGGACTCAAAGATTTGCTGACCCTCTCAGGATCCAATAGTGTTCTTTGCCCTGGATCTCCCACCTCATATTCCTTCAGGATTCCAAATATTTCTATCAGGCATCGTCGGAAATATTCCACTAGTAGCTCCAACAACCCTGGCAGCTGCAATGGAACAGAACATGAAATAAGAAAGTGCAACATTTTCTTGCCCCTGAAGACAACTTTGGCCCAATTCAGACATAATGTCAAATCATAGTTCTCTCTCCCGTTTGTGTCAAAACCACATATTGTCATTACATCCAAACTGGAAAACTGCTTGAAAACCATGCTCAAACCTTTGTTTACAATTCTGGTTTGCACTTGCCCTAGAAACCAGGGTTTTACCATAGTTTGAATGACAAGTGCAAACCACAATTTGCCAGTTCAGACATAATGGAAAAATATGGCTTGCTGCAAACAAATAAGGGAGGGGAACAATCGCAGGACCCAATGGAAAAAGTAAGTGCACAAGTTCTAGGTTCATTCATGTAGCACCAAACCATAGTTTTATGTTACATCTGAGCCTAGTTTCAAACCTGTAAGTTGAAATGCATATGCTAAAATACAATCAAAACTTTCAATGTTAGTCTGTTGCACTAAAACCAGAGTGTCTTGAACAACCTTTAAAGAGTCAGCAAATTTAATATAGCTTTTATTAATAAATGCCCTGTATATGAGGACCTCTGATAAAGTGGACTAAGGCTTTTGTGGACTAATGCCCCAAGTAAATTGTTTGGGTCTTTGTATTTATTAACTCACAAATCCTAACCCTAGTAGATCCTGGGCTGCGGTGTTGTTGTTGTTGTTGTTGTTGTTGTTGTTGTTGTTGTTGTTGTTGTTTTGTCTTATCCACTCTTCACTATGTTTGTGAACCACCCTGATTGTTTGTGAACCGCCCTGAGACCTCTGGGTATAGGGCGGTGTATAAATTGAAATAATGATAATAATAATAATAATAATAATAATAATAATAATAATAATAATAATAATAATGCCCCAGCACTTAAAATTTCACCGATAAGAAAAAATTGTGTGCACTTACATCCAACAGTTAACATTCTGCACAGATACAGATACCAGTTAAGTAATGCAAATTTGTCTAGATTTACATACTTTATATAACTTTGTTACTTCTAGTCATACAGAGGGACAAGAAGCAAAGACAGGAAACCATAAGGCCTGATTTCTGGAAGCCCTATCCACCCCCAAAGATATCAAGCGTAATATTTCAGCCCTAAGGACATTAAATGATTCTCAAGATGCTGAATTCCACACTATGCAGAATACACACAGCCCAAACTTTAGTCACATTTCTAGGTTAATCTTTTGCTTGTGTCTTTCAATTCCACTTTTAAATTTCAAAGCCCTGTCTCCTAGAGGTGTCAACTCACCTGGCTAAGGTTGAAGGTCATTATGCTGTTGTCATCATACAGCAGAATGTTTATGGTATCCAAAGCCCACGTACTTTCAGCCAGTAACCCAGATTTCAGAGACATCATTACTCTCCAAGCTTCAGGTGTTCCTGCAACATAGAAACACATTTGATGCAATTTGAACTCCCAGAATGAAATGAAACTAAACCTGTCCCTGAATCCTGCTTTCTACATTGTAAAAAAACCAAAAGCAAGTCACCCAGCCAGGTGGACTAGACTTGAATTCTCAATCCATAAGGAATCACCCTTGCACAAATCTAAGAAAGCTCTTGCATGGCTCCCAATGATTTCCATTAGGTTTGCAAAATTCCCTGTGGATTGCATCCAGCACATGAAGGGATACTAGACATAACCACAGCAACCAAGACCATCTATTTCCAATCTAAGAGTCCTTTCCCTCATAATAATGTAGCACTGAGGAACTCCAGGCCTCCAGGCTTGACAACCCTCATTGCCCTTCTCTGCCCATGACACACACCCTCACTGGCTCTGCTCTGTGTCCTCCTCTAGTGATCTTACCTGGTTGGAATGTGCCCTTGAATTGTAATAATACCTCTTGCTTGCCTGGATGGAGTGGTGTGTGTCCAACTCCCACCCCCCGGATGTGTGGTCCCTGGAAGATTGCCCACAAGTGAATGCAGCCCCTCAGGCTGAAAAAGGTTCCAAATCCCTGCAAGATACACCAAAGGGTGCCTTGTGGTCTGGCACACACCACTCTCCCATCAACTCAAGGGAATGAAAGCTCAATTACCAATATCTTTTGTGGTCAGACGTCGTCTTTGTTTCATCACAGGCTGTGTAGCTTCCACTGATCCAGGTGGGAATGTGATGTCCCGTCGTATCATAGGAGGTTGTACAGCTGCTGGTGTTATATGTGAGGCAGGGACAGGAGGCCCTGCCTTTTGCATCTTCATTCCTGAGTGCAGGAATGGAGATTTACTTGGAGAGGTGCGGTTTTCCACCGGTCTGGGAAGAGGTGCTGGACTAGATACCTGAGGAATGTGATTCTGCATGCTGGGTTGGGTCTGGTAGTTGGGCTGAGGCGGCCTTGTCATTGGGGGCACAGGGGCAGAGGGCCCATAAGGAGGCTGGCGGTTTCCATGAGAAGGCCACGGTCCTTCGTGATTAACCCTCTGATCCGGATGTAGCATTTCATCTGTTCGATTCACTCCGTGATATGCAGGACCCTGGGGTGCAGAACCAGTACTCTGCCGGTTGGGATAGCTGTAGCTCATCTCGTTACGCCCTTGCCACATGGTGCCCTGCTGTGGGCCCTCTGGAGTGGACTGTATGGGCCCACCCATCATTTGAGGAGCAATATTCTGCTGTGTGCTAGAGCCTGGGGGAGCAGAGACCCTCTCTCTGACAAACTGGAATGGGAACTGGTTCTGTGGCCCAGCAGCAGGTCGGCGATCTGTGGCAGGGTATGTGTTCGGATACTGGTTATAGATTTCCTGCTGTGAAGAAGGCTGAGCAGTTTGCTGCTGGCTTGGTTGTTGGGTTTGTGCCGGAGGCAGCTGCTGTTGAGCCTGTCCCTGGCCTGTGCTGTACGGTACATTGTACAGTTCCCCTTCGTGTCGTTTGGCTGGGGGGCCATAGTTGCCATCCATCGGTCGCTTATAATTCTGGAAAGAAAACAAAAGCTGGCAATTCATAAGTGGCTCTCATGCTAAGAGATTATGGGCAGGAACCTACAGCATTCACAGAACAGCATGAAGTCATCAGTTTCCTCTCATCCTACTCAGAACTGTTCTCTGGTGTACCAGGGTTTGGTACTAGAAGCTTCAAACCTGATTATCTCCTTGTCCAAAATGAACAGCTGTACTCTGTGTACAGAATATGTTGTATAACTGGTTCAGGCTGGAAGAGGTTTTCAATAAAGTACATTGAAAGCTAACCTTATTTTGCCTCCCTCTCTTGCCGTATACAGGACTATATCAAGGCACTTTGGAGATGGCCATGGTTTCCTTTATATACTAGGAGGGGAAAACACAACACTATCAAGTCTAAGACTGGGGACTGGATGCAATTTAACATGATGCTGGTTTTCATAAGCCTTGCTCACCAGGGCCCACTGTACTTGATCACATCAGTAACTGCAAATTTGACTACAGCCACATTGCTCCAGACAATAGAAATGATTTGTGGCAAGGGGTATGTGGCAAGATAAGAGTGTGCAGAGTTATGCCAAAAATAAAGAGAGTAAAAGGTGCCCACTGCAAACAGCTGGTTAAGCCTCTAGAACAGGGCTTTTATTATTAATATTTCAACCTTCAAGTATCCTGCTATGATAACATTATTAAGGCAAAGCTGTAAGAATAATCAAATCCTGGATTTTTTGGTTATAGACCAAGCTTTACAACTGTAAACACCTTCTCATCCAAGTGAGACATAATTATATTCCAGCTTTGACTTCAAAAAAGAAGATAGGAGTCATATATACTGCCAAGACTGAAAGAGAACCCTGTACAAAAAATTACACTGTGATTATGTATATTAAGAAATACAGAAACTGAATTCTATACAAAAGGGAGATCTTTGAGGGGTGGACACCTACCCTAAATTTCCTGAACTACGATTTGATTTAGCTCAGCTACATTTTAAGATAATATTTTTGCAGATAAGTTAGAAAGTTAGTTCTCAACTAACAGAAAAGATTCTTTGTTTAGCATGAATATGTTTAAGTTCCCTCTGCAAAATCCACAGCACAATAGAGGCAAAGCCCAATTAAGGCCTGGAGATCTAGAACAAATATGGGAACAGTTCTGGACAACTCAGGTGTGCTTTGGAAGACCACCCCCTTCCCCCTTTCAGCCAGGAAATCCCAGCATATGTTAAACTAAACCAGTGACTTTCAAAAATGTTTCTCTGGGCCACACTTTCAGGCTAATTTTTTATCATACCACACCAAATTTTTTATTGATAAGAAATACAATGGAAAAGAAGAAAAAACTAGCAGTGCTTGATTTAACACAGAACACAACTACTTTATATTATGATCATAGGAAATCAAGAAAGCATAAAACAACGCAGCTACATAAGAACATGATATAATTATAAACGAGCCTTTTACATATGTAGCTTAAGTATGTATACAAACTCAATGAGAAGTGTAAGCTTGCTTTTGCAGGATAATATCAGTTATATTATGTCTAATTTGAGAAAAACTTTCATGTCATCAATGCAAAGAAGTGTTTCTCTTTTCCAGGCTTCTTCAACCTCGGCCCTCCAGATGTTTTTGGCCTACAACTCCCATGATCCCTAGCTAGCAGGACCAGTGGTCAGGGATGGTGGGAATTGTAGTCCCAAAACATCTGGAGGGCCGGGGTTGAGGAAGCCTGCATCTTTTTGATCTTTCATATTTGTCAGAGCTGAAAATCTCTGTTCCCAACAATGTGTTGCAGAGCCAATAATCTTGAATAGAGGCATGGATACGGTTTCTGATTGTAAATCCCCCCCCCAAATATTTTGATACAATACTACACTGAAATATTCAAATGTTTATTTTATTGTTCTTGAATCTTCCCGCCGCACTTGCCATCCTCTCATGCCACTCCTTTTGAGAACCACTGAACTAAACCATTACTATGCTTCCCTTCTGTGACTGCTCATAGGTCGCAACCACCACAATCTTTATCAGTTGAATTGCAAAACCTCAGGGAGCTCACCTGCTGTTGTGGCTGATACAGGGTGGTTTGTTGGCTAGGAAAGGGGCTGCTGGAGGATGTACCTTGAGTGGGAAATTGATTGCCATAGGAATCATGTCTGCAGAAAAGATGAAAGTATTAGTTTTCTTCCCAGATGCACAGAACACCATGGAATTCTATTGTGACTGTATTGCTGACACAATCGAGGCATACTGGAACCTACCGCTGCTGTGGCTGCTGAGGATATCGGCTTGGGGAGTACATCCCTGAATCAGGAGTGGAAGGCATGATGTTGGGCTGGGGTGTTCCGGTTCCTAAATTGGTTTCAGGTCCCATTCCAGCTTCAGTCCTGAAGGAAAACACAGCACACCCTCACACTATAAGCAATTCTAGCCCTCATCTACAAAGAAAGAATCTAACACAGGGGTGGGGAGCCTGTAGCCCTCCAGATGTTGTTGGACTCCAAACTCCCGTTATCCCCAGTCAGCATGGCCAGGGATGGTGAGAGTTGTAGTCCAATATCTGGAGGGCTACTGTTTCCCCATACTTGACCTAACAGCACAATCACCACTGCAAATAAATATAATGCATGTTACAGAACCAGGGCTCTCTTTGCCTTCTGTAGTTCTGTACAATCTTGCACATTTTGTATAGAATTTTAAATTTCTCATTCCTTGTAGAATTTCTAGTCCTCATTGTCTGACAAGGTGGGGTGGTGCTCATGCAAGGCTCCATAGTTCAGGAAACAAGTCCAGCCATCACCTCATCTGTCACATCTTCTAATCCTGTTCCACTAACACCACAATCCTTCAAAGCCTGCCTTGCCCATATCCAGCCCTCCTGCCACTTACATACTCCTGAAAAACATATTCACCTGTAAACCCAAACCTGAGACACATAAATTCTGTGAAAACTGATATTTCTGGGAGAAAAATGCTGTGTTCATTTAGCAAATATTTGCATAACTGTGATTTGCTTGGTATAGCAGCATAGGGTCTGTATCTGTTTTCATTTCTGAGAACTGCCTTGTTCTAGGGGAAAGGTGGGATGGATGGATAAATCAATCCATAATAGAATCATTGCATCCAGGGTGAATACTCACCTCACTCTCTCATAAGGGCTATAAGGATAATGCTGCCTCTGCCCCATGGCCATATTAGTCATCCCTGGACCTGTAGCACGATTATAAGGATCACCCATACCACTGTTGGGGCCCTGCCCTGAGGACATAAAGGGATCACTTCCTGAAAGTGGAGAAAGGAAACCATCAATCTTCAGCAGGAAGACATGAAGCTATATTGGACATAAAATTAAAGCTATTTTGTTCCAAAGCTCCTTTCATGGGATTAGAGAGTTTAATGGCTCTGTGCTATAGTATGAAAGATAACATCACCTTTTCTCATACTGCCATATGGATCCTTTGTTTCATAGGACATGCGACCCATCATGTCAGAAGTATTCATGCTGGGCTGGTACCCTGGGTTTGGAGTCATGGAGTTCCTCTTCTGGAAAGTAGGGTCACTGCCATCGGGAAAGGTGTCCTGAAGGCCTACTGAGTTACTCCTGAGCCAACAAAAGGAGGAACTGTTTTAACATGGAAGTCAATCAATGCAATCTATTAGAAAACCACGGCCAGGCACAGCAGCCTTTAGGCATTTGTTAGTAGCAGGAAGTTGACTGCGGAATACCTGATGCCTTGCAAAGGGGGCATTTGACTGTGTGGCGTAGATGCAGGAGTTGGGGGCTTCAAGTCTCCTCCTTCCGCCATGGAGCTACTGGTGGACTGAGGTGTCTGAGGGCCCTGCATGGAGCCTGAACCAGCTGCAAGTAGAGAAGAGAGGCATCAGCTCCATGGTAAATAGAAGCTATTAAGAAAAACCTTGAAGGATTTTATAGCAATGCAAACTCTCAAAGGTAGTATTTCTTGAACGGGGAAGTGCAACTTCCTGAAACCCTAGGATACATTGAGAGTCAATGGTCGTCATTTTTATAACAGAACTTGCTCTTTCCTACACACCATAATGCCTGTGACTATTAACCCAAATTTGCTAGGCTTAACTGAAAAGTGCTGTGAACTAGACCACAAAACAAAGTCTCCTAGGAGAAACAATGTTCTGAACTGCATCTTTAGGCAGGGAGGCAATTCCGCATCAGTATGGTCCAGTTTTGCACATGACCAAGAAAGGCATGTTGATGGCAGATTAAACACCTAACTTCTAGTTCAAGCGCCTCAAGTAAAAGGTTCTAAAAGCACAGCACAGGGCATCTCCATTGGAGCCTTCCCAGGAAGTCCAAGACAAATTATTCTATAGAAGGCTAAGGAAAAGGGATCAAGCAGCTACTCTGGACCATTCGACACAAGACCACTGGAAACTGTCTGAAAATCCAGGTATACAATATCAAAAAGCCAGCTGTGCAGTTTATTGAGTTCTGCTGTTCCAGGCCAACCACAGCCTCTAATGGTGCCATCTCTCAGATTTATACACTCCTAGCAGCTAGCGAAAGCCAAACTCTTAATTAAGGTTTCCATTAGTTACCATTTTCGGCACTGATATCCCTTGCCTCAGCCTTGCAAGTTGATGAGTCATTTCAGCTATTCATTAAAATCCTCTAGAGGTCAGCTACAGGTCATGTTTGTTTACGCCCCACCTTCCTGGCACCCTCTCCCTCTGCTCCGCTGCTCCCTCCCAGTCTGGGGACATCTCCTGAGAAGGAAGGGCAGAGGCAAGCCCAGCAGGGAGCTTCATTCATAACCCCTCCCCTCACACCCTCTCCCCATTCATTAGCCTTTCAGCTCCATTCCGTTCCCCTGGGAATCCAACAAGCAAAGTCGCTGCTGCATTCTAATACACTGACATCAGCAGGAAGAGGTTTCGAGACATTCCCTGTGTCGCTGCCATTTGTTGTTCGTCCCCACCCCCTGCTGTCCCTCCCAACTCACAAATTTACAAACTGCTGGAGGGATGCCAATTCCATACACTGTGAATTCAAGCCTAACTGGCTGCACTTCCCAGGGCACATGTTGCCAGCCATTCATTCATAACCAGGAGCCAAAAAAAGCTGAAAGGGATTGGGGAAGGGAGGGGGAATCGTGGAGGGGAGAGAGAGAGCAAGCTTATGCTGTAGCAGTCCAGGAGGCAGCATCTAACACACAAAACACTACTTGTGCAGCACTGTAAGGAGTTTAGCACCACAAATGCTTTAAGGAGAGTGGCAAAGCAAATCAGGACCTAGCACCACAAACCCACACACAATAAATAGGGGAGTTTTGCTGGCTGAAGAACCCTGGCATCTTCCACAAGCGAGCTGTTTCCTGTAACTGCAAGTTTACCCCTTCAGATATACCCCTAAGTGCACAGATCAGCCCCATCCAACCACAGGAACATGGCTTTTTCTAGCCACAAACAAAAGCTTTTCAACAGAAGCCAACAGAAACCAAAGCAACACAGGACATTTAGTCAAAAGAGGCCTGCAGGTAAATCAGCCAAGAGCCAGTTTTTGCAGCTGTACACCTCTTAAAGGGGTAATAAGTTCTAGAGAGCTAGCTAAGGTAGCCTCTCACAGCAACTACAAGGAATACTGCGGCACTTTGGAGGTTAACAGCATTATTGCAACGTAAGTGTTCAATGGTTTCCTGTCCCACTACGGTTGTTGGTCAACACAGCAAAAATGAGCTGGTTGTGTTATCAACAATTACCATATTTTTCACTCTATAACACGCACCCGACCATAACACGCACGTAGTTTTTAGAGGAGGAAAACAAGAAAAAAAATATTCTAAACGAAACAGTGGATGTATGATTTTTGTGGTTCATGCTGTGGCCACAGACATGTGATCTGATAGTGAGTTTGGAGTAGCCCAATGCAAAAATCCTGAGGATCCATGTGGATCCATGCTTTGTAACCACGTTTTTGCACCACTGCGGCCCCAGGCAACAGTGGGTGCATGATTATTTTGGTGCAAGCTGTAGCCATGGACATGCTATATGATCTGATGGTGAATTTGGGGTGACCCAGTGCAAAAATCCTGAGGATCCATGTGGATCCGTGCTTTGTAACCACATTTTAAGTGGGGAGGGAAGGAAAAGCACTCAAGGGACAAGGAGCACGCGTGGGGTGTGTGAAGAAGGATGCTGCTAATAATGCAGAAGAGGGGTTTAAGGGGAGAAGAAACACGCGTGGGGTGGGTGGAGAAGGATGCTGCTAATAATGCAGAAGAGGGGTTTAAGGGGAGAAGAAGCACGTGTGGGGTGGGTGGAGAAGGATGCTGCTAATAATGCAGAAGAGGGGTTTAAGAGGAGAAGAAGCACGCGTGGGGTGGGTGGAGAAGGATGCTGCTAATAATGCAGAAGAGGGGTTTAAGGGGAGAAGAAGCACGCGTGGGGTGGGTGGAGAAGGATGCTGCTAATAATGAAGAAGAGGGGTATAAGAGGAGAAGGCTCCTCTCCTCTCCCACTTTGCTCCTTTAAACCAAGCAGGCTCTGCTTTTCTCCCTCCTCCCCGCTCATCTCCAGCTTAGCGAGCTGAAAAACTTTGCTGCTATGTAGCGAGCTGAGTGGGGAGGAGACAGGGACAGAGAGCCTGCTTGCTTTAAAGGAACCAACCAGACAGGAGCCACTTACACTCGTGTAAGCGGCTCCTCTCCTCTCCCGCTTTGCTCCTTTAAAGAAGCAGGCTCTCTGTCCCTCTCTCCTCCCCACTCAGCGGCTCTTCTCCCGCTTTGCCACGGAGGAGGGAAGGAAGGGGAACCATGGATCCTCTGCTCACGACTGCAGCAGATCCCCCCCGCCGCCACCTGTAGGCATTTCCTCCATAACACGCAACAGACATTTCCCCTTACTTTCTAGGAGGAAAAAAGTGAGTGTTATGGTGCAAAAAATACGGTAATGTACTTGTGAGTTTTTAAATTCATACACAACCTCACCCTTCAAACAAACTTTCCTGGAGAGGCTTTACAATAAAAATGTAATAAGAAGATGTATACAGTAAATGCAGCAAATGAAACCTGCAACAATTGTTTTTGAGGTGGTGGGTTAGGGATTATGGGTTTTATCCAACTGCATTCTAGAGCAGACTTATTGTAATGAATGGACCTTAGTTTGTAATGTGCATTAATTTCAATTGGTCCACCCTGAACAGGACTAGGACTGGATATAACCCTATGAAACCGTAATGTTGACAGACAAAATGACACCTGTATCCCTGATGCCTCCATCACATAATTTGCCACAGGGGCATCCCCTCACTCATGTGGTGAGGGATAGTGTGTCACTTGGATACTCCAAGCAACATGTCACCATATCTTCTCACAACAACAAAAATTACTGTCCAGGAGGTTCACGTTCAAATGATGCTGTTGCTATGCATCCCCTTCACTAAATTTACTCAGAATAAGCAGCCACAGTATTTGAATATGAAAAGGATTCACACTGCAGAGAGCAGAAGACTGGAAGCATATCCATTTGCTCAAGAGAAGCGGCACAAAGCAGCAGGAAAAGGGTAGGTACAGATCCTATGGTGTCTATCTCAAATTCCCACCATGTCCTCTTCCAGCAATGGATTTCAGACTGGGTCACCAGTAGGGAGCAAGAGCACATCACTACTCTCAGTGATATTTTTACTGAATCCCAGCTAGTGCATTCAGCAACCGAACAGTATTGGACTGCTCAAATATACAGAATGATTCCAAATGAGGGACTATTGTTTTGTGGAATAGTACGTCTTCATTGTACAGCAGGGGGGTGAGGAACATGATCTGGTCAGAGTTCTAGATCCTGAGTTCTGCCACCTCTGGCTGCACTACTTTGACAGGCATGCCATCACCATGATATTAGGTGATCCATTTTTCCTTTGCAAGGAGGCTTGGACTCAAGCTGCACAGCAAATGCAGATCCCAGTCAATCCAATTGGGGCTTGAAGTCAATGCCAACCAGCTGATTGTGACTTTAAGCCTCACTTTTAGAAGGGACCGGCTCTGCTTGGGAACTCCCATGTCGAAACAATCCCAGCAGAGCTTGTATTTGCCATCCAATTTAAAATACGATGAATACAAGCCCCATTTGCCAAGGAACAAGAAGGAGCTCATTCAAAGGCTCCTGGTTGTTCCTCTGTAGTATTTATCTACCTCACACATGACATATACGATGCCAGGTTTGGAGCGAGTGGATGTGGCTTGAGGGAAACAGTCTCACAGGTCAAATTAAGACGCTTGTAGGCACTAATTAGATTTGAGGACCAAAGGTCCCAGGATCAACCTGTGACATCTTTAGTCAAAGGGATCATGTAGCAGGTAATGGGAAAGTTCTCATCTGACATCCTGGAAAGCCACTGCCAGCCAGAGATGACAACACTGGATTTGATGGACAAATCACCTGATCTTATGTAACACAACTCCTAATACATTTTTGGTTGGCTGCTGGATGTCACTCCTATTTGATACGTCAGCCCCCAAAACCTCTGACATGTCAACTGTTCTCCATCATGCTGCTGTGAAGAAAGTTACTTCAGAATGTAGCTATAGGCATACAGTGCGGCCTTGTCACAATTCTTTAATATGCCCCCCCAATCGATTTCCACAACCATGATAGTAACACAGGCTGTGCTTGCAAGTCATGTTGAACCATGGTTTACTGAGCAGGAAGGAGCCATTGTAAGCCTTGGGCTCACATTCCCACCTTCTCTCCCCCACATATGGCCAGGAGTATAATAGATGGTCAAAGTTCTGAGAAATTTTCATGAAACAAGGATTGGTCAGCATAAGTAAAAAATGAAAGCAAAAGAACTTCAATCATAGCAGTGTTGCCTTAAGAAAAAGCAGTGCTTACCTTCACAGTGAAGGGGTGGGGAAGAAAGAAAAACTTTTTTTTTACAGTGCCCAATTTGTAGTGGATATTAGTCTTTTTTAAAAAAAATCAAGTATGTGGATTAGAGCTCTTCAAACATTAAGACAGCTATTATGTTGAAGAACATTAATACAGCAGTAGCAGTGTATTTAAGCCAATTGTTAGTCTTGGTTCCCATTTTTCTCGTACTAGTCCCACCCTTCACTGCAACAATCCCAGGCTGCTAGAAAAGTCATAGCTATGTGGTTTGCAGAGATACAATAAGTACCACAGGACTACTAACAGAAAAAAGACATTTAGCACACATCATATTTGGCCCATTCAGTTGAACAGCATGTTGTAATTGTACAGGCAGCTGTGTAAGGACACAACATTATACGTAAGAAGTGAATGATATGTTGAAACCAGGTTGAAACCATGAACCCATGAGAAATCTGCAATGTATCAGTACTAAATCTATCATTCCAGCCTTATAAAGCATACTTTTGGGTTCTAAAAAACAAGGTGTCAAATTTGAGATATACAGCAAGACGTTTTCAAGTCTTAAGCGAACAACAGAAAGAAAAGTCAACTGTCTCTACATCAGTGTATAATCCCAGCATGCCATCCTTTATCTGAAAGAGCTACCCTGCCTGGAGAAGGCAAAAGCCACCTCCAGTTCTTAACGATGCTCTAACACCTTTACAAATGCAGAAAGGCTGCCTAGATAAATCATATTTGTAAATATGCCTTTAAAAAATATATAACTGCCACAGTTCCACATTCTGGTAGAATAAGGACCCTGTTGAGCAACTGTGATATATTTATACAGGGTGTGGCCTACTAGACCCTGATCTAGACATTACAAGACAGGATGAATTCAACACTTCAGAAGTCAAAGTTGACTCACCTGGGGATGGAGGCTGTATTTTGGGTTGCGACTTCTTTGAATCAGTTGCAAAGATGTCTGGGGGAGGATCTTCTCCTCGCTCAATCTTACACTCAAAGGCATAGAGACACTGGATGTACTGCTTCTTCAGAGAGCTAGCTGCACTGCTGGAGGTACCCACATTCAAATTGGTTGCTAACTCACGCCATTTCTTGTTTTTGTTAACCTGCACAAAGCCAGAAGAGCCAACTTTTAAATCCAAGTCACATCTCCTTTCTAAAGCATGCCACAGGCAAAGCGATACTCTTCTCAAGTAGTGTTTAGGAAAGTAAGGAAACTCAAATACAAATCACCAGTTTCCTTCCTCATAACAAAGGATTAAAAAAAAGCAATAAGCTATTTATTGTCCATCTTAGGGAAGCAAATATAAAAACACAAGTTCAAGAGGGGAGGGAGCACTAACAGTATTATTACTACCCCAAACTGATTACTACATCAGTGAATAAAAAAACTGAAGCAACCTATCAAGAATTTTGCTTATCAGGGCAGGGAATTTATGAATTAGATGTGGCCTTGTGCATTCCTCCAGGGTTAATAAGATATATAAACGTATGTTGTGTGTAAGACAGACCTGAGAAAGGGAATCTTAACAGATACAAGATTAAGTTAACTCACTTGAGTCAGCCCTCCAATCTCCTTCACAGAGACATAGAGCCGATACAGGTCTAGGGGTTTCCGGCCCACAGCTGGAAGATTGGTCATGCCCATTGCTTTCTCTTCAGTGAAAGCCAAATAGCGATCTACCCACATCTTTCTTTCTGGCTCACCACCCAGCTCATATAGTTTAGTAATCTTTTCATTTGTAGTAGTAGAGGAGCTGGATTTCTAGAGAAAAAAGAGAGGAAGAAGCAGAGTAAAGAATCACACATTAATTTAAAAGCAATCTGAGAAAAGGTAGGTCTTCAGATATCATCACATAACGCAGGGAGAAAAGCAATGACACCATTCTGATGTAGGCGCACCCACCCTACTTCAGTCTAAGTGCATTGTGGAAATCTAGGTTAACATCAGCTGTACAATAATTACAAACTGGTCCTTTACTGCAAAGATGACACTGACATTGCAGTTTAGTAACATCCAGGTTTCATTACTGCAGTGCATTATATGTACAGCTGTCTCTCTGAAAACTTCACAACTATTTCAGAATATGATAGCCAGGTCATTAACTAGTCATGAATCTAGCCAGTGTGGTGTAGTGGTTAAGAGTGGTAGTCTCATAATCTGGTGAACCTGGTTCGCATCCCCGCTCCTCCACATGAAGTTCCTGGGTGACCTTGGGCTAGTCACACTTCTCTGAAGTCTCTCAGCCTCACTCACCTCACAGAGTGTTTGTTTTGGGGGAGAAGGGGAAAGGAGAGATTGTTAGCTGTTTTGAGACTCCTTAGGGTAGTGATAAAGCGGGATATCAAATCCAAACTCTTCTTCTTCTTCTTTTATCTTTTGGAATCAACACATCACATCCATATTCATATACCTTTGTGGTCTTCAAGTTTGTTTCTGAGTACAATTCAAAGGGCGGGTCTTAATTTATAAAGCCCTACATCATCTGGCACCATGGTACCCTAAGGGCTGCCTGCTCTTATATGAACCTGCTCAGCAGCTGAGCCATCAATGAACTTTCTTGGATGTTCTCATCTCCAGAGGTTATGCAGGTTGCTACTAGACAGTGGACCATGCCCAAATGATGCAACTCCACCTGAGGAATATATGTCTAGCCTCTTTTTAAGTCTTTTAGACTTGAAATGAAATCTGTCCTGCTCATCTATGCATTTGTTGATTAATGACTCTGAATTCATATTAATTAGCTTTCTGTTTCCATTATTGTTGTTTTATTGTAGTCTCATTGTTTAATTTGAATTAATCTCGATTTTCTGCTTTATTTGATGGCTACTAAAAGTGCCTTGAATTTTCTTTTTATAATGCTATTTATTGATGTGCTGATACTGTCTTTGCTGCTTTGTTTACCAATACAGGATTTTGGTTAATTTGTTCGTTTGGTTATTTTTGTCAGCCACTTTGCATGGGGAGGGGGCAGGTTGCAGAAAGGCAGTACAGGAAAAATTAAATAAATAAAATTGCATGTATGCTAAATACAAACTAAAACACTGTAAAAACAAGTCTTGGAAACAAATGTAAAAGAAGACTAGAAACTATGTTCAAGCAGTACAACTTACGAAATAAAGCTGATTACAGAAGTATGGTGCATCTAAAGATGGCTGAGATCCTATGAAAGTTTAATTTCAGTACAAATGTGCCAGAAAAATGAAGCATAATCATCTAGATTCAAGTCTTGCTGGTTACAGTGATTATGCAACAAGTGAATAGCCAATAAAATAAAAAGCCAATATAATGGGCACAGGCAGAATTTCAGACATTATCTTTATGGGTGTTGAAAGAGAAAGATAATATTTACAAACAAAACGTCACAGGAGTTTTGGGAAAGCTGCAGCCTCATTGAATCCTTACAGAGAAGAAGCCTGGACTCACCAGTGACTTTTCCTTTCATAAACCACAGAGAGGGGTATGCCAAATAGTAAAACTTTCTCAGAATTGTAAGGCATGGCCCTATTTAAGTTGTCCCTCACCCAGCTCCCAGAAGAATCAAGATGCTATGAAGAGCACTCTTCAGTAAACACATATTGTATGTTTCTGAAATGCAGGCTGCTGAATTGTAAGTTTACATACAACAAGGAGAAGGGCCAGCACCTATGGACTGGTGCAGACAAGCACATTCACTGGTATGTCCAACTTCTCTCACAAACATCAGATCTTCTGGCAGTAAAGGAACTAGTTAACATTTCTGGTCTCTCACTGCAAAAAGGCTTGGTAATGAAGAACACCAACCTGGTGTTAAAAGACCAGTTAAAGCAAGTTCAGCAACACTGTGTGAGAATCTCAAAATATTCTGTGTTTGAGCAAAGAAGCAATAATGGAAACAAGTCAATGAAGAGAAACTAGCACCACAACCATTCAGTAAAGAGACAACCAAGGAACTAAGAGATCTGTAGTAGAAGCAGGAGGTTATAGAGATGGTAGAACTTTGTTAAAAAGCATGAAATGTGGATGCAGGTCAGCCCAGTATTATCTGAATGTAGTTGTACACAGGCCAGGAGGAAAACCTCTTGACAATGACAAACTGGCCTGGGGAAGAAGTAAGGATTTAGGCAGAAAGAAAAGCTCCACTGTTGTTAAGAGTCAGTAAGAGATGTAGGAAACATCAGGGGTGAAAAACGAAACACCCACATCCAGATGTCTCCTAATTCTGTTAGCCAACTTCTCTTTGGAGGAGCAAACTACATGCACTATGTCACAGCAATAGTGTGAGACACAGTGCTTGCACAGCTTTGAGTTTTAAAATAGAAAGAAGGGGGTGTTAGTATAACTTTCAAGCAACTGATCAATGATAGTATGCAGATTTTTCCAAGTCTGGAAGCACATGACCTGTTGCCATGCACTTTGAGATGTAAGGATGAATAACTCTTTGCACTCCCACCATCTATCAGGCTAGTGGCCACCATCCAAGCAGCTGTTTTGCTGGTGGCCCTCAAGCTCTGGAATCTGTTACCAATGAACTGTTAAAATCTCTCTCTTCAGGCAAGCCTTTTATTATTAAGATGTTACTTTAATACTAGCTGTCCATTTTTTAATCTGTCACTGTTACAACACTGTATCATTATTACTGTCATTTTATCAATAACATTTATTTTTCTGGAAGGGTAACCTGCTTTCACAACTATTGTTGAAAATGAATATACAAATCAGATAAATAATCGCAAGTCTTGGATCAGTATTAGTTAAAGTGAAAGGCATTTCACCAAACAAAGGCAATGAAAGAAGACTTTACGACAAACTAAAGTTAGACAACTAGTGGTCAAAGTTGCTTCCTTTGTCAGGGTCAGAATCCTCAAGATAACTTTGCTGTCTATGCAAGTTCCCAGCCAAAGAAGTTGGTAATCAGTTTTGATAATGTTCCTTTTGGGCTCCTAAGATGTCTCAAGTCGAAACCAAATGGCATTCTAGCCACTACCTAGACAGATTGTTCTTCTCTTACTTTTCTCTCACTGCAGGAAGATTGTACTGCAGAAGAAAAGGCAACAGCTGCCTCAGGAAAAACACTCCCAGGGAATTATTTCATTTAAGAGACAGGGAAGGTTCATTTGATCCAACATATGAGAGGATCACTCTCCCCAGTGAATTTTAGACTAGTTGAATAAACATTGGGGGGGGGTTTAATGGGACTAGGCAATGGCCCAATTGTCTGAGCATTAAGAAAATGTAAGCAAAATTTCTTTGTGAAATGTACACTGAATTTTTGCATTAGTCCCTTTCCTTATGGCTCCAACCTCAAGCACTTGGAACTGCAGTCTTTAAAGCAGAAAGCTGTGGGAGGTACCAGGTAATCAAAGTCTAAGAGCAGTTTGAGTTTAAAGGAACCAGACTTATTTGCCACAGAGTTGAAAACAGACCCTATCTAGCTAAGTAAAGATCAATGAAGCTAACTTGCTTAGCTATGTCAGTATTTTGCTACGAGGAAGTCTGAAGGGCACAAGGAAGACTCTCTGAAGCAGTAACTATGAGGCTCCTTGTTTAATACTACAACAGCACCACAGTAGTTGTTAGATCTGGACTGAGAAAAAGAACAAAGCTTTATTAAACTGCTCTACTATTCCTTTACTATTCCTCTACTTTGTTGCAATTAAAAATAACAAAGGTATGGGGAGAATCCTGCAAGGCTTTTTGGCACCAGGATGACAACCTCCTGGCCACTGCCCTATTTGATACAATTGACAAATTGAGTTAAGATCCCATATTCAGAGTTATTAACCTTACAAGTAGGTTGCTACTGTAGAACATTGAAGAAGCTAATTCTCTAAGAACCAAATGTCTGGCAGAAGAAAAATATAAAATCACTGCATTTCCCTTATCATCAAAACTAACATTTGAGGGTTAGAATAATCCTTGAGGGAAATATATCTCTATTCCAGATTGGTGAAAGTTGAGGTGCCAATGTAACATGTAATATGAATGAGACATCCTGCATAGAATGTCCAAGGCCACATCTACTTGGGCTGGCGCAGATGTAAAATCAGAATATGAGCAGGCCACAGATACAATGTGCTTCCTATCCCCTTATCTACTCTGGAGCCAACTCTCTCTTTCTTCCTTAACCACAGTTAAAGTGTTCTGGTGACACAAACAGTAACTACAGTTTCCACTTAATAAGGATTTCAAACCCTGTTTGCAACAGCTCTTTTTGAATCCCACCCTCTATGATACATCATCAGAAGAAGAACTATACACTAATTCAGGTTGGCACTGAGGGACATATTGGAAATTTTGCCATTTTTAAAAAAAACAAAAATAAATAAAAGTTAGAAATCAGGTCCTAAAGACACAAAAGATGCATGAAGCTTGGGGGTCCGAGCATCCACAAATACTTTAAAAAAAAAATTCTCGCACAGCATTTTGTCATTTAGATCTGAAATATGATTAGTTGCTTCTGCTATTATAATAAACACTGCTACAAAGCTCTCATGGGAGAAGACTGTTGACTCCCATAACCAGAAATACATTTCTGTGCATCTTTGAAAGCTGATCCCACATAACCTGGCATGTGGTTGGCCATTCCACACACTGGAAATATAGACTAAATGCATAAGATGCTCTACTCTTAATTCCACAGAGAATGTCCGCTAGCGCAACAGAATGCAAGCAAAGGATAGAATAAAGTGCTTTGGAGTGAAAAGCTTTGTATAGCTCTAGAGCTCTTCATGCCTTAGGGCCATGATTTATTGGAGGTAAACCCCAGGCAAGAGGTACAATACACATTACTTAATAAAGGAGAATATTACGCAGGCATGGTCTAAGTGTGTTCCAGGCACAATCCAACAAGCTTCAAAGAACCCCATAAATGCTTACGTGTTCTCTGAATTTGCACAAACAAGTGCCTCATTTGGCAATCATATGAAGTTGGTAGTGCAGCTCTCTACAAGGAAATGATGTTGTTCAGCAACAATATGGGTGGTAAAACAAGAAAAGTCTCATACTTTCAACATAACCAAATCACGTAAGATAGAGTCAAATGCACACTAATAAAATCCAGGCTCACATTTCTTTAAAAACCAGTGCTGACAAACTACCTCCCAATCTCTGCAGCAGCTACAGAAAACTTTTTTTTTACCTTCGACTTGGATTCAGTTTTGGGGGTTCCATCTGCCTTATTGTTCATTTTGGGAGCTGGTGTTAGTTTAACATCCCCGAGTCCCATCATCTCAGGACTTGCAGCCATCCCTAGAGAGTCAAACACCAACATGAAAATGTTTTTCAGCTTGCCATTCAAAAACACAAAGAACTTGGGCAGAAAGACTGGGTACAGCATCTTACCTGCAGAATTGTTGGCCATATTCCCACCCATTGGATATGGTGGGCCCTGGGGATTGAGCATGCCAGCCATGCTATTTATTCCTTGGCCATAGGGAGGCCCAGTTCCCATCATTCCTCCTTGGTTAATATGGGGGTAACCAGATGGCCTAAAAACAACACAACTATATTAGAAATAGTCAACTGTGTACATTACCAATGAGCACTTGGCTAATAATATTTTTCCTGATTAAATTCCCTACACAAACAGGTAGACTAAAGAGATTATCTTTCTCCTTAGTGTATCTCTGACTTGCTGTGTGGGTGAAAAAGTGAGACTCAGATCTGGGCTATTGAGGCAAGTTCGGCTCTTCTAAGGTTTTGAGGTTTGAGTTCCTTTAGCATCAAGATACAGGTGGCAACCATTTTGTGTTGGGGTTCCATTCCTGGCCCCCATGTGCATTAGTGGAATGCATTAAAGTGCACCCCACCCCATTCCATCCTCATTTTGCCTTCTTCCAGGTTGAAAAGTACCCACCCATTGGCGACCACGTGTCAACTGGACACGCCTAAAATTGGCACAGCCCTCTTCCCCAAGCTTCTCAATACTGTGTAAATTGCTCACTGAGTATACATGTTCCAGACGCAACTGAAGCAGAGGCCTTCCCAATACAAGACGAAAGAAACCCACCCCACTTATTTTATTGTCTCTTCCAGGTAACGTTGGACAGTAGAAAAATGAATTCCATTATAATCCAACAGAAGACACTACCCACCCCATCTGCCTTCCCTAACCGCCACTGGTTGTCAGTTTGTTTCCAGACCCAAATTAAGGTCTGATGTTGGTACCACATTGGCCCGAATATAAGCCACACTTTCCCAAAAAAAATTATGACCGTGAAAAGTTGAAGTGTGGCTTATATTCGCAACCTTACAAAAATGATCCAGTGTGCAGCTAGAAGCACAGCAAAGTGGTGCCCACTCCGCACGCAGTCCCAAGGCTAGGAAGGGAGAGAGCAGGGAAGGGGAAAGGCCGCCGGCAACACAGCGTGGCTCCCCCACCCCCGCCCAGAATGCAGCCAGGAGCACGAGGCAAACAGTGCCAGGAGCATGGCAAAGCAGTGCCCGCCCCACGCATAGTCCCCCGTCCTCTCCCCCAAGGCCGGGAAGGGAGAAAGCAAGGAAGGAAGTGGCTTTAGGAGGGTACTGTCTTTTTTTCTCCCCCCCCCCCTTGACTTGTGGCTTATATTTGGGCCAATATGGTATTTAACCATGACTTAGGCCCCAAATGCATCCCTCCCACAAACCCTCTCTGGTGTTAAGATCAGCAGGAGGGGGGCCCTTGGTAGTTCTGTGCCCTCAGAAGCCTGGAGGAAGGTATCCCGTGAGGGAGGCTCATCTGTGGCAGCCCCTAAATTGTGGAATTTCCTCCCCACAAAGATGTATCTGGCATCTTCATTATGCAGTTTCTGCTGTAAGATGAAGATATACCTCTTTACTCTGGCCTGCGACACTTGATATTATATATACAGATACAGATGTTTAGTTCCACCCTATTCTTGTGACTGTACTTTGTTTTGGAGTGTTTTGGTAATAATTCAGTGCCAGTATCTGAGACTGCCTTTGCCTTTTCTGTATTGTAAATAGGGTGACTAACAGTATTTTACTCTGTCTGGATTTAGGGAAGTCTATTCTGACTTACTTAAAGAGGTATTGTTTTAAAGAGCTGAAATTCTAGGAAATTCTGTTTCAGAGGTAAGGGGTCCCCCATGGCTTACCTATTCTGGATTGAGTTGACGGCAGCAGCATGCATAGCAGCAGCAGCAGCAGCTTCTTGTGCTTTCCTGCCACCTGGTGGAGGACACATCCCAGTCCCTACTTGGGGAGGCATGTTTGCCATGTTGGGTCCATAGGGCCTATTCCCCATGGCAGCATGGCTCAATCCTCTCCCTGGAGGAAGCCCAGGATAGGGTGGTACACCGGTTTGACCATGGATCTGACTCCCTGCTCCCATTGGGTTCATGGTTCCTCCCATTCCTGGGCTTGGGTAATTTGCATTGGGCATAGCATTGTAGTTTGGCTGCCTGGGATATCCACCTACAGAGAAAAGGGGAGCATGATCAGTAAGACTAAAGAATATCCTGGCAATTCTTGCATTTGCATCTTGAGCCTGCATATTACAAAGCAAGCTAAAAGATGGGAGAATGTTGGCTTCACAAAATAGTGTCCTAATGTTAATCTATTCCACATCAGTTCTTTCTTTCTTTCTTTCTTTCTTTCTTTCTTTCTTTCTTTCTTTCTTTCTCTCTCTCTCTCTCTCTCTCTCTCTCTCTCACACACACACACACACACACTCTCTCTCTCTCTCTCACACACACACACACACACACACACTCATCACAGCTACATTGCAATATCAACCACAAAGCAGTACACACATTATGTGGAATCTTTCCATGCATCATCCCACCAGAGATCTCATGACTAAGTTAATCAGCTAATCATTGTCAAAGGCTGGACTAATCAATAATGATCCAAATATTAAGATGACTAGTTAAGTTACCAAAACTAACTGTATTGGCCAAGTAAAGTATGGGACACTGATGAAAAAATTAAGGGCTATGAAGTGGAGACAAAGTCACACTTAACCCCCCTCCATTTCCCAAAATTTCTAAATGAATACTGTAGCACACATTATTAAAATCTTCTGTTAAGTGTTTTGTGTTGATACTTAGTTTATGCCTAGACACTCCCAAGTTCAGATTCAGCAATGGTGGCAGAACACACTCACCCTTTACTTTAATCCAATAAACAACATCCATGATAAAAACTGTAAGCACACACTTCGTAGGTCAAGAGACAAGACTGCTCAAGCTTTCTGCCCATGTATCTCATTGTCTTAAGCAGGTGTTCTTTATCCAACCACAGAAACAACACATGTTCACTGCTTATGCATTTTATTTGAAACACAAGTGTAATACTCTCACCTTGAGGCCCGTATTGACCCCCCTGAGGTCCATAACTGCCCATGGAATTTTGTTGGTAAGGTCCCATCCCAGCATGCATCTGTCCTCCAGAAGACTGACGTGGAGATAAGGCTGACCCAGGCTGAGGGGAATTATACTGGGGTATCTGTGGAGTCCTCTGTATGTAACCTAATTAATAATGATTTCAAGGGATATTGTTATAAAAGCAGGCTATGCAGATGGAAACACATTTTTAAAAATAATTAGTTCTGGAAATCCTAAATTCTTCATAAATGACATGCCTGGTAAAGTTTTCACATTAATAGCTTGAAAACCTCAATGACAAATTCTCACATGGTAATTCCCTAGTCTTATGATAACTGTGGCACAGCACACTCTTATTTTGTAGCTGTCACTTTGAGGAGTTATTTATGATGACTGCTAAGTTATCTGAACCCACTGAGAATAGTGAGAATGGGGTGGCAAAAATAAAAGAAACATGGTACCCTATTTCAATGAATAAATAGAACAAGCAACAGCCAGCTGTACCACATGCTAATGACAAATTTGCATTGTTCCCACTGATCGCTATAGCTAAGAGGTTACATTTGAGTTTACTGTTGGGCACCTTTGCACCTATTTTGGACTCCCAACTCCCATCAACCCCTGACTGTATGACCAATGATTATGATGATGGGAGTTTGGAAATCGCCAACATCTGGAAGGCATCCGGTTGGGAAAGGCTGTTGTAAGCAATAACCTGAGGTGGAATGGCAAAAGGAAAACAAGTATGGGTGTGTGTGTCTGTGTGTGTCTGTATCTAGCATAATTTGGAGAATGATGCAAACTGCACCATGGCAAAACTAATTTTGTCACAAAAGCATTGTGTATGTTTCTAGTTCACATTCCACATTAAGGACTGTCCCAATTCCCTACTCTAATTCGTAAATCACCAGTTACACCTTTCATGGAAGATTATCCTGTAAAAGCTAGGCATGCGCATCAGGACTGATCCGTGAACCACTGAGATGTTTGCTATATACAAGAAGCCAGGCAAAACAGCACAACTGTCATTGCACACATGCACACACCTCTATCGGGAGTTATGGTTGACTGATTCATGGAGGGATGCAAGATGCTGTCTGATTGGCCACTAGGTGGTCGAGGTGGCATCTGGTTACCTGCACAACAAAGAAAAAATTGATGGTGAAGAACCGCATTTCACCTTACTCCCCACTAAAGCAGCTCAAAAAAGACAAACCTGAAAGTGGTACAAAAAGTGGCAGGGCCACAGGAGAAAGTAGGTGGAGCTACAGATGTGGCTCTTACCTCTGTAGAGTTACCCCCAAAGTACAGATTTCTATACCCACCACATACTTCATCTAGTTAAGCAAGCAGTATTATCATAGGTGAAGAACTCATTTCAGCCAGGCAAAAGCATTCAAGGAAGCCCCAAAGAAGGCCCAGTGCAGAATGTGGCCTTGGGAGAGTCCCATGTACCAGACAGAGGCTCCTAGAGGCTTGCATTCAGCCAGGCCTGAGGTTCCCCACCCCACTTATAAAGAAAGAGATTTCTGGCTCATAGCTTGCTTTATCCCTTAAAGATGAAAGCATGTAATAAAATGTATTTTATTTATCCATAAAGAATTTTTATTCTCATTCAGAAACAGTGAACCAAACAGGAGAGATAATGAAGTAGACCAAAGTCACCCAGGACATGGGTTCTGAACTCATGTCTCTACCCCATATTTATTTGTAATGTATTGCTAACATTGATATTCCACCTTTCCTCTACATTGTTCTATACCACCACCACCCTGACTTCTGTTCTTCCTCACAATAACCCTGTGAGGTAGGTTAGGCTGCAAAATAATGAGCTCACTGACCCAAGGTCACCCAGTGAGCTACATGGCTGAATATGGATTTGAACCTGGAGTTCCTCACTCCCAGTCAGACACTCTAACCACCTTCCTAAAATAAGCAGTTTGTTAAAACTAAGAAGGTTGTGCCTGTAAAAAAGAAAGTTTTACCTGGTACTGCAGCAGGAGACAGTGGGCCAGAGCGTGACTGAGCAACACTAGCAGGAGATCCAACTGGTGAAGGGGAAGGTCCTCTGATGCCTGGCAAGTGAGGAGAGGTATGCGGAGAGAAAGGAGACTGAGCAGGGTTACTCTGCTCTCCTTGACTGCTAGAAATCCCTGATGTGCTTACGCCAGGACTCAGTGCTCCTTCTGTACCCATGGGCAGATCGTCTATTGAACCAGAGAGATCCTATAGAGACACACAAAGGAAAGCATGTCACAAGTAGAAGAGAGAGAATGCTACTATACATATATCTACTACAGAATTTATGGGATTTTTCCTTTAGACGAAGACTTAGGTTGCTATCAATAAGGAAGGCTGCAACATAGTTCCAGGTAGAAATAAATCCTTTAGATGAGCAATTCCTACAGTTGCAACAGTGACTTATGTGCTACCAAGTAGAACTGGAAATTGTCTCACTGTAACCAGGAGTGATATAATTTTGAAAATCTTGGACTACCCTCAAAGGGTGCAAGAGGAGATGCTGCAGTCCATCATGCCCAACATCTCAATGAAACAAACCTAGTGGCATCCTAAAAATAAAGGCAGTATTTCCCGATTCCCAGTTTTGACTAGCCTTTTGTCAATCTAGTGTTCTCCAGATTTTTTGGACTACAACTCCCAACAGCCCCAGCAAGCACAGATGCAGTCCAAGACATCTGGAGTTGTAGTAAAAAAATACCCCAAGTCCAAAAGATCTGGAGGCCACCAACTTGACACTGAAAGATCTCGTCTCTCATAAATCTGTCAACTTACAGCCATTATACTGCTTTTTACAGAATTACTTACCAACAAGTATGTCTTATGAGCAATAGTACGTCCTGTTAATGTTCAATTTTTACAACTTATTTCTATCAAATCTTCCAACAGAAGCCCCCTAGATTGTTGTCCTAAGTTCCCTACTTGTACTTTGCTTCATCACACCATACTATGTGCAAGGTAATGATAATGTCTCCAGTCTCTTCATCCTGCACAAATGATTCCATAAAGCAAGGCATGCCAATTCAGTTTTGTTTTCAGTTCTATATGAATGTCTCTTCTGTGATGGGTTGACCAGAATGACACAAAACATTTGCGTGATCCACTGGTAGACAGAACCATCTTATTTTCATTATATTATCTTGCTTCTCAGGATTCGTGCATTTTGGCAGCAAGGACTTCATGATGCACTTGAACCACCCATTTTTAATCAATGCACCACAATGAGAATACATAAGCAGGAGACGGAATGATATGTCTGGCTGCCTTGTTGAAGCACTCTGGTTGAAGGAAAGAGTTATACAGAGCTTTTATTCATTATTTGTTAAAAAGAGCCAACTGAACTCATTATGTGAGAAATGGAGGTTAAGTTTGTAGACAACCTATGGAGCTTGTATGCTATGGAGTGCAGAGTACTCTCCTGATCACTGCTACCCCAAGGTAATGCTTTGTTTCTTGAGAAAGCTGAAGGACTAGTACAGAGAGCAGGAGGTGGGAGCAGGGCTTAGAAGGAAAAGGAGAACTGGGCTGTCCAAGTGTCCATGCTGAACTCTCAGAAGACATTTAAGCAGCCTAACTGATGGCTTCTTGCCTATCTCTACTACAGAAACACACACTCTGAAAGTATGAAAGAAAGCAATTCAGTGTTGTCTAATTCCAAAACACACAAGCAGCTTCCATCACAAATTACACAGAGTAAAATAATACTGAATTAGCTAACAAAATCCTATGCAATCTCCAGTATCTACACTTCAGATCTTTGCAAATACAGTACAACAAGGCTCTATTAGTTAAAAGGAGGAGAAATAAGTGGTGGCCCTACAAGATACCTAAATTTCACTTAATTGGGGGTCATGCTTGAAGACTGACTGATCAAACAACTAATGAGTCTAGCAGGCATGTGATGGGAGAAGCGCATCAGAACGAAGCAATACACTGCTCTTCATTGCAATCCATTAAGACAGTTTGGGTGCCACAACAGAATATTTGTTACAGCCATTTGCGTGCAGATCACTTCCTGCAAGACTATGAATGTTATGTTTCTCCAAGGAAAGTACTTGTAATGAAAGATGGGATTGTTCATAAAATTCCTATAAACAGACCTTTTATGAGATCCTATGATCTCTCTACTGATGAGCACATGTATGATGGAAAACAATGCTCTCAGTCTAAACTGAGAAAGATAAACTTGAAAGCAATATTCAGTCTAGCGTTAGACTCTTAAATGCTCAACAACAATGGTCTGAAATTATTAAACTGAAGTCAATTTTATAGTATTTCTTAATGGTAAAGGCCTTGTGGCAATTTCATAGTACACAAGGAATTCTACAGTATTTCTTTTGGCCTGCTAATTAAACAGTTAGTTGTTATTCCAATCCAAAGCCCCTGTGGTTGTGCTCCATTTAAAAAGGGCATCAAGGTCTGTCTGAACTGGTCATGAACTGGTGATCTGTTTCCAGGGCAGAATTCAGTCTTGTGTCACCACCCAGCTTTGGCTAAAGGAGAGGACAGCAGGGAGACAAATAACAATAATGATAAAAGAACTCCATCGCACTGCAAACTGTGGTAGAGTCAGAGTAAAACCACACAGCTCAGTGCATCTTTCATATGAAAGGCCCACTGAGCTGAATGGGAAGTTGCATACGTGAGATCCCAAGTATCACCTAGCTGAATCTGACTGTATCTGCCTTCTACAACCCGGTGCTTTTCTTATGTTTTGCACTACAACTCTAACTAGTCACAGTCAAGAAGGCCAATGGTCAGGGATAACGGAAGTTATAGTCCAGCTACAGTCTTATTTCCAGCTCTGGATGGTTTGTCAGCTACAGCCCCTTTTGGACAGATTGACTTTGGACACTCTACATTGGGCTGCCCTTGAATATAACTTCTTCATCCCTGTTCTAAAACAGTGACATTGGTCACCAGTTCATTTCTGTGCCCAATTCAATGTGCTCATGCTAATGAGTAAGGCCTTAAACAACCTAGACCCCAAATATGTGTGAGACTGCCTCCTTCCCTACAGATCTTATCAGGTCAGGAGAGTGGGCTCTGGGACCTTCTGGATTAGGACAGATAATAAATTTGATTATGATGATGATAACAATCATCATTTCACTCTCACACACGTTTGCAGGAATTGTTAAACAACAGTGCCACAAAACCAAGGCAGGGTTTCATACACAAACTTAACAGAATCAAACACATTAGCTATAAACTCAGAATATACACTTTTGACCTAGGAAGAATAAACAGAAACTCACCAATACAATTTAAAATCTTTGAGACCTGAACACACGCACACTGTATGTTACTTTAAAACTCCACTTGCAACATTTAATACTGATTTATTTTTTGAAGGAGGTTCTACTCATTTACATGGTCATATAGTGATGACCACTAAGGCCTAACTGTGTATGAAAGACCTGTTTGGAAAAATTGATTAATGGTTTTTTATTTTACACACTTACAAGACCATAGAAGTTATTAAATAGGTACTAGATATTTGGAGACATGAAATTTATGTCTGCCTGAAATTTTACTTTTGGGGGTTATGGGGAGATTTTTAAAAATAAAAATTCAGCTCATTCAAGTAGGAAAATTGTTTTACTGGATCATTTTGAGCAGTGTTTGAAATTAGCCAGGAACGTTTTATGACTGACGTGGATCCAACTGTGACCACCATGTGGAGATCTCAGGAGGCCAGGTTAGCGACTGGGGAAAGGAAAATGTCACTTAGAGAAGGATTTGAAGTATTTTCCTTGAAGCTTGAATTTATTTTGTTCTGGATAGTTTTAGTTGATGTTTTAATGTGTTGTAAACTGCTTTGATATTTGTTCTGCAAAATATAAAGCGGTATAGAAATGATGATGTTGATGATGATTTCAATTGCAAAACACACAAACAAAAAAGCCCCCGGCGCCTAGATATTCCATTGTGGCAACTGTAACCCAGGTTTAAGGTGCCATTTGGAGATTAGTTTATACAGTATATCAAAGCTTCTAACACTGATTTTGAGATATGGCACAGTACTGCTTCCCAAATGTTGCTGGACACCTATTACTCCCAGTCAACATGGCAAACAGTAAGTAATGATGATAACCGTAGTCCGCAACATCTGGAGGGCCCCATACTGCTATACAGTGAAAAATATCCCAAAGCTTAAGCTATGTGGTTCTTAGGGCCAAGTGCTCAAGGGCTGCTTCAGTCATGCTATCGTGAACTGAATTGCACAGATCAGAATATACAGGGTGAGTCTTTTAAAAGAGGCCCCATGGAACGTGTGTACTCTGTATCCACAGGGCCTCTTTTGAAGGACTCACCCTGTATAAGCAGTAATAATCCCTTCCAACCTTTTAAGATCTATGGATGGCTCTTTTTTGGTATTTGGTTACATCTGGAGTTGACACTCTGATTCCCAGAAATATTTTGAGATGCACTAGATAAAAAGTATAGCAAGTTCTGATACAATAAAATATTTGTTCTGGAACATTTAAGAAGAGGCCCTCCTCTCCCCACAAAACATCTGAAATATGATCTTCAAGGGAGATTTGCAAAGCTTCCTCCTCCTCAACCACCAATTCCTGGTTTGACAAGAACAATAAAAAGACAGGGGTGACAATACCAGGAAATCCCATTTGGATTGCATTCATTTAAGAAAGGTCTGAGTAGCAAAATAGAAAGGGAGCCAAGGACATTTTCATTCATCTTAAACAGAAAGCCTATTCACATATTGCCCTGCACTTCCAAACACATGAGTGATGAACTACTTGTGTACATCAGCACCTTAACATTCAGGTTGACTGAGACAACTTAAGGGAAACCATTCTGTTTCATAGGAGGGGACTTCTCTGGTGGAGTTACAGCCATAAGCTCAAACCATGTGAGCATCACTTCACACAAGCAGTTATCTGGGTAGATGTGGTGATCATGCCACATGGGTAACATGTGAAATCAGCCCTAAGGGAAATTAATCTATGGACAAAGATGAACTTTCATTGACACTTGGCATCACCAATGCCTCCTCCAGCCGGGCTTTCTATTGAAATCTTGGGAGAGCAGTGATGTTACAAACTATGGAAATAAGAATATATACAAATGTTGCTTCCTAAGGTTTTTCTTTTAAAATTGCGGGGAATGAACACCGTTTGTGTATGTGTCTGCTGATTAAATGGTTTCCATTTTATGAAGTTTGTGGTCACTTTTAGATTATTAACATCTAGAATGACTTTTCAGTTGGGGCCACAAGAGTGTCATAAAAACTTATGGAACCTGTAAATAGTAATTGCCATAAGAGTTCAGAAAGGAAAGGAAAGGAGGGGAGGGACAATGTATTGCAGGTCATCCGAAGTAGTAAAAGATTTAAATTCAAATTCAGTGGTACCTCAGGTTAAGTACTTAATTCATTCCAGAGGTCCGTACTTAACCTGAAACTGTTCTTAACCTGAAGCACCACTTTAGCTAATGGGGCCTCCTGCTGCTGCCGCGCCACCGGAACACGATTTCTGTTCTCATCCTGAAGCAAAGTTCTTAACCCGAGGTAATATTTCTGGGTTAGCAGAGTCTGTAACCTGAAGCATATGTAACCCGAGGTACCACTGTATATGTTTCCAGGGAAGTAAACCGGTGGAGCAGTTTAAAGGTCCTTTTACAGAGCAACTCTGAACAATGCTAAACAAAGCACTCTTCCCTCCTTTTCTCAATACAGCCAATAAAGCAAGGGAAAACAGGAGGTGCAAATCAACAGCAGTAACTCTGCCAGCATGAAGGAAATGTCTTGGTCTGGAGAATTTCCTCACGTGTTTCCAATGTGTTTTTTATGCATTTTATTGCTCATCTGCCATGCAGATCAAAAATGTTGGAGGGATTCCAAGTATTTCACACAGAATCTCACACTCCAGGCTGGCTGCAACCCCAAAGCCTCTGTTTCTTCACTTGAAATACTGCCCAGTGTTATTTTGGGATGTGACCTGATAGCGGAAGCCCACAGGGACTCCGAAACTATAACTGTTCCAGCTGCGATTGGTTGCCCAATTCAACCTTATGCCAGCAGGAGTTTGTTTGTGCTGCTGGTGAATAGGGAATCAGCCGCTAACACCACCTTTTCATACCAAAACAAAACTATGGCTGAAATCAAACAGCCCTCAAAAAGTAAGGCTGCCTCAAAGATGAAAATGGAATTCCCAGTACAGCCAAACACAAAAGAGCTAGATAGTTTTGACTCAGAATACACCTGCAGTACTTATTATTCTGAATTAAAAGGTGTCAGATTTTGTTAAGAATATTAGACTAATAATATTCTTAGTATCTGGGCTGATTTTTGGCCCCAAGCTGCTTTAACAGTAGAGTTTCTACTCTAACAGCACATATTCCAGTACTATTTTCCCATCTCTGGGCATTACAAAAAGACTCTCAAGGTTCCCAGCACTCTCAAGAAGGGATGAATGTGTGCATGCTGTGCCACAACTAATAGGGTCCATTGCAACAGTATCAAATTCATATTTTTTTTAAAGTCCAGTTTAAAATGTTAAATACAAAATACTGGGAAATATGTTCATTTTCCCAACTTCTTTATTTTGCACAAACAACATATTTGTTGATTGCCATTTGGGAGTGAGCATCTAAATATGCCTGCTTGCAGCTGCAACCTACTAGCATCTCAGGTCTGTAGACATTACCTATGGGAGAGAGTGGGGTTCAATTTAACTTTACAAATACAACAGGATTCCAAGGAGTAATAAGGTTGTACAGAATTTGGGTTTAATGACCACAAAACATTTCATCCTTGTAAGAATGGATTAGTGCTCACAATTCCTCCTATTATGGCATAGATGTCACTGTACTTTTAACTGCATGCTCCAAAAAGTCTTTCTTATGAGGTTTTGCAGCATGGTAGTAAAGCCTTTGGTAATGACTGGCTAATTTGTTCTATTGTCACACAGGTGGAAAAGGGACAAGGGTCCCAATCTACCATTGGCTAAGCTACTGATAATTATAAAAGAGGAACACAAAGACTTTCACAAAAGGAGGGGGGAACCACAGGCCTAGGAATATAAGAGAAAGGAGCCTGAAATGAAGGTTTGGATTTGGAAGAGGGAAAGAGAAGGCTGAAGAAATCTGATAGAAAGAAAACTGAGGTAAAATTATATAATGAAACCACCAAACAGGACCTACAAAGTATTCACGTCAGGAAAAAAATAGCTACAAGTGTTCCCAAACGGTATAGGATGGTATAGAATAGGTGCTCAGTGGTGCAGAATTAATGACATATGACCCTGACATTTGCACCTATTCAAAACTGTTCCCTCGCCTTTTAAGTTATATGGTTCATGCAAGGCAGGTGTTTTTAAGCAGGTTTCTACATTTTCCATCTCCACAGCAAGCTAGCCATCACCCTTTGGAGAGCACAATGAGTGATGAATGATGAGATTTCCTCCAAACCTTGATGCTGCAAAGGTGGACTGAGATCACCCAGGCAGCTGTGCAGTGATTTCCCCTCAGATCCAAACACAGGAGGACAGGCTGGGGGTTGGTTGGCAACTGTGTCAAATATCTTGGGCACACAGAGCCAATATGGCAAGCATATCTCTCTCATTCCTACTCTGAAGCATAAGAGAAGTGGCAGGGAGCCTCCTTGGCTGCTGTTTGGCAGAGGCACTCTGAAATTGTTCACTGAACAGCAGATAAGACAGCACACTCCATGGCTCTTTCCTGAAGGAAAAGGTAGTGGGAGGGTTCTCTTGACAGCTGCTTGGAAGTGAATGGAGCACCACTGCCAAGCATTTGCCAAGCTGGCAGGAAAGGGGGAGGGTGATCCCAATTTCTGGCTTGACTACCAAGGCCAGCCATAACATGCAAACCTTTGACTGTATGAAAATGTTTGGAAATGTTTTGTATCAAAACTTGGTCACACACTTTCTCTAATGATTCTAGCTCTATTGCATAAGCATAAACTTGCTATGAAGATGATCATGGGTGACCAACATATACTGTAGTGTCCTCCATACATTGCTGAACTATAATAATTCCAACCAGCTCCACTGGTTAGGAATGATGGGTAGTGTAGCTCTAAAACATATTGAAGTCACAACACTGGCTATCCCTAGAGTAGATCAAGTCAACTTTTCTCATCTACAAGAGGCTATCATACAGAAAAGCACTCCTATTCACAGCAACCAGAGGCTCATCCAATGTTTTAAAATTTTATGTGTTCTCCTAGAGTGCAGGTGTACAAGCATGAGAGGGCCACTCAGATAGATACCTTGTAAAACACTCTTCAAGTGGAGTTCAGATCAGAAATGTTATGGTTTAAAAATCAGAATCAGCATTTCTATTTGCAAATTAACTGCTGGGGAACTTATTTTTTTATTTTAGGTAGTGGTGGAACTTGGTACAACCTAAAACATTATTACGTATTACAAATGAAATGATGCTGGCTGATATGGGGATGCTTTTTTGCATATTAGATCGAAGGAGGAAATCCAAGATGTATTTTCAAACTGAAATTAATAAAAATAATAGCAAGTTTAAAAGCTAAACACTTTCCATAGCTTTAATAAAAAAGGCAAAACTTTGCACCTAGGAGTGGCGTTTGAAAATGAGTACTAGCAATGGTGCCCACCAGCAATTGATTGTACAATCTGTATTATGGTTTTGGCCGATTTCTAACTTCATTTGAAAGAGCTAGTGTTCATAATTATAAAGATACCTGCAACAGCAGAAACAGATGAGAAATGAGGCAGAACACAAAAATATAAACATATCCAAGTTATTTTAAGTCATGATTTTCAAGCTCTAGTTTCAAATGAATAATTTCCAAATTAGGATAAACCTATACTGAGTTTGGGACGCGGGTGGCGCTGTGGGTAAAACCTCAGCGCCTAGGACTTGCCGATCGCATGGTCGGCGGTTCGAATACCCGCGGCGGGGTGCGCTCCCATCGTTCGGTCCCAGCGCCTGCCAACCTAGCAGTTCGAAAGCTCCTCCGGGTGCAAGTAGATAAATAGGGACCGCTTACCAGTGGGAAGGTAAACTGCGTTCCGTGTGCTGCGCTGGCTCGCCAGATGCAGCTTGTCACGCTGGCCACGTGACCCGGAAGTGTCTGCGGACAGCGCTGGCTCCCGGCCTATAGAGATGAGCGCACAACCCTAGAGTCTGGCAAGACTGGCCCATACGGGCAGGGGTACCTTTACCTTTACCTTTATACTGAGAAGTTTAGTCTTGTATCCACCAAATTTGCTCATAGCAAGAATGATCAAACACAAGTAAAAACTGAGACAGCTTGGGTTGATTACTTGTACAAGTGGTACCTCGGTTTACGAACTTAATCCATTCTGGAAGTCCATTTTTAAACTGAAACTGTTCTTAAACTGAGGCACACTTTCCCTAATGAGGCCTCCCGCCGCTAGTGCCCTTCCACTGTTCGAATTCTGTTCTTAGACTGAGGTAAAGTTCGCAAACTACTTCCGGTTTTGCGGAGTTCGTAAACCGAATCATTCAGAAACAGGACTGTTATTAAACCAAGGTACCACTGTATTGCAAATGATATGGATGTGTGTGTGTGCGTGCGTGCGCGCCAATTCTCCTTGATCTCTCAGTGGCTTTTGATACCATCAACCATCTGGATCAGATCTGTGGACTGGGAGTTGGGGGCATCGTGTTCCTCTCCTATCTGCAAGACCATTTCCATAAAAGAGCATGCGGTGACTCATGCCTAACACTTTGGTAACTGAATTGTGAGGTCCCATAGGGTTCTAATCCACCCCCAAGAAGCCTATGGGGATGGTCATCTGGGGATCTGGTGCTTGGTGTCATCAATACGTGGATGACACCTAGGCTCTGCTTTTTTATTCCATCTGAACCAGATGAAGTTGTATCAGTGCTGAACTGTTTCCTAGATACAATGATGGGCTGGAGGGTTAATAAACTGAAGCTGAAACCTGACAAAATGGAGGTGCTCTTGCTAGGTCTTCCTTATATACAAGAACTGGGTGTATGGCCTATTTTCAACATAGATGGAACCAGCACCGACACTTGAGACACAAACTATGGTTAGTGTGCCAGCTGTGGTCATTCATGGATCAGGACAACTTTGCCACAAGTCCCTGTAGCCTCATGTTTGGATGTCTGCAACACTGTCCCTGAATGAAGTCTGGAGATCACAGCTAGTGCAGAAATGCTGCTGCCTGATGGGTGCTTCTGCATGCACTAGTTACCTGTATACTACCAGGTCAAATTCAACATTTTAATGTCAGTATTTAAAGACCTGGCCTTATCCCACACCATCAGTCTCCGACCCTGGGGTCGATTGTGGCAGGGGGCAGTGTTTTGCTCCAACAGTGGTCTTGGTCCACTATACAGTAATGTGCTAAGAGAGCTTGCTGGAGTGCCCATTGCTTAAAAGCATATCATGATGGTATATCTGACGAAAGGCAGTTACAAATAGGACAAAGGCTTGGGTAAAACAAATATTCATGAAAGCAATATACAAAATTATGTAGCTTTAAATTAGTGTTTGTCTTGTACTATTTATTTTCTTCGATAGTCAGCAATCTATCTACTTTAATCTATACCTGGTGGCCCCAACATTATGTGTCCTTTAAAAAAGAACAAGGGTTATCAGGGAGGTCCCTTTTTGTTGTTGGGGTGTTCTATGCTTCTTGGAGGATGTTACTTGCTTTTTTGTCTGTGTTCTATTTGTTTTGTGGTATGTATAGGAGCTTTGGCTGTTTTGGGATTGAGCATCCTCAGTCTTCCTTCTTTGTGTTGGGTATTTTGTGCTGCCCCCAATAATTTCTTAGATTTTCAACTGTGTTTGGGGACCCCTGTACATCATACAACTCCCATTTGCAAAGGCAATTACATCTTTTTCATCTCTTCACAAAAGCTTTTCATATTTTGTACACCAACACTTGTGAGTGTGTAGACACGTATATACAGACTATATCACATGTGCAATTTCCCAATGTATTCCAATAAGAGTTAAGCCACAAACCGTGTGCAAGCAAGTATGAAGTTGGTCACATTTTTGAGCTCCTCCTTAAAATATATACAGTTTCCTTTGGAAGTTTTAAAAAAGGATCCTTAGGTTCTGAATGCAAAGTAATAATGCACTGAGAACTCCTTGCCCATTGTGGCAGCATCTCTATCTACTTTATATATGCATTAAATTGCCTGCCTGCCTTCTTTCCTTCCTTCTTTCTTTTAAAAAAGGACACAAATGATAAGGGGCATTTGAATTCAGTTTTTCTTCTTTGATAGAGGGAACTTCATTTCTCCTCCCAATAGGAGTTTACTGCTGCTCTACAGCAGTATATATGATTCAGGATGGAAACCAGAACATAGACTGTTTTTAGGCTGAAAAATGAAGCAAAATCTCCTTCTACTCAAGGTTTAAGACAAAACTGTTAAGAGCTGCTTGCTGCATCTGCAGTGCAGGGAAGAAGGGCTTGGAAAGGAGGCTCTGTGGAGGAGGAGTCTGGTGTGTATATGTGTGTGTGTGTCGAGAAATTTCACTCCAATTACAAAAATTAACCCATCTAAGCAAGTTATTGTAGGGGGAAAAGAGAAAGAACAGGCTCTTCAGCTGTTTTGGTGAAACTAGGGACAGAAAAGGGAAGGGAGAAGAGCTGCTGGTTTTACCACACTCCTTCAACTGAAGACCTTGAAAAAGAAAGAGGGGGGAGAGGGAGAGACAGCACTGCTACTGCAGCAGCCATTGATTTTTCAGAGGTCGATACTCCACTCCCACAGATCTGCTCAGTAGGCGCGTTAATCACATCCACTGCTTCTGCTCAACACCATTCCACCTCTCCTCTCCCTTTCCTCCCTCCCCAGTTCTTTTTTTTAAAAAAGAAATACCTATTAAAATATATCCTCAAAGCACCAGCAGTAAGTAGAGGCTGATCAGTCTCATGTCCTTTCCCTTCCTTTTTAAAGGGGAACACTAAGCTTGTGGTTGAAGGCTCAAAGTAAAGAGGAAAAAAGCACCATGATTCATGCACTCAACAAGATGTCGCTGGAGGAAAAACCCACCATGCAGGAGAGCCAGTATTATTCTCCTCCTCCTCCTTCTCCTGGGGGAATGCTGGATATGGATCTCTTCCTCAAGCAGCCACCCCCCAAAAGCTTATTTCTGCTTACCCCTTCAAGGAGCCCTGCATTTAAAAAAGCTACTTGCAAAATACTGGGCAAGGCAACAAGCAGCAGTGTTGGAAATTCTCAGCTTCCTGGCTCTGTTTTGCCAGGGCTGGTTAAGAATGTGGGGCTGGCACCAGCACCAACTAAGCTGATTTCTTGTGACATTCTAAGAAAGCCTGCCAAGAGTGACCCTGGTTTTCCCCAACTCAAAGTCACTGTTTGCTACCTCCTGTGGTGGCAACTGCTCTTCCTTTCAAAAGGTTGGAGCTACTGCAACTCACCACAAAGGAAGTAGAGGGTAGCTCAGTCTGGACAGGCTGCTTGAACTACTGTTGTCTGACAACAAGCCTTATGGCACCCTGAAGACTAATGTGGTATAAACTTTCATGGATTACATACAGTCCACTACATCAGATGCACAAAATGTTGGCAAGTTTACATGTGGGGGGATGTTAGCACAATTAAGTCAAAAGGAAATTAAACGGACTGTTGAAAATTGTGTTAATGCTTAAAACTAAAAATAATGACCATTCATAAAACAGTGTTGATAATACAAAAAGCTTCACATTGATATTTGTGGAATAAAAACCCACTATCTGGATTTGAGGTCACAGGCAACAGAACTGAACTTCTTGATTATCCCACTTTTGGCTGGAAGATGACTAGGGATCCAGTTGCTTGCTCTTTCCTTCAGGCCTACAGCAAGCTCACTATCCCTAATCCATGCACAACTTCTGGGATCAGTCATAATAGCCAGCAGAGAAGGGATTTCTTTTGCGAGGTGATGGAGCGGGGGGAAGAGAGCAACCATGCTCATACTCACAGCAGTATGCACGTCAGGGTCTCACTCACTTCACAGACAGACTTTACCAGTGTTCCCTAACCTGGTGCCCTCCAGGTGTCCCATGGTCAGGGATGCCAGCCTGCCAAATGGGCAGGGATGATGGGAAATGCAGTCCAAAACATTTAAAGGGGAAAAGCATTGGTCTTGGATAAGGCACCTCTCAAACTGAAAGCCACATCCTACCATTCAACGTAGTTTAAATTGCAGAAAAAAACCAATGTCATTTTAGTATAGGAACAAACCACAAAACAAACCTCCTTTCTCAAGAGAATTTAGGAGGACAGAGGAGCCCAGACTATCCACAGACCAATGACATGGAGGACAACAATGAGGCTCCAACACAAAGCTGAAAAACCATTTTCAGGCCAATGCTATGGAAGGTAAAACCCAAGCCTCAGAAAAATTCCCACCAAACTCTTCTTAATGCAGTTTATAGCATACTTTATTGGTGGCCAGTTATGAGCCCGTCAAGGTGCTCACATGCTTAAAGCCCTAAATGAGCCCAAGTACCTGAAAGACTGCCTCCTCTGTGGCAGCTCCTAAGTTGTAAAACTCCCTCTCCACAGAGGTGGGTGTGGCCTTTATAAAAGGAGTTTCCAGCAAATGCTGGACACCCCTCTTTACTTTGGTTTTTTATACTTGAGGGGTATCTTTTTAGGACCCACTTGATTGCCTGCTGTTTCAAACTGTTAATAATATTGTGCTTTAATGTTGTAACCTTACGAGTGAACAACACATTAATAAGAGTAAGGATAAATCAAATATACTGTGAATAAATGTTGGAGAAGAGATGGGAAATGAAGTCCTTCCCAGTTCTGTGCTAATGTGACCCATCTTTGTAGCCTTTACTGGGCGTTGTCAGGGGAAAAGCAAAGGGTTGGATTAAATATTGCCAGTCGTACTACAAAGCATGATTTGAGACTTTAACTCCCACCTTCCCTCATCATGGACATTGACACTGGCTGGAGCAAATAAGAATATTGGTGCGAAACATCTGTATGGCACCAGGTTGTGGACAGCTGCTATAAAGTCATGATATTGCTGCATGACAATTGATGCTTGAGTGTGCTGGAGTTAGTGAAGCATTCCAGGAATGTGACATGACTGAGTTCTTTACCTTGTCAGGGTATGGATTTCAGAGGTGTGAGAAAATCCACACAGGTAGAAGATTCATCAACGTAGTCTGCTTTAGAGATTTAACTTTGGATTCCACAACGTTCAGCAAAGTTAACTAATTCTGTAGGCTCTCCCAATATGACCCTGTTGGTGCAAAGCTTCAGTTGCACTTGATACAACTGTTAATCAATTTCTTCTGGGTGAGGCCAGAACTCTAGGGCAGGAATAGGGAACCTGTGGCCCTCCATGTGTTGTTGGACTACAACTCCCATTATTCCAATTGCCAATGCTAGCTGGGGCTAATGCGAGTTGAGGTACAAACAGCATATGGAGGACTACAGGATCTTCATGTCTACTATAATAATTGAGGACACTGTTCTTTTGTGGTTGCACTTCTCTCTCGGGGAATGGCACTGAGAAACCAGTGCTCTATCACATGAAATTTATCCTATGGTGTATAACACTGTTCCATTCTGTCCCCAATGTTTTAACATCATATATGCAAAGCCACTTTGGAAGATTAACTGTTGTTTTGGAGTAAAGTCACAGTATTCTGATGACACCTAATACTACTTTTTATTTATGGAAAGATTTAGGTGAGCAAGTGCCTGGGCACCATTACAAGTTAGAAGGGGGCTAACGAACATACTGAAGGACAAACTGATGATGGTTACCCAAGAAGGAGAGTTTCAAGATATTGCCTGTTGCTAACTGGGTAACAGTCCCTTTGAGGAGATCATACACCTTCCTGCTTCATTGGTCAAATTCACAGCACCCACTGCCAAACTCACTGAAACCTCTTCTCTTTGATCAGGATCTAGTTTTCACTGGCATACAGTCCAATTAAGTTTTCGCATGAGGTTTTTTGGGGGGAGTGGGGGTTGGGAGTAGAATTTGTTCCACTTGCATAATGGCTTTGTTGCATACAACCCTGTGTTTGCAATACAGCAACAGTCTATGCTGGGCAGTGCTTGGAAATGGTTTGGAAACTTCATCTGGGACTGACCATATGACTTCTGATGCAGCATAGCAGCACTGCTTGCCTATTAATTTGGGGCTCTGTTCAAGATGATGACCCTAACCTTTAAAGCCCTTAATGGCTTTGGTCCTAATTACCTTAATGAGGAAATAAGACAAAGGAGAAAACCCACTCCAAGGTCAGCCACCAGGGGCTTCTTTCATATGCAAACAGACTTTTTAGAAGTGGTGGAACTTGTGGTTCTAGTTCAAAAAAACAAGACAGATCCTGAAAGTCTGAAGTCTAAACCACCCTGTTCTTCAAACTGTTTTTCATATGCAACCGACTGGTCTCCTCTTTGTGTAGTTTCCGCTGTCAGGTAAGCTTCTCCTTTTGCCAAAGGTATTTGTTGAAGTTCAGAGTTTGCTGATCTTTTGTTAAACACTGCCGTTTACCATTTTTTTGGATGGTTTTTTTGGGAGGGAGGGGGGCGGTTTTAATTACTAAAGTAAAGGATCCCTGGACAGTTAAGTCCAGCCAAAGGCGACTACAGGGTTGCGGCGCTCATCTCGCTTTCAGGCCGAGGGAGCCGGTGTTTGTCCGTAGACACGTTTCCGGGTCATGTGGCCAGCATGACTAAACCGCTTCTGGCGCAACGGAACACTGTGACAGAAACCAGAGCGCATGGAAACACCATTTACCTTCCTGCCACAGCAGTACCTATTTATCTACTTGCACTGGCGTGCTTTTGAACTGCTAGGTTGACAGGAGCTGGGACAGAGCAACGGGAGCTCACCCCGTCACGGGGATTCGAAACGCCGACCTTCCGATCAGCAAGCCCAAGAGGCTTAGTGGTTTAGACCACAGTACCACCCGTGTCCTAGAAAACAACAGAACTTTATAAATACAGAACTTACCTAGAAAACAACAGAACTTTATAAATACAAGTTATAATTATGGGAACAGCTGGTGTTGCACTTATTTTAAATACAACATCCCTTATTTGATTTTTACTATATATAAAACAACTTTTATTTTAAATGCAGGGACTTGTGAAAATAAGGAGGGGGAAAATTAGATTCAGAGGAAGTGCTCCCTCTCACAGTTCAAGACCGCAATACCTCATATAAATCAACCCAAACCCTGCAATCATTGTCTCAGGCCCTTGTGTGCCTCCTCTATGAGGGTGGCAACACAAGAAAGGCCCTTTTCTGCAATGGCTCCCCATTTGTGGACTCGCCAGTTGCTTTCATTATATATCTTTAGGTGCCAGGCAAAAACATTTCTCTTCAACCTGGCATCCAGCTGATTAACATTCTATTGCTTTTAAAATGTTTTCTAAATGTGGGTTATTGGTTTGTTTTTGTGGTGTGTGTGTGTGGATATATAGTTTTTGTGTTGGTGGTTTTTTTTTTTTGTATTTTGTATTTTTCAGGTGTGAACCGCCCTGTGCTCTTGGATGAAGGGTGGTATACAAATTTAATAAATAATAATAATGGCTTAAATGATTGGGTGTTAGTTGTGGTTGGTAAAGACTTGTATATGTTCTCCTAAGGAAAATTACTCATCCATCACCCACCCTACAAATCTTCACAAATATAGCAATATGAAACTACCAGCTGGCAGTCTGACCCATATTTGAAGTTCAGGAGAGGTTTGGGAGCAATCATTCCACCTTCCCCACACCTCAATATTTTTCTGTAAGAGTATGAGTCTCCACCCTCTCCCTTCCCCATTTGTGGCTGCACATGTATACCTGCTTAACAGTTTTGTTAATACAGGGAGTGTTCTTTATGGTGGCTGAACTACTGTGTACTAATGTTCTTTCCCTCTATACTATCCCATCTGAAAATATGCAAACCCTTCTACCGACTAGCCCTTATTATCAGAGGTCATTAACTAGAAGTGAATTGTATGCATATACAGTGGTACCTCGGGTTAAGTACTTAATTTGTTCCAGAGGTCCGTTCTTAATCTGAAACTGTTCTTAACCTGAAGCACCACTTTAGCTAATGGGGCCTCCTGCTGCTGCTGCGCTGCCGGAGCACGATTTCTGTTCTCATCCTGAAGCAACGTTATTAACCTGAGGTACTATTTCTGGGTTAGCGGAGTCTGTAACCTGAAGTGTATGTAACCTGAAGCATATGTAACCCGAGGTACCACTGTACCATAAACTGTAATTTTATTTCGAAACAACCATCAAGAAAACTGAGTAAGACCGTTTACTTGAAGGTAAGGGGCCAACAGGCCTGAATCAAGCACATTGGTAATGAATACAGCTCCTGCTGGAGTACAGGGTTGGACAGCATCATATCATCAACAATAATGAACCAATATGCCCCACAACCATACAAATCCTGTTTGGATACAAGCCCAGAGGTGGCCCTGGATGTTGTCAATGCAATTACACAGGGTGCTCTCTCAAGTGAACCCATGGTGCAGCCAAACATTCCAGGAATTAAGTAGTGGTAGTTGCTGAACAATCAGTGTTTCAAATCAGGTGGGATAAATATTATAGGTCTAAGCAAAATTACAGTGCTTAGGTATTTAGAGGACAAAGTGTGAAGTCATGTGGGTGGGCTCAGTGAATTATCCTGGTCAAAAACAGAATTGTGTTTCTTGAGACAAATAGATCTTAGTTCTGGTAGGCAGTTAACAGTTTCTAGGTCCTGAACTGTGTTTTTGGTGGGTGATATGGTGGTCATGCAATAGAAGATCACTGATTCAGTTTAAGTGCAGGGTTTGCTTAATTCAGATAAAACCTGGCTATTTTTTAATGAGAGCTTACGTCTGAGGTTTATTAAATATAACTCCAAATTAGAATATTCAGAGATGACTTTAAAACAATGTAATTCTTATCCATGCTATATTCTACACATCACTCTTCCTCTCACCTTCACTGTTTTTGGTTTCTCTCTCTCTCTACATAGTTAAAATACATTGATTTAGTTTATTCATTTGAAGCAATTGCAATTGCAATTGCAATTGTGGTTCTTCCAATTCAGTGGTTATACAAGATTAAGAAATCGCCACTCTTGGGAATCCAAGATCAGAACTGGGTATCCTCTAGCAATTTTCTGATTAAAAACCAGCCTGTCCTGCTTACAGAAGCTAGGCTCAAAGCAGAACAAGAAAGAAATGGCAGCACTGTTTAAAGCGCACGCGCCTGTTGTCTAAATCTGCTCCTTTCCAAGTCGCAGCTGGCTTCATATTTCAGTTAATTTTCTAACCGAAATTGTTCCTTAAAAAACAAAAAGCTTCCATCAGGGGAATCTGTAACGTATACAGGCAGGAAGCCGTGCTGAGCCACCAATGACTAGAATAGAAACAGGAAACGGGCCCTGGATCGAGCATAGAGCGATCTGCTGCAAACACAGCCTCCTGCACGAAGCACAGGGACAGCAAACTGCATCAGTGGCTCAGAGCAACATGATTTATAAGGCAGGCGCTGATTGGCTGCCTCTTCGAAGAGAATCAAGCACACAGCATTCCGTGCTGCACGGCCATGACTGACACAGCAGTGGGGGGTGGGGAATTTCCTTGCCAGCACCAGGTTAGACTGGCTTAGTTCAGAGGTGGGAGCGCCACATGGACAAATAGCAGATCAGTTCCAAGAAGCGAGTCATACTTATGTCACTGGAATGACACAAAAAATTCCCAGCAAGAGACTTGGTAATGGTGTTAGAACACATTGTTCAAATGTTTATAAAAGGCTCAAAGGGCTTGGGCTCTTTGAGTGGGGGGAAGATGTGGGTAATCACGTGCAGGGTTTGTTTTGCTATTAGTCTTTCCATGCAAATGAGCAGAGTCATTTAACAGCCAGGCTTTATAGGAACCTTTCTGCCAGAACAAATTTGGGAGGCACTGATCCTTCAAATGCCATATGGATCTCTGGCACTGTTGTACTCTGGGACCATTTACAGCAATGCCTAGACAAGTTATAATTAGCAAGCAAATATTATTTTCCCATGAATTTACAAATTGCTGGGCCTAGTTCCACACCACAAAAAGAGGGGAAGGAGTCACAAATGCCAAGACCAAGGGAACAAATTTCAGGCAGAAACTTCAAAATAGGTGATAGCATCTAGCTCAGCAAAATTTAAGCAAGTGCAGCCCCCCAAATCATCATCTTGCCCCACCACTACATGAAACCTGGTCAGTAGAGCCCATTTTATGGGCTACAACTGTAGTGAAAGGAATGCTTGCTCTTTTTGCTTTACTTTCAGCTTCTGAGGATCGTTATACATTTGGGGCACTGTGGGGTGGGGGTAGAGAGAAGCTGGCAGAACCACAAATGAAGAAATGTCTTCTGCACATCAGATAACCTGAGCAATCGATGCAATTCATAGCTCAATAACACACAAATACAGATGTATTCAACCACAACCTAATGTATTAGTACTCGTTACACTTAGCAGAATGCCTGGGTATCAACATACCTACATAAACACAACTTATGCTAATACCTCTGTGTTGCAGAATTGGCTGTCCCTCTTAGGAGCACTGGGTCTGAAGTAGTATGGGACCCATAAATTTTATTCAATAAATCTTCACACATAAAATACAATTTGTTTGTTACAGAACCATTAGTGTCAGTGCTTCTGTGGTAATTCTCTTCTATATAACAATAAGTTGTAATTGGTATTGTTGGCATTATGCTTGGTACCCAAAGGCCAATCTGGATAGATTTCTAATCTTTGGACTTGAAGTTGAGGCACATAAATTCCTGCTCATTATGCACTAGAATAACTGGTGATAAAAAATTGGAGCTATTTATGACTAGAAGTGGATATGTACTTTCAGAAGTAGGTTTATGTCCATGATAATGTTCAAGGTATGGCAATTGTAGATTATGGTGCTAGATGAAGAACAAACTTCTTGTTACATTCTCTTTTTTAAAAAGTTCAAGTATTGAGTCCTTATGACAGCAAAGACCAGATGGGAAGTGCTTGAGCAATGCTTGGTGAAATCTCAGAAGCTAAGAGGATGGGTGAAATGGTTTGTCAGCTTCCAGGAAGAAGCTGTCTTGACTTGCTCCCATCAGCCAGGACAATCCCTTCAGCTGTTTTGTTTCACTTTCCGTGTAACATGGATTGTTGTTATGTATAAACCGCAGATCATGATTCAAAACACTGGCCATTATAGATTACAGTTTGGTTTATTTAGAAATGGACCAGAGTTCATTTTAAACCACAATCTCTGATTTGCATAGAACAGCAAGCAAGTTGACATGGAAAGTGAAACTAAATTCTGTTGATGTCATCCTCATAGCCATGGGCAATGGATCCTTCCTGCTCATGCTTATAGTGCTTAAGTCATGGTTTAGTCAAATGCAAAACAGGTCTATGTGTAACATGCTCTGAGGATTCCTTTTTTAACTCAGAGTAACACACATGGCAGCTAAAGTCACAATGAAAAGCCCATGTTCGTTAAGAAGGTAACTAACAGGGTATTACTATTATTATTAGGCATATTTATTGCACCATAATCCTTTCTCTGAAGGAATTTCCATAAAAGAGAAAATATAGTTTGATTAGGGTTGGAATGGGATAAACAGACCTACTGACCTCTATCTGTAGTCATATCTTCCATCAAGCCAAGACTGCCTTTTGTAGGTAGCAGCCTACTTTATTTCTTCATGATGTCATCCAAATGCAAAGGCTGGAGTGAAGCTTTACACAAGAAACTGCCTTACACAAAGTCAAACCATTGATCCATCTAGTATTTTCCACGCTGATTGGCAGTGGCTTTCCAGAGTCTGAGGCAAATGTCTTCCACAACACTTTTAAAGTGGAGATTCTAGAGCAGGGGTGAGGAAACTACAATTGTCCAGAAACTTTTGGGAGGCAACTCAATGACCACTGCCCATGTTGGCTGTGACAGGTGTGACTTGGGAGTCCAATAACATCTGGAAGAGCACTGGTTCCTCATCTCTGTACTAGAAATTTAATCTGGAACTTTCCACATGTACAACAAGTGCTCTGGTATTGACATATAGCCCTGCCTTGCTCCTAGTCCTGTAGGAGTCAGGACCATAATCACCCTAATTTTAGGAACCTGCTCTACTATTGTTAACTGCATTTGTAAACTGGCTTTTTCTTCTTCTTTCTTCACAGATGCTGCAAAATTCCATGATATAATATTTGAAACACTTCAGGCAGGGGTAGCCAACATAGTGTCCTCTAGGTATTAATGGATTTAAACTCCTATCAGCTCCAGCCAGCAGAGCCATAGGCCAAAGGTAGTAGGAGTTGTAGTCCAACAACATCTGGAGGGTACCACATTGGCTTTTATCTTTAAAAACAAGGGCTAACCAAAGTTAAGTTTTCACATCCTAAATGTTACTCATATAGATTTATATTTCTATACTATTCAGTGATTCAGAATTTGATTTCAGTATTATTGATTAAAGTTCTCAATAAATGCTTTAAATATGCAAAATGCACACCAAAGGAAGGGCACATATTTACTTTCATTCTCATCTAGCTTTGTCCCCTCTTTCTTCCCCACGGTCTCTCTCTCTTCCTCCTCCTCCAATCCTTTAGGCCCCTTATTTCTGTCCTTGCTTCAAGATATGCACTGTTCTGCTTCCAGATAGGAACTGTGTTGGTCTTTGGATGACACATTTGACACCCTCTCAGCTTCCCAGTGGTACCTTTCCAGCAGCATGGACAAAATGATTCCTGAGCAGACCACAGCTATATGAATTCAGAGTTTATATAGCATTTGATTTATCAACTGACTGACCATTTTTGATCAAGCAAGACTTGCTTGGACTGTTATTCATTTTGAATCCTTTTTAAAACTGTCTATGCAACCAAGGGTGGTTATGTGCATATGCACAGTCACAATTTGCTTAACATGGTTAAGCAATTGGAAGAAGGCCACAGATCACTTAGCCACTCCCCACACTACCCACTCCTTTCTGGAATACAAATTCCTCCTGCCTTGTACTGCTGTTCAGCGTTGTATCAGCACAAATGATCATCATGGCTTGTATAGCACAGCGGCTAAGAGTCTGAGGGATGAATTCCAAAGCCTGTGGTTCAGATCTTGCCTCTGCTAGATGGCCTTAAGCAACTCACTTTCAGCCTAAGCTTCCCACCCAAATATGATGATAATACAGTTTTCAGAGGGTTGTTGCAAGGGATTACAACAAGATAACATGAAACACTTTAAACACCCTGAAGCACAGTAAGTGCTGTTATTATTTATTATTGTGAAGCTGCCTAAAATACACTAAAAACAGTGGATTAAAAAGGAGCACACACCTGATCTTTGAAGCTATAATCATGTTTACCGTTAGTTTCAAGTTCTGATTAAGTGGAAGGCTGATTAAGTGGTTAGCACACAGTCAGAAGCATCCCATCATACAGTCTAAGCAACCCACAGTTCATTTGGCATAGCCAAACAGTATATATCAGGCTGTCAAAATGCCATGCTGCTCAGTATCACGGAAGTGGAGTGAGTTTAGCCAGCTAAAGAAACGTGAAAACAAGGTCAACTTATTGCTGTAATGAACACCTTGAGGAGTAGTCCTCTGCAAAAGTTAGATTGTGGCAATAAAATAACACTACCAACTTAGTGTCTGATTATTTGTGTTAGAGGTGAGGGGAGTGTTAACCTGCCAATTAAAAGAGTATTTCTTGGAAGCAAAGTGAAACATTTTTATCAAATTCTGAGCTGTGGCAAAGTTAATCGAGCCTAAGTAACACTGTAACCCTATGAATTTAGGGAGTTGCTAATACTGAATCAGACCATTGGCCCATCTTGCTCTATACTGTCTACACTGACTGGCAGCAGCTCACCACGGTTTCAGCCAATCAGCCTCTCCCAACCCGACCTGAACATGCTATGGCTTGAACCAGGAACAGTCAAGATGCAAAGCATGTGTTCTACCTGAGCTACAGCCCTGTTTCCATTCCTCCCACTATTTTACTGTGCACATACTGCTAACAAATGATATAGCCACTTAAGAGTGAACACAGCTTAGTAAAGAAAAATAATGGTTGTATTCTACAAACCTTTACTCAGAGTAGACCCTAAGTTGGTCAAGTCCATTAATTTCAATGGGTCTACCTTGAGTAAGAGTTAGCTGGATATACCCTTAAGCTATTCCTTTAAGTTAGGGCACCTAGGCAGCCTTCTATTAAATGCAGTCCTGTGTGCCAAGTTGCAGGGGAAGAAGTGTTGTAAAAGTACCATTCATGGCAACAAAACTTGCTGGCAGGTCACTTTATATAGGTTGGATTGCTGACCCACTCCTTCAAAAGTCACACTTTGAAAAACCAGTGATTTAAACACAAGTAACTTAATACAGAATTCCTTAGAGATATAAAAAGAGAAATTCCAAAGTTGTCAAGATGAAGTAAATGGTGTATAAAGCAAAAGCAAAAAAAAAAGGGGGGGGAGTTCCAGTCACAACTATGAAACTGCATCCCAATCCTCACCTATAGTTTCTTGAATTGCTGGGATACAGCCTCCCGCAAGTATACACCAACAACAGCTCTGCCTACATTTTTAAGCCAGGGATGAGGAACCTGTGCTCCTCCAGATATTGTGGGACTCAAAACTCCAACTGTCCCTCACCACTGACCATGCTGGCTGGGAAAGATGGAAGTTTAGCTCTTTAAATGCATACAGTCTTCCCATTCCAAATAAAGAAAAGGGTGAGGGGAGGGGAAGAGTCAAAAATGAACATTTCTTTCAACCAGGATTCACTGAAATCCCCCAACTTCATCCAGCCCTGTTCTCTACTGAACTATTCGCCATCACTACTGCCATCTTAAGGAGGAGGCCATCTTAACTATGTGCATTTTATTACTAGCATTCAGAGCTGTACATACAGCTGCTTCTGAATCCAAAATGTTGTAGAAGCAATACTAAAGTGATCTATTTCCCATTTTAGACTGTGTACAATACGTTAGACAAATTCAATGGATGGAGTTCAATGTAGCACTAAGTGGGATATGTGGACAGGAAACCAGGTCCTCTCAACCCAACACGTGTCTCCCCCACTTTCTCTGCACCCACCCTCGCCCTCTGGTGTTCCCCGAACCCTTCAGAGCAGACTCAGGTGGCACAGGGGAGTGCACAGGAAAAGGAGAGGGGGAAAGTCTCAATGCACATGTGGAACTTGTTCCATGCACACAACAACTTTGGTTTTTTATATATATATAGACATCTGTCTAGATTGCAGAAGGGATGGGGTGCATTCATGCTCCTGAACAGCGAATTCCCAAGATTCCCCCTGGTACTGCTAAAAGTACAAACAACATTTCTATCTGCACACTGAGGGCTCAGAAAACCAATCTATTTATATAAAAATGTGGTGGTGTGGGAGAAATGTTCCTTTGTGCATAATGTATATGAAACAGGCAGATGTGAACTTGGCCATGACAAAGGATTTCTGGATTGTGTGGTGGCCTTCAGGTACTCAATTTAGAAAAGTAGCCTTAAGTTAGAGGGCCATGCCCCAACCTCAGGTATGTCACAACAGCAGCAGCATTTTTTGTTGTTGTTGTTGTTCCTTTCTAGGTTAAAATGTTAAGAAAATGGTGGAAAGAGAAAGAGGCAGAGAGAAAGCCCAGTTTTCCAGCTGCAATCTGGAAAGGAAGCTGGCCACTTCAGCAGTAGTCTGCAGAGGCACCCAAAGGTAGAACTCTGCTACCTACATGAATCCCAACCTTTTCCTAGACAGCAAGAGGTAAAGGCTGGGACTCTTTTGGAAGGCAAGCAGAAGAAGTTCAAGGGCCTTGGCTTCCCAGAATCAAAACAAGCACTTGTGCTCCTTTGTCCAGCAGCAAATTTGGAAGGCTAGGGCTGGCAGGGTTCTCACAGTTGTACTAGACTTTCAAGAGCCTCCAATGCCCAACACAATTATGGGATCCTGCCAATCCCCTTTCCAGCACCAAAATTAGAGGAGTGGGGGACATGGGCAGGGGGCTGTCCCAGACCTCTCAGAGGTGCAGTATTAGGACAGACACCAACAGCCCAATATTATGCATTTCTACACAGAGGTGAGTCCCACTGAATTCAGTGTCATTTACATCAGGCAAGCATGCACAGAACTGCAGTGATCTGAAAGTATGTCCCACTCAACACAATGAGACTGAGTGGACATGCATATGACTGCTCTGGAGGAACAGAGACCTGGTACCCAGATATTTTGGTTTGGACACACTTTCGTGTGCCAATTAGTTGTCACAAATGTAAGGAGACTGCAGATTACCAAGCTAGAGAACGCAAGAGGCTGCTAAGCTTAGTCACAACAAGCAGCTGTCTATCAACCCAGAAACCACTAAGCCAGCAGAACTAACCTAAATTCCCAGAGAGACGGAGCTCATCTAGAAAGAAAAGCACACCCATCAATCCCTAGTGAATACTAATTCTTCAAGCATCTAGGGACTTTAGCTGGTCCTGATGTTGGTTAAAGAGATGGAGACTTTCTCATAAGCACATCCTAAAACATTAGCGGACTATATGCCTAGCCACCCTTTAAGTCACAAAAATGTGAAATACCCCTACTTTGTTCTGAAAAGAAATCACCCCAATAAAGATAGTAACTAATTTCAACAAGTGACAAACCATCAACTGGAAGAATTTGCGGAAACAGCACCACTACACTACTAAATGAAACTTCTATCTTGCATTCCAATTCAACATCAGAACTTATTCTGTCACTTAAGAATTAACAGCTAACATCAAAACCTAGAGGAAGTCCACATTGCCTAGTCCAGCCTTTCCCAACCCCATGCCCGCCACCAAACTTTTTGGACTACAACTCTTATTTGCCACAGCCATGACTAACATGGCTGGTGGTCAGAGCTGATGGATGCTGTAGCTCAAAGTATCTAGAGGGCTTCAGATTGAACAAGGCTGATCTAGAGTCAAATAAGATATAGTTTTGGAAGAACTATGGATGAGAAGGGAAACCACTCATTACAAGAAGCAATATTTCCTAAAAGAAGTGGTGGTAACACTGAACATGTTATCATATCAGAAAACATGAATATACTCTGCAACTTTCATTAGTTCAGAAGGAGGGGAGAAACACACACTGCATTCTGTTACATATATTAAATATAACTTTTTATTGTACTGTTGTGCATCAACTTCCCTCTTCAGAAAGTAATCTAATAAATCCTAGAAATATTTAAAACATGCAGTTTCTGCCATCCATTTAACCTCTTCTGCATTTTGCTTATGCAACTGCATATTTGAGAGCATTCAGAGCTCTGAAAGCCAAATAGCACTCCAGCACAAGCAGAAGTAACAAATTCTAGGTCAGCAGCTCAAACTCTCCTTTGAGCCTGCTGGGGGCAGTCTCTTGAGGAGAGACCTGGCACTTGGCCAATGCACTAAACAGCTTTCCCAAACACTATGAAAAGGCTGTCCTTTCAGGAACAGGGAAGAGCTATACATATGAAGTCATTAGCCTACTAATTATTCTCAATGAGACACAGAAGATACAGCAACAGCCATAAATAGTTAGCAGTATGTATGATCCTTTACATCTCCAGCTACAGCACTGCTTGGCACCAACAGTGAATTGGACCACCACTAAAACTTGAATCCCACAGCCTTATCACACTCAGACTAAAACTAAAAGAATATTGATGAATGACTGATAAATGGCTAGAAGACACAGAGTATAGAAGCAATAGATGACCAAGATTTGATGGTAGAATATGGTTTCTCTCTTCTGCAGAGTATCAGGGCAGCTTTGTTGACTTCATCTTCTACTGGTTGGTTTCACAGCAGCAATAAATCTAAACTGACACCAAAATGCCCATACCTATAACATAGTAACTAACACAGTAACAAGTTCCACTAGAGTATAGCAGGTGTTGATGTGTAATGAAGTAAGAGATTTTACCACATATAACCTGTAAATTTCAGGCATGATTCTATAGCCCAAGTAGAAATTTGATTTATATGCTGGTATGGTAGAGGGTGTTATTTCAGAATTCCCCATTATTATTTTTAATCCATTTCCAACAAGTCCCCCCTGCTGCAACTGGGTGCCCAAATGTTGTTGGCTTTAATAAATACATGGTCCTATTTTTTATTTCCAACGAGAACATGTGCTATGCATATTAAGTACCTTGCAGTGCTTCCAATAAATTAAACCGAAGCCATTTATAAGATGGGACCTTTGACTCACCGGCAAGCTAGAGGGTCTGGACTGAAGATTCAAATTCACATCATCTTGCCCTTTACTGGAAGCCATTGAGGCAGCCGATGATGCCTGGGACCCAAACGAGTCTTGTGATAACTCCTGAAATGCAAGAGATCAATCCAATTAACAAAAGAGAAGAGATCTTGGAAATGGAAAAAGAATCCCTATTTTATCCTCACCCTGGCTCACAGCATTAGCCCTGTTCTATCAACACACACTGTTCCAATCAACTGCCCCATATGATGTCTCTAGTTTCAATGGTGTGGAGTCTGAATCATGAAAGGGCGGGGGTCGCAGAGCCAGGATCCCAGACCCCTTTGAATGCGGTGCAGCTGCTCCTTGTTTTCGTCAGGAGCAGGCTTCTCTCCCTCCTCTCTCTTCCTGCGAGACTAAAAAAACCCTACTCATAATGGGAGGGGGAGGCAGAACAGGGAAGAAGTCTAGGCCAGGATGATTGTGCCTGTCAGCTCCTGAAGGGCCCATTAACAGGCATGAGAAAGTCACATCCATTAATCTGCCACCTTTTGTCTCTAGCCCCACCCATCATTGGCATGCAGTTCCCTATGAGAGAATGTGGGCCTTGGGAGGGGAAAAAAGGTTACCCACCCTGATGTAGTCCCAAAGGATGGAGATGGAAATGAACACCCACCCACCCAAGCCCCTGGCTGGATATCCCAGATGTGTAGGGGCTCTTGGGTAACTGTTCCCCTCTCTGTGTCCCTGGCAAAGAGATGGGGGTAATGCATAGGCTGGCAGCCCCCACAAGCACTCTGCCATTTCTTGTGCTTAGAAACAAAATAGGTGCTCAGACAGTTAGCTCCCCATTAGCCCTTCTCCCTCTCCCTGCTAATGAGGCAAATTTCAGGCAGCACTGCTGCCCACATCTTTCTAAGCCTATGGCCTTAAGCTGAAAACATAGAAAGCCTTAAAGAAGACCACTGCCTCAGTAATACATCACAAGAAAAAATGCTATGCTGAGGCATTATCCATGCCCAGTTCTGTCTATGTCTTCCAAGGTCAGCAGGCATGGTGCTACAGGAACTGCCACGACTTAAGCAAGCTGCACACAGGGAAGGGGCTCAAAACTCCTTAGGCTGCTATTTCATTTCCCTTCAATATAGTTTTACAGAGGCCAAAGAAAATACCCTCATTGCTGGTCTCAATCCCATCATTAATTACCTCTCCCCACTGTCCTTCATACTTCTTCCTGGCCTAAAGGTTGAGAAGGGAATTCTCTCTCCACTTTTAAGGTGCTTGGCACATGGATTCTAGCTTTGATCTATTCTCTCTCCAGTTGCTTGAATATACATTTTGTATTACCCTGTCCTATATTTGATAGCCACACTGTGATATATTAGTTAGTGTGTCAGACTAGCACTGGGGAGGTGATGGTTCAAATCTCCAAACCCCACCCTACCCCAACTTTGAAGATCATTGTGGCCTTGGGCCAGTCACTATCTCTCAGTCTAACCTGTTATCATGGGGTGGGGAAGAAAGAAGAGACACACACCTCCTTGACCTCTTTGGAGGAAAGGAAGGATATAAAATGTAACAGAAGTATCTAATTCAGGTCACTTATGTGCTGTGGCTTCCCACCTACTTGGCAACTCCCTGTTTTGCGGTCACAGACAGGCAAAAGAAGGTTCTTTTTATTGAACTTCCTGGTGGGCAGCTGTAGATGGCTAATGAGAACATTCAGCTTGCCGGGTCACAAGTTGTGCATGCCTGACCCAATTTGTATTTACGAGCCAACAACACTTTATGATTTTCCACACCTGAGTGGTCACTTGCTTCCTAACAGAGCTGCTATTATCCTTATTTCTTCCTTTAAAAGCATAAAGAACCTTACCCAAGGTGTAAAAGGCTACAGCACAACCAAATCAGTTAGTGTCACTGTGTAATTTTTCCAAGAGACACAACACTGCTTTGTGCTGGCACTTGCCATCCAAGAACAGGTCTGCAGCAGCACCTGGAAGAAGTCTTACCTGTGGAGGTGGGAAGCGCTGCTGAGAATATGCCGACTGCTGCTGCGACTGAGATTGAGGGTAAGATGCAGACTGTTGAGAAAGCGCCGAGGTAGCAGACTGCTGAGCTTGCTGCTGCTGGTAGGGTGACTGTGACTGCTGCTGGGAGTAGGGAGGCTGACTCTGTGGATGCTGCTGGGCAGCCGCTGACTGCTGAGGATACGGAGATGGAGACTGCTGATGTGGTGGCTGCGACTGCTGCTGGGAGTATGGGGGCTGGGATGACTGGAGCTGCGGAGGCTGGGACTGAGTTTGCTGTTGCTGATAAGAAGGCTGGGCGTGAGGGGTCTGAGATGGCGGCTGTTGGGCATAAGAAGGCTGCTGCTGCTGCTGGGGATGAGGACTCTGCTGGTTGTAATAGGGAGTCTGGCTCTGCTGCCCATATCCACTAGGTCCCTGCTGTCCATAAGGAGGGATCTATGCAAGGAAGAAAGAGAAAATGTAAGTGGAGACAGGGGCGTAGGAAGGGGGGTGCCCTGGGTGCCATCATGGAGGGGGGTGACAAATTATCAAGGAACAATTACTGCCCTACTAGGGTGGTTCATAAAAAACTTGTTTTGAAAATGCCTGCTCCAAAGGTCTTATCTTACTACGCTAGGGATTATATAGTTATATATGAAATTTCAGGCATATCAGTTAACATCTTGACCCTCCTCCACGAAAATAGCTGTTTACTTGGCCATTTTCCTATGTCGTGAAGGCTGAAATTTCAATTTAGTGGAGCAGGGTCAAGATATTAACTGATATACATGAAATTTCAGATACAGCTGTATAATCCCTAGTTTAGTAAGATAAGACCGCTGGGCTTCCCAGGTCCTGGAAAGTCAGCCTATCGAATAACAGTGGTAACAATACATTGAAGACAAGTAAATATTTTGGGGGGGCGGGGGTCCCAGAGCCCTAGCGCAACCATCTCAAAGAGGATAAAATGGGCGGACTTTGGTACTCTTTTGTCCTGTCCTCCCCCAATGTCTTTCTCTCTATCTGAGCTGGCTCCCTGCCTGTTGAGTTACATGCGGGGAAACCTGTGTGGGGTTCCTCTCTGTGTAAAGTCTTCAAGCTGTTCTTGCGCGTGCCTGACAAATCTGCCCCATTGTCAAAATTTATCTTTTCCCCCACCTCCAGTCTCTGTCACTGTGTGTCCTGGCTAAGGGGAAAAACAGAAGATGGATGGCCATCAGGGATGGTCTAGTTGAGATTCCTGCATTGCCCCAGAGGTTTGGCTAGATGACCCTCAGGGGTCCCTTCCAACTCTACAATTCTCTGGTGCAGGCTTGTGCAGAGTTTTAGGTACAAGTTGGATGCAAGGGGTGCATAGAATTGCAGCCCATCTTATGCACCATCAGCTCGGGAATAAGTCCCACTAATCATGATGAGACTAGATTGCTGCTGTGCAGTCCTGTTTTTTAAATAAATGTTTTCCTTTTCAGATAATACAGAGCATGGTGAAATCACAATAAATAAAACCTCCCCTTCAGTAGTTTCAAGCACTACTACAGGTTCCACATAATATCTGGACTGCATTATTTACTGTGACAGCACCTGCACTTTGGAACTCCCCGCCTATTGCAATAAAGCACGTGCCTTTGCTAGAGTCTTTTTGGGCACCTGCTAAAAGCATTCTTCTTTAGGCAAGCATACCTAGATGCTTAGGAAGTTGAAGTAATTTTAATCTTAATATTTTAGCTTTTGTATGTTCTAAAGTAGGATTGTTAATTTTTCTTGATTTTACTGCTGTGTTTTTTGTTTTGTTTTTGGGTAAACCACTTTGCAGGTTTTTTTAAAATAAATGTTATTAAATAAATAAACAATAAATATAAATAAAATAACACAAGCCTAAACACAATCCATCCTATAGATTTAAGTATTTGTCCACAGTTATCAGAGGCCCAGAATCCACATTCCTTTGCAAGAAAATATAAAATAATGTAAAACCATTTTTGGAGGCAAAAAATAAAAATTGGGGGGGGGGGTTGACAAGAAATTTTCCGCACCGGGTACTACCTGACCTTCCTACGCCTCTGGGTGGAGATCCAAACAAAGTCTAATGCTACCCAGAAGGTTTAGGATTCTGTAAAGAACCTCTTTGCTGCTGCAGCTGGTTAAAGTATACTCAACAATAAATAACACACACTTTTTTGCTTATCTTGTGGCAACACTTCATCACACAAGAACTTCAGGCATTCTTGCCCATTACACCGGCATTTGGCCACTACACACAAACAGTAATTCTATGCATTTCAGATTTTTAACATCAATCCGCAATTCACTTCTCTTTACCTGCTGTGCATAAGAGACAGTGCCCATTGCAGTTTGTGTCCTGCTTAGAGTTCCCATTGGGTATCTCTGGGGAGTCTGAGGCCCATACGGCTGTCCTGGATATCCGTGGCCCTGCTGTTGCCCTGACTGAGGTCCCTGCTGTTGTGAGTATGGGTTGTTTCCTCCATAAGGCTGAGGTCTCATCTTCCCCATCTGATCCATTGGGCTGGATGGCTAGGAAAGAAAATTGTAAGATTTGTTTTAAATAGCAATTTGATATTTTGTAACTATATAAATGTTACAGTCTTACTCATGAAAGGCAGACTCATCAGTAAAAAACAACAACATATAGACAAGGCAAAAGTCAAATACATTTCACTTGAAGTTGCCAACATATAAAATTATCCATGAAGAAAATGAAAATCCTCAGTCAACTAAGGCATAGGCATCATATTGTAGGTCACTACACACTCCAAGGAAACTTCACCCCTCTAGAGTAAGTTACCTATTCCAAAATTTTATAGATGTTATTAGCATTAAAGACCAGTAGACAAGTGCCTGCAAGTTAAACAAACAGCTTTTAGGAGAACAGATTAACACTCATTACTTTCCTCACATTTGAGTTCAAATATAGTTAATATGATGCCAAGTAGTTTGACAAAAAAACAAAGCTTCAATTTCCAAAGCACCCAAAATTCCATATTTATGTAAGTGTCATTGATATTCTTTTCTTGAGGCAGACATGCGTCTACTTTCTGAGTGTTAACCATGTTTATCTTGACTAAAAAAAAAGTGGGACCACCTCTGCCAACACTCTCGTTTTTGTTCTGCCTGAAAATGCAGTATGTAATATTGAAATCCATATACACCAGCAAGTTCTGGTTTGAAAGGGCCACGGGTCTGAAAGACCCCCAAATAGTAAAAGGTTTGGGTTTGTAATCGCAGTAATAAAACATGGTGCCCCCTCCACAAATCTTTCATTACAGCCCACCATTTTGTACCAGTTACCCTATTCTCAAAAATTCCACTTAAACTTTGAATTGGGTATTTATCAGTGAATGTTGATGTGAGGAACAGCTGCCAGAGTTGAATACAGGGAATGATATTATACAAGAGACAGAAGCTGTTACTGGCAGGAAAAAAAGTGATACTGGCTCATTTGCAAGAATACATCAGGATAAATAAGGAAATACCAAACCCTGACTGAAAAGCGCTGGAGATTCTCTTCTGGACTGACACAGGGGAAATCCTTTCAAAAGGAAACCACAGGAATAGATTATCATGATTGCACTTCAAAAGCTGAAGGTCCTTCCACAGACATACATAACAGAGAAAGCGCTACTCCTTGATCATTGAAACCCCAACCCCCTGCTTGCAACTCACCTACATTCAAAGAAATGAGAAGCAATCTCAAAATTGCCAATTCCATAGCACTTTTCCCAAAACCCACATCTGTACAAAGTGAGAAGCCTGATCACCACACAGATATTTACAGTTACTCTCCTTGCACTTTTATTTTGAATAGACAATTAGCAATACAACAGACTTCAATAGCTACTGGCCTAATTGGTCCCAATTCAGAATTCTCACCTCCAAACAGCCGGAGTATCAAATACAATAGCTTTCCTACAAGGGTATTACTAAAGCAGTACTGTGGAGAATGTAATTAGCCTATGAAATGCCACTTTGCTCTCAGGTACAAGAGGGTCTAAATAGTTTAGAGGCAGAATTAACACCTTTCCCCAATAATGCACTTGTAAAACATGTAAATGGAGCATGAGCAGTGTACTGTAAGTTGTTTCTGTGTGAAGAGCAACTCTTCCCCAAAATTTCTTAGTCCAACTTTGACAATTAAACATACGAGGTAACTGGAAATCTGATTTAAAATCACATAGCATATTCATTCCCCATCTGCGGTGACCTGCTCATACACAAATACCACTATGCATAGGACTGAAATCTTTTGAAACATGTGTTAGCAGTGACAGGCAAAGAGCTTAAAGATTCTGTTCTTTGGCCCTCTTTGAGCAAGACCCACACCTTCCCAATTCCCACCTCTCTCACCTTCTACCTAGACCAGGGGTCCTCAAACTTTTTAAACAGGGGGCCAGTTCACTGTCCCTCAGACACTGTTGGGGGCTAGACTAAAGAGGTGCCAGAAACATGCTCTTTTTCATGTATTTTTTTTAAAAAAAACCAACAACCTTGTTTCAAAATAATAGCCAGGATAGACACACAACAGGCGCTATCGGTAATAATATGTTACCTATACCTCACCTTTATACTTCATTTCTTCTGGGTTATTTTTGACCACTATTTACATGGAGATTCCCTTGTACAATAAACTGTTGTGATTGAGACTTCTCTTCTTGCTAATTCTATCTGCATTTGTTGCCTGTGTTTTTGGTGCTTCCCTAACTTTTAAGGCCGCCGCATGAGACCCGTGTGCGCAACATGCCAGGGAGCATGGAGCCGGCCTGAGGGGAAGGGAGGAGGGGAAGGGCTGGCATGGAAAGGGTTCCTTCGCAACCGTCCCACCCTCCAGTGGCTTAAAGGGACAGCGTGCCATTATCAAGCAGCCAAAGCCGGTGGTAGCAACCATGTTACCAGGGCTTTGTTACACACACACACTTTTACCTCAGGGCTCTTCCCGCCTGGCCACTTCTGAGCCTCAGGCCTTGCAGTCGGGCCAGGTTCAGGACCCTGGTGGGCCGGATCTGGCCTCAGACCGTAGTTTGAGGGCCCCTGGCCTAGACCCAAGGATAGTCAGTTGCTTCCTGGCTAAATGAAATATGTTTCAGCCACAGAACTAACAATGCTGTCAACTTTTCAGGGATCAGAAAACAATTGTTTCCTGGATAAAGAAAGCTTGCTATGACAGTGCCATAAATTTGGTTTCTGATAGCAAAAGAAAGCAAGGAGGCCTTTTGTTAAAGGTTATTATAAAATTTCATGTCCTCACTGTTTACGATTTCCCCCATCATGTATCTATATACCTGAAATTCAGGGTAATTTACTTTTGTGCATTTGATGAATCGAAGAATTTTAGAGTTGAAAGGGATCCCAAGGGCCATGTAGTCCAACCCACTGTAATGCAGGAATTACAGCTAAAGAATCATTGACGGATGTTTTCCAACCTCATTTAAAAACCTCTGATAGAGAGTCCACACCTTCCAGGATAGTCCATTTCATGGTCAAACAGCTCTTACTGTGAGAAAGTTCTTCCTAATGTTTAGTCAGAATCTCCTTTGTTGCATTTGAATCAACTGCTTCGGGTTCTACTTTCGGAAGTCCACAAAATCTTATGCCATAATAAATTTGTTAAGTATTTTAAGGTGTTCAAGACCCTTCTTTGTTCTTGCTACAAGAGCGTAACACAGCTATCCCTCTGGAAATTGTTACAAGGTTATCATAGTTAATTGTAGAAATGAAGGCAAAAGGCAAAGGACTTTTAAAAAAGACTGTATATGTGCTGAGCAGAAGTAGAAATCAGATTCCTTGGATTATGGAGAACATGAAAACCCCACCTTAGGTCTGGAATTCATTCCTGACCAGATTTGTCATCTGATTTATTATAATAATAATAAAAAAGTCTTGCTGGCTCTTTAACGGAGAGAAGCCCTAATTGATTCCCACAGTAATTAACCTGCATTTTACCTCAGAGTGTGCTAGTTAAGGAAGTCAGCACAGCTATTTATAACTCATCTCAAATTGAGGGCAGACTGCCTAAAATCTAACACATCCCAGCTGTACTCCTGTTTGAACTGGGGCCAAGGGAATTTTTTAAAGCAATCTTGGCACTGAATGAATGACACCAACACTATGAGAGCACGAGTGGTTGTGTTGTGGTGACGTAGCAGCGGAGGTGGAATGGGAAGGGGGGCAGTGTACTGTAATCCCTCTCCAGAGTGCTCTTAGTTCATAGGCCCCAACCCTCCGTCCCTGTACAGTAAAGCCAGGAACCACCCACTGAGAGCTAAACACAGGAAATGTGTTTTCCTCAAATGTCTTGAAGTGAGAAGCACATGGCTAATCTGCATAAAAGCAAAGCCACACCACCCCCGCCAGGAAGGTTAGCGCTGGCTCGTAATCTCTGACCAGGAGGCTGGCTGCTGGAGAGAACTTGGACCTGTGCCTGATAACCCAGAAAGAGTGGAGAGAACAGATGGGTAAGGACCCCAGCAGCAACAGCAACGGGTCACGTGACTCTCCACATGGCCTTGAAAGCACAAACTATTGTTTGGCCAACGGGGCTGCTGTACAAAAGACAGCAAAAATGCTTCCTATGCAGTTCAAGGAGAAGCAGCAGCTGCTCCAGTGGCGGCTTCTATTGGACCCTGCCACACTCAAGCTAGCTAGCAGAGAGGACAGAGACCACTGAACCCCTGGGACTTGGAAGCCACCAAACAGACGAAAGCTCTCACCAACAAAACACATATTTAATGCAGCTGGGCAAATGCACAGATGCAGCCTCCATCAGCTCCCCACAGCTGAGCGCAGATGGGATCACGGGCCAAGGAAAAGAAATTAGTTTTCTGTTCCATGTTGGGGCAGGGTGTGTTGTCTTCCCTGTGCTGTAAACACCACACTATTTCAAGTCAACAAAGGCACTCTCCTGAGATGCGGAGAACTGACCAGGCAACGTTTTAGGTACACATTACTGAGTTTAAATATGAAAATAGCTTTAATCAGGGGAGTTATTGTTTCAGCAAAGGGCTACTAGCTCTTTGTTTTTAGAAGCAATTTCATAGTTTCAGCAATAGCTGAAATGTTGGTGGCATTCAGACGTACAGTGGTACCTCGGTTTTCGAACGTAATCAGTTCCGGAAGACCATTTCGCTTCCGAAACATTAAAAAATTGAGGCGCAAGGGCCATCTGCAATTTCCACTGAGGAAATTGGAAAACATGCAGCGGAAGCCATTCGACTTCCGAGGTGCATTCGAAAATGGAAGCACTTACCCCCGGGTTTTCGGCACTTAAAACCAAAACATTTGGCTTCTGGGACGCTCAAAAACCGAGGTACCACTGTAACACTTTTAGAATATGCTACAGCAAGCCTTAGGCCTGCATTCTCCCCCTTCCCTGCTTTTTTCTTCAGCATGGCCATGAGATCAGAAGCTTCTACAGTGGTACCTTGGGTTAAGAACTTAATTCGTTCTGATTTGGGGTTAATATGACTGCTAAGAATTTAAATTTATTTAAAGATAACTATGAGAAATGTTGGATAGAAGTGAAAAAAGATTTGGAAATATGGTCAAATTTGAAGCTTTCCTTGTTGGGTCGAATAGCAGCTATAAAGATGAATGTATTGCCAAAAATGTTATTTTTGTTTCAGTCATTGCAAATTTTGGACAAGATGGACTGTTTCAAGAAGTGGCAGAGAGATATTTCTAGATTTGTCTGGCAGGGCAAGAAGCCCAGAATAAAATTTAAAATACTAACTGACGCAAAGGAAAGAGGTGGATTTGCCCTGCCAGACCTTAAACTTTACTATGAATCAGCAGCATTCTGCTGGTTGAAAGATTGGCTGCTTCTTGAGAACACGGACATTTTGGACCTAGAAGGTTTTAATAATGTTTTTGGGTGGCATGCATATTTGTGGTACGACAAGGTTAAAGCACATAAAGCATTTAAAAACCATATTGTCAGGAAAGCATTGTTTAATGTCTGGATAAGATACAAAGACTTACTTGAAAATAAAACCCCAAGGTGGTTGTCACCAATGGAAGCAAAGGTTCAGAAAAAGCTCAATATGGAGGCCAACTGGCCGAAATATTGGGAAATATTGGAACAAGATGGAGACAAATTGAAATTGCAGAGTTTCAAGAAATTAAAAGATAAAGTGTGAGACTGGCTACATTATTATCAAATAAGAGAGGCCTACAATTTGGATAAAAAAATAGGCTTCCAGGTGGAAAAATCAAAATTGGAAACAGAACTGTTAGATCCCAAAACTAAGATACTTTCAAGAATGTATAACTTGCTGTTAAAATGGAATACGCAGGATGAAACGGTTAAATCTGCTATGATCAAATGGGCACAAGATATTGGTCACAACATTATGTTTGCTGACTGGGAACAGTTGTGGACCACCGGTATGAAATTCACGGCATGTAATGCCTTAAGAGAGAATATTATGAAAATGATATACAGGTGGTACATGACACCAGTCAAGCTTGCAAAAATATATCATTTGCCCGATAATAAATGTTGGAAATGCAAAGAAAATGAAGGTACATTCTTTCACCTTTGGTGGACGTGCCCAAAGATTAAGGCTTTCTGGGAGATGATCTATAATGAAATGAAAAAGGTATTTAAATATACCTTCCTGAAGAAACCAGAGGCCTTTCTCCTGGGCATAGTCGGCCAATTGGTGCCAAAGAAGGATAGAACTTTCTTCATGTATGCAACAACAGCAGCAAGAATACTTATTGCAAAGTATTGGAAGACACAAGAGTTACCCACCCTGGAAGAGTGGCAGATGAAGGTGATGGACTATATGGAATTGGCGGAAATGACTGGCAGAATCCGAGACCTGGGAGAAGAGTTGGTGGAAGAAGACTGGAAGAAATTTAAAGACTATCTGCAGAAACACTGTAAAATTAATGAATGTTAAAATGATGTTGGATTGAAAATAAGTGGCATTAGCAACAAAGTTAATAAGAATATGCAAAAATGAATTGATAATGGATGAAAATATAGAGTTATAATATGTTAAGATACAGAGTTAAGATAAACGAAAGAGGGTAAGGATTTGCTGATTTGATTATTTAAATGGGAATACAAAAAGGGGAGGTGTGAGGAGGCCAAGGAAACAAGCTAATGAGTTTAAAGTTACAAAAAACGGATTTGTTTTTAATTCTTTTTTATCTATTTGTTTTTTGTATTTTGTATTTTTATTCTTCTTTTTTCTTTTTTATGTACTTTTGTATGTTTTTTTATTATCTTTTTCTTTCTATATGACTTTTTCTATTTTGTAAACTTATGTTTTTGTAAAATCTCAATAAATATCTTATTAAAAAAAAGGGGGGGAAAAGAACTTAATTCGTTTTGGAGGTCTGTTCTTAACCTGAGGTACCACTTTACCTAATGGGGCCTCCCGCTGCCACACGATTTCTGTTCTCATCCTGAAGCAAAGTTCTTAACCCGAGGCACTATTTCTAGGTTAGCTGAGTCTGTAACCTGAAGCGTCTGTAACCCGAGGTACCAGTGTACTTTCCTTTCAGATTAACCATTGTTTAGTGTTACAACCCTAATCACGAGTTTATGAAGCTTCTTTGTTTCAACAAGACGTAGTTAAGATTAACCACAGTTTGTCCAAATTTGACCATCTTGACAAATTAAGATTAATCTAAAAACAAAAGTGAAAGCTTCCAAACTTCTCTTCTGGTCACACTGAAGGCGGGGGGGGGGGGTGCAGGAGAAAGCACAAACCTAAGTCTCATGCTGACTCACCCATCTAAACACTAGTCTATGGTATATCACTATATCCGAGTGAGTTCATGAAGAGTCATGCTTCTAGGAAAGCACATGTATTTTTGCTTAGCTCTAAAACTTGTCGTTCTCTCACTTACCTGCAAAAAATATAGTACTGAGTAGCAAGGGGCTATATCAGCTTAGGTAAAGGTAAAGGCACCCCTGACCATTAGGTCCAGTCGTGGCCGACTCTGGGGTTGTGGCGCTCATCTCACTTTATTGGCCGAGGGAGCCGGTGTACAGATTCTGGGTCATGTGGCCAGCATGACTAAGCCGCTTCTGGCAAACCAGAGCAGCGCACGGAAACACCGTTTACGTTCCCGCCAGAGCAGTACCTATTTATCTATTTGCATTTTGACGTGCTTTCGAACTGCTAGGTTCCATATACATGCAGGAAGAACCAATGTTAGAAACTGGGATAGAAAAGCTGGGAGCCAAAATAGAATGTTTAGTTGCCCGGGGGGGGGGGTAGGCAACACTTTTTATTTGTTATTTTTATAAGCATGAATTAATATACAGTTCACCTAAGTGACACATTTTATTTTGGTGTTTACAATAAAATATTGGTACCATACTTTAGTTTTCAAAACACTTTCTTTATTGTTAACTCCTTAACACATAGTCTATCCTTAAGATATATGTTGATGCTTCCCATCACATACATTTCAGTAATCCTTGAGTGTCAGCCAGGCACAAAAAATGGCACCCAGACTTTTTGAGGTGCTCGCAAATGGTGAGTCTTTAGGCACAAAATGAGCCTGTGGCTATGCTAATTTCGAACCCTGGGAAGAACACATCAAATTCCAGTGAAGAGACAATACATCCTTTAAAAAATGTTTTCCCATAGCAGAATCCTCAAGCGGAAGATCCCTCCAGAGTCTGGCAGACACAAGTCAGATGTTGGGTCAAGGTAACCTCTTAAGATTCATGGCTGAGGTTTCAAATCAAGTCTAACACACTCCTCCTTCAATCTACTTCTAGCCACTCTGAAGACTGGAGAAGGGACCCACATAAGAATATTGGGGGGGGGGCATGGCTTTGTTTTTTGCAGTCTTCAGATGAGGACTAGACCATATGGAAAATGAACAAGATTTCACCTGGATTTATACTCAGGGTGTGATGACAGTACGGGGGGAAGGGGGCCACTGGAGGAATCTACAGTACATCCAATTTATCCAAGAAAGTAACTTAATTAAAATGTTATAGAAGATGTCATTAGTGCCTTGTGCAGCCTACACTGCAGCTTTTTAAAATTGTTGTTAGTAGAGAATCAGGAAATTGTAGTTATTCCAGATTAATATGCCCAAAATACAAAGCTATGGGTTTGGGGTACTCCTTTTATTTGATGCTCTTTTTGAATGATTAATTGCCTCCATTTTCAAAAGGCCAAAAAAGACACTTGAAATAACCCACGGGAATTAAAGCAGCAGCAAAAAAAGTGGGAAAACACCACATTATGCTTTTTGAATTTTATTGTGCTGACAATATACACAATTCATTTTCAGATTTCTGAACTTGTAAAAAAAAGGGTGCCTAGACATTCCCTTGCGGGACCAGTAACTAGCTTCTAGGTTTATGGAGCCATTTGGCGAATAGCTTGTATTTATGGGTTTCTAACGCTGCTTTCCACATGGCTGCTTAGCATGTATGTCTTTATATGTATGAACCTGTAGCCAATTGGTTCCTGTGGTAATTGGAAGCCCTAGCACTTTAGACCCACCCAAATCCCATCTTCGGGTTAATCTCACAACTATAAGTATTTTCAAGTTTTCGTGTTTGTCACAAAGCCTTAAGTTGTGTCCACCCAGCACCGCCTATATGGGAAAGATTGACCACAGCTCGCAAGTATTAATTGGCAACATTGCTAGTATTGCACTGCAGTGGCAGACTTTGGGCTTTCAAATTTCAGCAGCGCCCTGTGCAACGCCAAATTCTGGCACCCCCACACCTCTTACCTTCTGTTCTAAGGCATTGTTGTGGGGGGGCCCTGTAGCAGCCTTTTGGCTCAGTGCAGATGAACCAGTCATGCTCCCCTAAATCTGCCTATGTGCACTGCACCTATGAGAACATAGGAAGGATCTGTTGGGTCAAGCCAGCGGCCCATCAAGTCCAGTATTCTGTTCTCAGAGGGGCCAATCAGTTAAATATGGGAAGCTCACAAGCAGGACTTGAGCACAACAGCACTCTCCCTTCCTGTGGCTTCCAGCAACTGGTATTCATCAAAGCATACAACCTCCAAAAGTGGAAGTAGCTACAAGCAACTCTTGCCAAGGTGGGCACTTGTAAAATTGTATAACTTCCAAGCCATGCTACCAGTACTACTTGTCTAGAGCAGTGCTTGTAGGACAAATAGGCAAGACTAGGTAGAATGAACTGAGTGTAAGCTTATTGGGGGAGACCTCTCTTTTGTTACTGTGAAAAGCACCACACACATTGTTGTTGTTTAGTCGTTTAGTCGTGTCCGACTCTTCGTGACCCCATGGACCAGAGCACGCCAGGCACTTCTGTCTTCCACTGCCTCCCACAGTTTGGTCAAAACCACACACATTAACTAGGCATATAATACTTGGCCATGCTCAGTAGGCATTCCCTTCAAACAAACTGAGCCAAGCCATGCCAGGCACAGTTCTATTTATTGTATGCGGGGATACAGCTTCACACAACTATGAAATGCGGGTGGGATTACTCCACATAGTAGCACTGGAAAGTAGACAATGATTCTGCAGTATTTCTCAATCAGGGATGGATCTGCCTATTTCCATCCCATGTCACTTTCACAGTTGATCACCACTAATTCCACTTTGTCCTGCTTCTATATTATTTTTTTAAATAATAATAATAACCAACATTTATATGTGTTTTGATTGTATCTGTACTTCAAAATATGCATTGGGCAGAGAATGGTGTCACAATATTTGAAGTTGTGTAAAATTCAGTGGGCAGCTAGGTAAATCTACACATTGATCCAGCATCTCTACTGTCAGAAGCAGCACGAGTTCTTTAAAGGATTAATAAAAGTGACAGTATAATATCTAAATATTGGGTGAAAGGAAGAAAAGAACAAGAACCAAATATACTTCAGATACAGTATAGGTTAGAAATATGAAGAGGTCATAAATACTAGGGCTATTTTCACACCAAACCCCAATTTTAAAGGTCTTAATTGAGTCTTATTTGAAAATGCATTTCTCCTCCCTCATACACAAGAGAATGCCTCTTCTAAGATTGTGCATATCGCCTGTGGTTAAGTACCTGCATTAGAAAACTCAGTTTAAAAGAAATTCACTAATTAAACAGAGGTAGCCTTTAAAAAAATGAATTTTTTTCATCTAACCAGTTAACTGATTAAAATAAACTGAAATGAATTAAGTAATAATGATTTAACATCAGCTAGATCACTCTGGTATCAGACACATTTTTCCTTTACTAATGTACGTTTCAAGAGGACTAAAGACACAGAATTATGATTGCCACTAGTGATAAAAGGAGATACTGGATGTGAATAGTCTCTCTTACAAGAACTAGTATCAGAAGCATCACACCAGTGTGTCTTGATTGTGCTAATGGCTCCCCTCCCCACCCCCCCACTTGTAGTATGAGGCTTTCCCATGAACTGCAGTAGCTGTAATTGCTGCTGTCATGCCTGAATAACACAAACTACCAACATTGTTGTTAATGTGTGTACACACACACATTGTAAGGAATGAAAGTTAACAGAAAACCATTTCTGAACTATAGCCTATCCAACCAGAAGTTTGTTGATAATATACGTAGAGTCCTTTTGCAAGTCCTTCCTGTCTAATGAATAAGTCTGGGATAGCTGTCTAGACACACAATAAAAGATGATTAACAGAAAAGGCATTTCACATGGCTATAACTGAACTTCAACCAGATTTCAAGACCATAATGAAATACAGAAGTATGGTAGTTCAACCAGTCTACTTTGCAGCCCAAGCAACATAACAATTCACTTAAGTTATATGAAGCCCCTCCTGTTCCAAGTTGATCCACCTCAACATCTAGTTGTGTTATGTTTCCTATCAGGCAATATCCAACAATAGACATACACAGAGCAGATCCAATAAAATCAATGGCTCTACACATGAGTATGACTGGGTTAGATATATACAGCTAATCCCAAAAAAGCCATCACATTTTTAAAAAGAGGAGAAAAATCACAGTGAAGCAGTGGAGACCCAAAAGTGCTAAGAGCTAAGATGAGTAATGTGGCTGTGGATCCACTGGAGGCACTCAGCAACCTGGGAGTAGAACATCAAAGATAGGACTGTACACTATTAGCATGATTACTGGAGTAAATAGGCCGTCAGTACAGTGGGGTAGAGGACAAGGACTATAAGGCCTTTAGTGGAGTCTAAAAAAATCAGTTGGCAGAAGTGACAGTTCACACATGGCTTTTAAGAAATCTGAAGTTCCCAAAAGGAACAACAAGTGCCCTACTGGGTCAGGTCAGTAGCCATATAGTCAGGCATCCTGTTCTCACAGTGGTCAACCAGAAGCCTATGGGAAGCCTGAAAGCAGGACATGAGTGCTAAAGCACTGTCCCCTCTTGAGATTCCCAGCAACCTGTATTCAGAAACATACTGCCATAGGCAGTGGAGGTCAAGCAGAACTATCATGGCTGGTAGGAAAGAAAAAGGTGGAGGGTCAACTGTGACAGTCACAGCAACAGTCAGGAAAAAATCCAAACCAGAAAGGTCACACAAGCAATACTTAAGAGAGGATGAGATTAAGAGTGGCAATAGGTGAGGAAGTCATTCCAAAGGATGGAAATCAAGTTGGAGGGGAGGTAGCAATAGGCTGCTCAGTCACAGACAATCACAATGCAAATGCTGAAGCCACCAAGGAGCTCGTGAAAACATTTAAGAGAAAGGCAGCATACCAAGCATCAAGGCCTGAAATAAAGAAAGAGAAGGGGAGTCATGAGGCCAATACAACCAATGCAGAGATGCAAAAGGGAAGTGGAGATCTATAAAAAGCAGCTTAATGGTTGAGAAACAATTGAAGGGTAGACACCTGGGAGCACTTAGCCAATGCTCTCACCATGTTTGGGGGGCAGTATACTTAAGAGAAAACTAAAAACATAGAATGACAGCAACTTTTGCAGGGTGAGGAGAAAGGGGGGGATCTAGATAAGAGCAAAGTCTTGAAGAAATCATGGGTTGGGGGAGATAACTGCTTTTTGGGCAACTCAATTCCAGCAGCAGCAGCAAAGTATCCAGATGGCAGCTAGGGAAGCAGAGTGGTTGACTGCTGAGGTGCTAAGAGACAAATTAGCAGAATACCAAAGGTAAGAATTGGGACACATATAGTGCAGGACTTTGAGAATGGAGAGGAATGCAACGCAGTGTCAGGGAAATGGGAGCCCTAAGGAATTAAATCCTCCTTCTGTAGCATGCAAGCTACCTCAAAAGCTGCAAAATTGGGTGAGGGGCCAGCCTGCCTGGGAAGGCCACAAGGGACAAGAGCTAGAGTCTCATTCCCACCTTCCAGCAAAAGCAATTTCCCAATCTTTATATCAATGTTTTAGGAACAGTCATCTGAACTGAAGTTCCCCCTTGAACTTAGTTGATGCTGAGCCAACCCAGCTCCCTCAGCCTTGTCTTGCAGGGCATGTATTCCATACTATCAAAGTCCTTTAGTTTTCATGCTACTGGTCCCCAGTGGAAACTCAAAATTGTCCCTGACACCCAGACTGCCATCAAGGACAGACATCAGTCACATTAAGGCAGAATGGAAACAGAGTACTACACCAAGGCCAAAACTGTGTCAACTAGTGCTAACACCCTACACGCTCAAAGCACCATCTCCTTGTAGATATAAAATAGTTTACTATTAAGGCCCTACTCAAGGGTTCCCAAAGTCTTAATCCTGCCCTCCTTCCTTCACTCTTTTCATTCACATCCAAACAAAAGCCAGGTCCAGGGAAAAAACAAATCAAAAAGCAACTAACTGCTATCATTAATGGACTGTGTATTTGAAAAACACTATTAAACAGCCTCACAGTCTTTACTAACTTTTTCATTAAAAGTTACTACCCACTGAGCTCCTTACTATTTACAGTTCAAGCTCAAATCAGCTTTGTTCCATTCTGAGTAGACCCAGGTTGGTCATGCCTATTAATGTCAATGGGTCTACTCTGAGTAGGGATAGCACTGAATACAACCCAGTGGTTTTGTATCAGATAATCCAACTTGGGGTCAAATATATATCCAACACACCTGCAAGTGTAACAACTAGTGCCAACTCAGCTGATTTAACTCCAATATCCTATGGGCTTGGCATATGCTGCTTTTGTAAAATTTCACATGGAATAAATTTTCAGTGACATGAGGGGAGCCAGAATATTGCAGTGGTTACACTGTCAGACTAGCTCTTACAAGACCAGGGTTCAAATCCCAATTTCGTCATGAATCTCACTGAATTGTCTTCGGCAGGTCACAGTCTCTTGGCCCAACAGGGTTATTGAATGGGTAAAAAGGAGAAAGGAGGAGAACCCTGTATGCTGTACTGAGCTCCTAGCAGGAAAGACAGGATGCAAGCAATGTAAACTACAGTATAAACAAAACCAAAAGCCTTCTCCGTTTGTTTTAAAATGCCGTATTATAGCAAAAGCTTCTATTTGTGGCAAGAAGCGCACACCAACCATCTACATATCAGTTCAGATGGATTAATTGGACTGCTTATAAAAGCAAAGTTAGCAACACCAGGAGTTGTTCAGCAAGGAGAGGGATCCCTGGCTACAGATGAATAGATACTGAAATTCATATTACGCTAATGCCAGGGGGAAAGGAGGAACAGCCGATGCTGCAAACCTTCCAGTAGGATAAGAACAAGTATAGCAGGAAACCATAATACTAGGAGGCAGAGCCAATTTCAATTCTTATGATGATAGCAAATTCTGAAGCAGAGCTCTCTGGATGATTTTCAAACACCATGGGTCACATCTAGTAACAGTTTCACTAGATAGAAGAAAAGGACAACTTTGGGTTAAGGTCGTCACACCAGACACTCATCAAGGAATAACTTTGAGGGCAACGTTCAGTACTTCTATCAAGTTTGTATACATGCAGCATTTCATTGTTTCTTACAACAACCATGCAAGTTAGGCCATTATTCCAATACTCAGACAGCGGGAGTTGCTTGCCTAAGACTGCCCAGCAGGATCAGGGCCACATGAAGTACAGTAGTGGTCTCCAGTTTTCAATTCAAACTCTTGTAGCCAATATAGTAAAGAATTTGGAATGTAAAGAAATGTAATTGTTTACAATTCTGTTCTTTGCAGTTACTTTCTTTTGAGGCAGCAAGCAGAGCAAAAATATTTTGTTTTCATTTGCCAATCACATGCTTCAAAAAAGCCTCAGGGCAGCTGTGTGTGTGTAGCATTTTACATTGCACAATCTTTCATTGTAAGAGTGTTTTGCATATTATTTTGGTATTGTGTTAAGGGATGTCATTGTTAGATACTTTTGAATAAAAAGTGGGGTACAAAATGTTAAACTGAAATGGAATTAAACTTATTACATCAATCAGTATTTTGAAATCAGGTTTTCACTCCTGTAGCCAGTGGCTACAAAGAAGAACAATCACAGCAAACCACCACAAACAACTAAAACCCCACCTTCTCCACTTTGTTAAGATAATGTATGTTCCACATGATCAGTTAAGATGAAACTTTAAAGTGAAGTTTTTTTAAAAAAAGTGAATACAGTGGTACCTCTGGTTACGAACGGAATTCGTTCCAGAGGTCTGATCGTAACCAGAAACCGCTCATAACCTGAGGCACTACTAGTGAAAGTATGCCTCCAGCTGCACACCTGCCTCCTGCTGGGCATGTGCCTCTGGAGCGCAATTTCCGCTCACATCCCAGGGCAAAGTTTGCAACCCGGAGCGGCTACTTCCGGGTTACCGGAGCTCATAACCCGCAGCGTGTGCAACCAGAGGCATTCGCAACCAGAGGTACCACTGTAGATGAAGTGCCCTTTTATGTGAGAGAGCAAATCAAACAAAATTTGAGGCCTATAGAAATAAATTAGCACTTCCTAGAACAATACAGTGGTACCTCTAGTTACGAACTTGATTCATTCCGGAGGTCCGTTCTTAACCTGAAACTGTTCTTAACTAGGTGTGCTTTCGCTAATGGGGCCTCTTGCTGCCGCTGCGCCGGCGGCACACGATTTCCGTTCTCATCCTGGAGCAAAGTTCTCAACTTGAGGTAACTCTTCCAGGTTAGTGGAGTTTGTAACCTGAAGCGTTTGTAACCTGAGGCGTTTATAACTCGAGGCACCACTGTACTTTGTTCTAGGGCATGGACAGCCAACATGGTACCCCTCCAGATGTTGGACTAAAAGTCCTAGCAACACTGCCAATTGTCAGGGATGGGATTTGTAATACAACAACATCTGGATGGCACCAAGTTGGTTATCCCTGTTCTACAGGATGCGATGTCATTCCCATACTGTATCACTGCAAGATACGGCACAACCATGCACAGATATTAACTATGCTAGGGTATGGGGAAAGAATTTCTCACTACACAAGCAGGAGTCATTTCCCAAGCTTTTCCTGTAGTAGCAAACAAGAGCTAAGAACCACTACTGTTGAGCCAGTATGTTCCAGTCAAAGAGCCGAAGACTTGGATTCTACTGCTGTTAAGAACTCACCTAAGTGTTCTGGGACAAATCTCACTCTGATAAAATGAAAAAAGTGGACTACTATGAAGACAGAAGAGATAGAAACACTAAAGTACTCTGCACAGACAGATCCTTAACAAGGCACTGCAAGACCTGCAGACTACGTGACAAATCAGACATCACCCAATACTACAATGCTCGTAGAAATATTTCCCATATTGACTAATTCAGAGGCAAACACCTTTTAATAGTTAAGATTTCTTTTCTAGGGAAAGACAGGTCTTCTAGAGATTCCACAGTGAGGCCACTGTTAAGCTTGGTATTCCTGTTTAATTATTTACATCAAGTTAATAAATGCCAGTTATTTCTCTTATACCATCAAGTTAATAAATACCAGTTATTTAGTCCTACAGCCATCTGGCCTAAATTCACCAACCTTCATTCAGGAAGCATGACTTGCAACATGAAGTATGAACGAAGCCCATTGCATACAGTTGGACTTTCTCCATTATACAACTCAGATGCTGTTAGACCATCTTCAGCAACAACTTTGGGTGTATTTAGGCCCCAGACACCCCATGACAACCAACCAAATTCTTACTTGTCGGGGGACATCTCATGATGTGTACTCCTAGCACCTCCTCTGTCCACCCAATGAAGCAGGCTCTTGTATACAAAGGCTCATGCTACAGTAAGTTAGCCTTTAACTGTGCCACTGTACTCAGTTTTACAAGTCAAAAAGAGTAGCTGAAATTAGGACTGAGATACTCTCAGCTAGAAGCAAAGTGTTCTGTATTAAGCTTTCTGCAGACAACTGCAAGATGTATTCACCAAGCAATGCCTTCCACCCCCACCATGTCAGTGGAAAAGAAAATATTTGCCTTGTTTGGTTAAATGTTATAAATATGGCACAGTTCATCCCAAAATCATCCCCTCTATTTCCAGTGTTTGGTGGGGAGTGCCTATGAAGTCACAAACACCTCCCTCTTGTGGGGGAGGGGTTGCTATCAGCAGGCTAGTGCAAACCTTGAGGCCTGAAAAAGTGCCAAAAGAAAAAATATTTAGGAAAACCCCACATAGAGGGAGAACTCCCAAAACAACCCAATGTGGACCAACCATGATCAGTCAGAATGTCAAATGTTCAAGAAATGGGGATAGAAAGATAGAAAATTGAATGGGAATGAAGTACTATGGAGAAGGGCATGGCTGGCAACCTGAAGAGGAGTACTCTACCCTGCAACTTTTTGTTATAGGCCACACTTGTATTGAATACTAGCAGGGAGTGCTGGGGCTCCTGGGGAATTTTTAGAAACCAAAAACTATTTTGAGTTTGTTTGTTTTTTTAAAGTGTAATTTGTGAGTTTGGGCATGCCATTCCAAAAAGTGGGTAAAGTCACACCAATTCCACATTTCAGTCTGCCATATTGAATCAAAATGGCACCTGGCATCCAAACATTGACAAAAATCATCACTCACACCCTGAATTCTCAAGCCAGGTTTGGTGACAATATCTTAGGAGGTGGTCAAACCTATGCCCCAAAATGAGCAGTCACACAAAGTCATGTTTCAGTCCGCCATCTTGATCCAAAATGGTGATGGCACCTAAACATCAACATAGGCCCCCACCCCCACCTCAGAAACCCTTGTGCCAAGTTTGGCGGTGGTATCTCGAGAGGTGGCCGAACCTATGCCAACAACCGGGCGAAGTCACACTGAATGTACATTTCAAACTGCCATCTTGATTCAAAATGGCAACCAAAGTCCAAATGCTGACGAAGACCAGTGTCCCTGCCTTCAGAACCCTCAAGCACGATTTGGCAACTATATTTAGGAAGCATCCAAAACTACAGAGAACAAATGGACAAATTACTTTCCAAAATATACAGTAGATAAAGATGTGGATGGAGCTACAACCTGGCATAGCATCACAGGCACAGGAATCCAACCCCCATCTCCAAGGAAGGCAGAGCCTGTAATGTTCAAATTTTATTTTCATGAACTTTTATCTGAGATAATTGCAAAGTTTAACCAATTTTGAATATTTTCAAAGTTCCACCTGACAACCACAAGCGTACTTCTCTTTTCATGGGGAAACACTGCCCTGCCAAATGAATTTTGCTTCTGGAAAGTTTGGAACATCCTATGAATAGTTGCCAGGAAATGGTCCTAACGAATTCAAAGGTACCTGCCTCCTAGTAACTGCAATCTTGGTCTTCAAATAAATGGCCATGGTCCGTGTGGCCAATCTGTTTTGCAACATGTACTAATGAACCTTGAAACAAATGGTGAATGAAAATTAAGTACATTTATCATATAATATTAATATTGAATCTAACAGTGTTATAACTAAGAAATTCAACCTAGTAAAAGTGAACTTGAGAGGACAATATACTTTCACCGTGTGGAAAGTATGAAGCATTTTATGTTTTTCCAAGCCAGTGTTCACTCCTTAGCAGTCATACAGACCATTTCTTTCATCTCTGTTAATTCCTTCCACTCCATGAACCTCCTAGGAAAGAATCAATATGAACTTATGGAGGTAATCTGTACAAAGAAAAGACTGTCAGACCCTACCCCTACCCCAATTCAGCAGGCAGTACCATGGCTGAACACCTCTGCTCACTCAAGAGAGAGCAAATAATTTGACAGTGACTGCTATTATGCTTGGTGAACATATTAATATCGAAGTTGTTGGACGACAGGACTTGTCACATATTTGGCAAGAAGCTCCTACAGCACTAACATATAACACACTTCGCTAGATCACTGGCAACTTCCTAAACTACTATCTAGGCTCTTCAAAGCACCAACTAACACCTTCATATCTGAATTTCAGACAACCAAGTATAACCTGCCAACAAATCCATAAATAAAAAGGTCCAACTGCTAAAACACCATCACTGGACTTGGATTAAATTCCAAACATATGTCTGTGTGCATCTTAAGTTCCCCAACAGGGAAATTTGTATACTGAATCACATGGTTATTGGAAAGGAATATATTGAAATCACACAGCTTGAATATGTTCTCAAATATCTTCCATAGAAACTAGACGTTTTCTTAAGATTACTGCACAATTTCACTCAGGAGCACTTGATTCCTCTAGAAGCAATGTTACAATTGTTACCAAAGTTGCCTCACTAAACTGCTGAGCAATGCCAAGACCTGCAAGTCCAGGTGCATAGAGAAATATGAATCCCTCCCCAACACATACCTAATTATATCACATGGGCAGATCACTATACCTTTTTGTAACAAGCAATACATTAATCCCAAGAGAAGCAGTTCTTCCTGTTCTAGCCTTGTTGGTGCTTATTCCACCCTCTGTGTGCCTCATAAGGCAAGTTTGGGCATTATTACTTTAAACACAGAGCATAAAGAAAGAAATGCACTAAGGAGGAATGACCTTGTAGTTCAGGCACAGGACTAGAAATCAAAGGCCTAGCTTCTGTCCCTAGTTGTTGGAACAGACACACCACCATTTTGGGAAAGCTAAAGCTTCTTTGTATATAGAAGTAGCATGCAAGAAGAACATTGAAAACAGAAACAAATAATGTCTAATACAGAATAAGCTTTCACTGGCAAAAAAAGCCACTAACCAAATGTTTCTATGTGAATTAAGTTTCACAACTGAATTAATAGATTTGTAACTTTGGAAGAGCTGCACTATTCAGCACTATGAAAAGTACTGGAAAGAGAATGCTGAATCTAGGTCTGCTGGGGGAAAACATTCTCTTCATTGCTGTCCAGCCCATCATGAGCACAACACAACAATTAAACAGTCACTTGATAATCCAAAATGAAGGGGGTAGTAAGAAAGATACAAAAACCCATACATTCATGTTTAAACAAATGAAAAGTCATAATATATACCTGGAAGGCTTAGTTTTTCCACAAAACTGTCCAATGTGTTTTCAGGTTATACAAGTGGACCTGCAATAAAATGTTGCAGTGCGAAGTACTCCTGTTCAGTATACCAGCCAGCAAGCCTTGTCTTTTTCTGGGATACTTCATTCTATTCCCACACTTTTCCATTGACCCTCCTCCACGCCTTAACAGTTAATCAGCATTTCTTGCCCATTCAGCATACAGTACTCAGTCCTCAATGGCCTATTCGTTACTGGGGCTTCACATCCCCCTTTTAGAGCCCCGATTCTATTGAGGTTTAATTGAACCTGCAGATAGCACACTCCCTCCTTGTGCAAGAATGTGTTGTTTTCACTGCACAGGTATCCACTCACCTCTAAATTTGGGAGATTAGGGGAATAGCACACACATACAATGCTTGTAACTGTTCTCAAGCTGTTCAAAATATGGATTTTATGATAGCAAAGCACCTAGATGTCTATGCCACCTCCCATTTTATTTTACCTAATATTTATGTATAGCAACAGTTTCTATGACAAGGTGGTTAATAATTTTTCTCTCCTAATATTTAAAATCTTTTATTGCCGTTGTCGTTTTAGTTAAAATTTGTACCTATATGTTTATGGGGGGGGGGGAAGAATTTCAAAGAACATTTATCAACTACCTTTTTTTTCTTTTGGGGGGGGGCCTTAAGAGCAATATACAGGTAAACTAGGAATATAGTGTTACATCCTGTTCTGGATGGGTTGCATTTCTCCTTAAGGAACAGACTCACAACTTTAGTGTACTTACTGGTCTGATTCATATTTTAGATGTTCACACAGTATCAATGGCATAAAGTACCTTTCACAAGCTTTGATTAAAATGCCAATTTTGATCCCTCTTGTACAGGATCACATGCTTCCGGTCACAACTGCATATGGGTCTGCCTTTGAAGGCAAATTTTAAACATCAGCAGATGCAAGATATAGCGTTGATTCCAATGCTAGTCCTACTCAAAGCAGACCCCTTGAAATTACCTGACACAACCAGCTTAGGTTCATTAATTTTGATAGGTCTACTCTTGAGAAGACCTTAGTTGGCTACACCCCATAGCAGCTAATTATTACTTGGAACTTGCCACAGGGAACATCGTGCTATTGTTAAAAAACAGCTCCACTGGCATCCACTGTGTGTCTGGGCACTATGCAAAGCATGGGTCCTAAGCTTTAAAGCCCTAAATGGCTTGGGCTCAGGGTACTCCTTGTTCCCACATAAATGTACCTGTGTGTTGGGCTCATCAGTGAAAGCATACAGGTGCTTCTGTTTTCCGGAGGAGAGGGCCTTCTCTATTTATAGAACACTCACACCTCAGAGGGGTTTGCCTACCATTAGAACAGCTCTTCTCTCTACAACTTTTCAATTAAGAGCAAGGATGTTGTACTGCCTCTCCATAAATTTTTGAAGCTACTTAAGTCTATTCCTACTTTTTCTATTTTATTGTGATCGTATGGGTTCTTGATTGTTCATGATGTTCTTTGAAAGCCACCTGGTGAATAGGGCTGGGTGATGTTGCATTTTTAACAACGTGATGTATCACTAGCTAGGTTTACCGCAATGTTAAAAGAAGCTACATTGGCCCCTGGCCCCAGCTGAGCAAGCTCCAATGTCCTGCCACTCACACGCAAGCGGCAGGGACCTGGGGCTCCTTTTTGAGGTTCCCTCTGTCTTCACCAGCGTGGGAGGTGGGTGAGCTACCTCGCACACACCCCACTCCACGAAGACAGACCAAGTGGGAGTAGCCAATTGCACAGAGCCTGTCAGGCTCCATGTGTTTGACTGCCTTCAGTTTCGCCCATGCAGGCGCACTGCCTCTTTCCTCGCTCCCCAGCTGAGCAGCTATGGAAGAAGGAGTGGGGTTAGGGCTCTCTGAGCTGGGGAGCAGGGGCTTCGCGCTCCCCAGCTGAGCAGCCACAATCCCACTCCTACTTGCGTACAATATTGATATATCACCCAGGCCTACTTCTGAATGTAATGTATCAATAGTAAGCCTGGACACGGATACTTCAAATAAAAATAAACCTGCTAACAAATACACTGCCCAAATCATTTTACAGGATTAAAAATAAACTGCCTTCTCTCCCTCCTCCCATTCTTAGCAGATTTCATTAAAGTACAACCAGTACACATGAGTTCACAACACAGATTGACCAAATATGAAATCTACGACCATATTTTGCCATTACAAATGCAGGAAAATGGAACCACATTGGTGAGTAGGTTGTATCAAATTACAAGAAAAAGTTCAAACACCTGCCATCATATAGAAAATTGATTTTTAGTCTATGGCTTGGGTCATATTTCAAGGGTTATTCACTCAAACTGATCAGCATCGTAAGATGGAGCTAGTTAACAATGAACACACATCTGTGAAATGCTTCTCTAAAGCCAGCATAAGCAATTTTAATGAAAGTGAAGCACCAAGAGAATAAGCTTGTCAGCAAAGATAGCCCAAACCAGCAGATGCTGAGGGTCTATAGTAGAGATCCTTGAGGTACTGCATCTATCGAAAATGGAAAGATGGGAACATAGATCTGACCAAGAATGGCAATTAGGTATGCTTTTGCATGCTCCACCCTATTGACCTCAAATGCAACCCCCAAAGAGTTATATATTTCATTCCTTCGAAGTGAAATGAATTCCTAACTGCATGATGTCTCTCTGGCTGTAATACAATTGGGCTGGGGGATGAAGAAATTAGAAAGGTACTTTTCCAGCCTTTCAAACAAGTCAAAAAAGTTGCCAGCCTACATAAGTCATTTGTTGCCTTAAAAAAATATCCAATCACCTTCAAGGTTCATAACATGGTCACCCAGAAGTCCATTCTTATTTGGCATAGCAGGTGAGCAGCTATTTAGAAACCTGGTTGTTGTTGTTGTTTCACAAATATAAATAAATCTTAAAAGACTGAAGTTCACCTATTTAAAATGAAAGTGCACAATGCTATTGATCAAGTGCAGATGTAGTGTTGTTTCCTAACCATGGCTCAGAATTAAAGCATACCACAGACTCTTCTCCCTGCACCCTATTGCCATTAATTTATTCCTCCCATTGGTTACAATTTCTATCACTACAGGTTTAATGTATGTACCATGGTTAGGTCCAAAACAGGAAAGAGGGAAAGAATGGCTTCACATTTGAAATTTTGTAGCACACTACTCATTTGCCAGCCATTTCCTTAGCCAGTAAAGCGAGAAGAGCGCCACAACCCCAGAGTCGTCCGCGACTGGACCTAATGGTCAGGGGTCCCTTTACCTTTACCTTTAAAAGAACACAGGAACATTGCAATCTTAACATTTTTACCAGAACACTGACTGTCAACTCAAAAGTTCTTAAAGCTGGAGCCTCCTCTCTAGTTAGAATATGCCCAATTTCTAATTTGAATCCAAGAAGCTTTAAAAATTCAGGCAGTTTCCTCTTCATATTCACATTTTAAAAGCTCCTGGTGCCAGAAAGATCCCTCCCTACAGGGCACAATTTGTGAATGAACTATTACAATATTACTACTCAACATTAAGCCAAAAAAAAAAAAAAAAGACAGTTGAAATGACAGTGGAAAGAGACCAATTAGTTTAGAACATTGGCAGGAGATTCTGACCAGAAATGGTTCATAAAGCAACAGTCCCATTGGCTCCACAGTACATAACTCGATTAAGAACCTTGGCATAATATTATTACTATACAAGTTATTGTACAAATTAGCAAAGGGGGGTTTAGCCATCCCCAGCAGTAGACTCAGCATTTGAAGAGCAATACAACTGGACTTCACTGCATTTTACCCTCAAGATGCACAAGCTTTAATTCAGGGGTGGGCAACAATTCAATCTACAGACTTAGAAACCACCTTTCCAAAACAAGAGTGCCTGCCCTCATGCACAAGAACAAGATGATATGATTCAAGAACCAGAAACAAAAGCCAGATTAAAAGCTGTTCAGTTTAAAAACAAAAAAGCCCAAACTCTGGTGCATTAAGAGAAGACAATTCTCTGTGAAGAGATTTAGAATGTAGACACTGTGGCACTATGCCAAATCACAGTGTTACCAACCATACATAAAAAGCTTATACACCATCGTTTAGGCTTTCTGATGCACAGCAAGCAAACCATGACTTAGATCTCCTACTCTACATTCGTTTTCCATCTGCTCAGCACTCTGCTTCTTAAGTTCCTAAATTGTCTCTCTTCCCCATGCTGGAGCATTTGAAGTAGAGCAACAGGCCTAAACGTGGCTTGTGAATTCAGACGTAACAAACCACAATTAATATGGACGCTAGTTTGTAACTGCGGATTCAAACTGCGGATTATGATCCTCGCTTACAAACTATACCTTGCAAGGTGGTGCATGTTCAGAGGTAATGCCACCAGCAAAGTACACATAGAACAACTTACTGTGAAAAATAAAAACCAAATATGTGAAAGAATAAACCCAACAGCGTGAGCATATCATTAATACAGAAACAACTAAAAAAAGCCTCCTTAAACACTGCCTTATGCACTAGCTTAAAAGGAAGCAGTAAGGGGGCGTAACACACCACTCTCAGGCAGCCGTTTCTGCAATCTTTACAAAGTGTGGTTTAATGTTAAGTTTGAATGCAGACTGTGGGATCTAAACATACAATGGATTGACATTTTACACATCCATGAAAACTGTATACAGAATCATAGAATTGCAGTGTTGGAAGGGACCCTGAGGATCATCTAGTCCAATCCCCTGTAATGCAGGAATATGCAGCTGACCCATACAGGGATCGAACTTGCAACCTTGGCATCATCAGCACCATGCTCTAACCAACTGAGTTTTCTAGTCTCTGCTAATCTCCATGGTATGGTGATCAAGTTTATATTTGATACAACTTTCCAGGACTATAGTATTTTCATTTGCATCATTAGAAGACAAGACAGGCTGCCTACACCTATATAGGAGCCAATTTCCCCCAGGAGGACACATGACCAAGTTATGGATGTGCAGTGCATTTTTCTTATTTCGAACTATGACCTTGCACTGAAGAGTTCTGAAGGTTCAACTAACTGGGATAATTTTCAAAGCAGTGTTGTTTTGTCAGCATCTTCCTTAGTAACTATCTTTTCTCAAGCCAGGAATGTCTACAGAGTTACAACACCCAACAATTTAATTCTGGCACCTGGGAACATCAAATGATTTTCCTGACCTGGTTGCTTACCTCCTCTAGCTTTTGTGAAAAAACATATGCAGAACCAAATATACAGAGGCAACTAGGCCACATTTTCCCAACATTTTGTTACTGTGTGGAATGGCTCACTGGTCCCATGTTACTTTATACAAAGCCTCATATAATCTAAGATATACAGTACTCAGTAGACAGCACAGCAGTTAGGACACAGCTTCTGATTCCAAGGTATCACAGCAACACTTAGCACCAATTTAATTGAAAGCACTCTAGCCTGAACACCTACACTTGAATAGCAATAGTACAGACCAAAGATAGATGCCAGAATGTATCTTTTTGTAAGTATGCCATTATTTTAAAAATGGAGTTCAGGAAAAACTGCTTGGTGAGAACACAGCTTCACTGAAGTTTGCAAAGAGGTGATCACTTAAAGTTCCAAATTTCACTTTTGCTGCTATATAAAGGTCAAACATCAGTTTTGGAAGATCAATTTGCATTCCTTCATTTAGAAAACATTTAAGGGGTAGTAGGTATTGCAGTATGATGAACATTAACCAGTCAACTGGTCCCAAAATTCCTCACTTTCTCTAGATACACTACAGAGTCTATGCCAGTCACTCAGAATTCATCAGGAACTCTCTAGATTTCCACTCTATTATACTTCAAGCAGAAAATCTGTTCCCTTTACTCACTTTGATTTCCCATTCAGAAACATCATAACAGGCAGTATGTATCTATATCAACCTCAGCAGCAGGCACAAATACCACATATTTATTTCCATGAAAAAGGTATTCCTCAAGTACACATTTTGTGGAGGTTCTCTCATCTTGCTGTTTTCAGAGTCTATTTAATTTTAAATATATAATAACCTTCCACGTAATGCTGAACAGATAAACTGTGATACTGCTACAACAGTTGCACCCAAAGGACTAACAGCAGATGCTTAGGTTCCCTTGCGTCCAAATGAATCTTACTCCCTATCAAGTGTTTTTAGGATTGCAGCCCAAGTCGGATGTAGCAATTATCAAATCAAATCATGCAACAGTGTTAAGCAGAAAACAAAAATCAGGCTGTATATACATCATACACTTAAAAGTACACAACTTCCACCAAGGAATCCTGGGAACTGTGGTTCTACTCTACTCGTAGAGCTACAATTCCCAGCACCCCTAACAAATAACTTCCCAGGCTCATTTGGGAGAAGCTGTGTGCTTTAAATGTACGGTGTGTATACAGCCTTAATGTATTTCATTTCTGATCTTATTTTGCATTCTTCCCTCTATACCCCAGACTTGGAACAAAGATTCATGCAAGGTCCAAAAAACAACATTGATGCAAAACCTTACAAAACTTGCACACCTTCAAGAAATTTTTCAAGCTCACTTGTATGCTTCAAACTAACCTAGCCACCAAGATAGGGAAGAGAAGGAACTCATCCCTAACTCTATAGATTGTTTTTCTACCACCCATCCAATATCTGTCTAAGGCACTAGTCTTAAACTGGGAGGTCGCAGCCTAATCCAAAGTAGGTTGTAACAGTATTACCACTATAAAAATATAGTGTAAAGGATTAAGAAATGGATCCCCAAATGCATGTTTGGGTTTAAAGTGGGCCCAGGGTCTGAAAATGTTTAAGATGCCTGGTTCAGTATGTACACCATTTCTTCCCTCTCTAATCCCCACTCAAAAGATGCCAACATGCATACTGATAGGAAGTTGGTTTAAAAAGAGAATCATTTTGACTTATAAATTTCAGCTTCTACTATCTACCCACTAATTCCAGATACTGTATTGACACATTAATAGCTTCACACCTAAATGCCTATCATTAAACCAGTGGTTTTCAACCAGCGTGCCATGGCACCCTGGGGTGCCTTGAATGATGGTCAAGGGGGCCGCTGGCAACACTGGCCTGTCCCTTTTTCCTTCCCTCCCTCCTCTAATGCCCTCTTGCGCCTCTGCCTGCCAAAGGCTTGCACAGCTGTTTGTTGCAGCAGCCCTGGCTACAAGCTTCCCAGGTGAATGGTGCCTCTGGGGCTGGCAAAGGGGTGTTTCTCAGGCCTCTGTGGGGCAGGGTGAGGAGGCACTTCTCTTTGGGGCAGGTGGGGCAGCTCAGAGACCAGGGGCGGCTGCCCAGAGGACTCCCAAAGAGAGGGGAAAGGATGCTGAAGGAACACTCAAGGGAGCGTGTTTGAAAAAGGGTGAGAGCTCTGCCAGTTCTGCAAGCATGGGGTGACATAACTGGGCTCCTGATCCCCACAGGAGTGCTGCAGAAGGATGTAGTTCATCAAGGCAGCCATGGACGCAAAAAGGTTGAAAACCACTGCCTTAAACAATCAAGACTGGTTTTAACCATGAATGAGAAACAGGACTGCTACAGAGTAACCAGACCTTCTCTAATAAAATGTGGTCTGCAATGTAATGTATGAACAAGCCTTGTCTATATAATATAGAGGGCCTCTTCACATATTTCAATGTTTAGGATATATCCAAATGTGAATCCTTAAAAGTGCAAACTGTAACTGAAATTAATAGGCCTCACTCAAGAACTTCAGGCTGCCAAAACTGACTGCAGACTCTCTACCAAGTGTACCAGGCTTTGCTGGCCTGTAGCATGTGAATTAGCCCTACAAAACATCCTCAGAGGCTCAACCCAGCACACAAATAATCACTGTATCCTGTGTTGTGCAAAATGCCCAGAAACTTTTAAAAATACTACTTGAGTTGAATTAGTTCAATAGCCAGAATCTCTCTCATGGTCAGTATCTTTCATTTTTCTTTCCCTCCAGAGTCATGTTCTAGTACAGTGGATGCTGTGGACACTCGGGTTGCAAATGTGATCCATGCAGGAGGCACTTTCACAACCCACAGCATTCGCAACCCGCAGCGCCACATCTGCGCGTGTGCGGGTTGCGATTCAGCGCTTCTACACATGCGCCAAAACCTGGAAGTAACCTGTTCCGGTACTTCCGGGTTCGGCGTGGTGTGCAACCCGAAAACGTGCAACCTGAAGAGTCTGTAACCCAAGGTATGACTGTATTGCAAGCTCCTTGGGATGGAGACTATTCTTCTACCTGCTCCTCTAGAAGTGCCAGTACTATAAAGATCTTAACAATTTTAAAAAATGAGCTGAAGAAAGCACACAAGTAAGAAACTTAACAAAAAAATTTTTTAAAAAATGCTTAAAGGTAAAGGGATTTGAGCATAATTAAGAATTCTCCTTACCACAGTAATTAAAGAACACAATTAAACCAAACTTTTTTCTAGGGGTTAGTTTACAGAAAAATTGGGAAACTTTAAGCTATAATCTGAACAAGTCCTGACCTAGAACCTTGAAGATGACTAGGGAGGACCAAGAAAGAATACTGGTCTCTCATCAGTTCAATATATCAGATTTATATTATGGACTTCTAAAACCAGAGACATCATCCATCACATAACTTGTGAAATGACTTCATTTTTAAAATTCCAAATTTGCTTATGATACTAAATACTTATTTACTGAACTATGTTATATCCAGGAAAATATCAAGAGTTTCTATGTTCTTCTGTTCATTACCCAATATTGTTGCAGCCAATACAGCCTGGATAGCTCAGTTGGTTAGAGTGCAGTGCTGATAGTGGCAAGGTTGCAGGTTTGATCCCTGTATGGGACAGCTGCATATTCCTGAAGGGAAGTTGGACTAGATGACCCTCAGGGTCCCTTCCAACTCTGCAATTCTACGATTCTGATGCAAACATCAGCTAGCAGATGGAGGAATAACTGGACATTGCACTGGATTATTATGAAGAACTTTTACAGGCACAACTAACAGATGGATAGTTTGAAATCACTCTTACTTATTTTCCCATCTTTCTCTTTATTCTGTTATTTCATCTCTCCGTCTGCTTGCTTTTCTGCTCATTCTCTTTCTTTCTTATTTCTTGTTTTGTTTCTGGGGGTTTTTTTGTATGTTGAAAAGTCTTTAAATTATATTAAATGCAAACTTTCAACTCTTTCCCCCCTAAGAAAATTGTGCTATTTTATTGCCTTTCAGAATAAAATGACAATTCTGAAAATATTAAATTACAACATTTGCAGCATTTCTGGTTCTGTAGCTGGTATTTTACTATAATGGTCAATTTCTACTAGAAACAGATGAACACTTAAAACTACAGAAATCACTTATATCCAGGAAAGTCACAAAACCAAAAACATATTGGTTTGACAGAAAAGCATCCACACACACACGCCCCATTGTTGCTTCAGCCCTATAGAATCTACTCCAGGCTGCATAAGGCTTAACAAGCAAAATAAATCCAAGGTACAACAAAATGCCATTGCTCCCTCTTTTGTTTCAGGCACAATGCATCGAGGGCAGCGTCTGTGGATCTGCTCCTGCTGAACCTCCTCAAGGTCACAGCCAATTTCAGCTGTGGAATTAAAAAAAAAAAAAGGCAGAAAGTGGCAGTGGGTTATGGCTGGTAGAAAAAGCAGAGTGTAAAAGTTTATGAGCTCATCAGGATTGTTGTACCATTACATCAGAGGCAATTATAAATGGCCAAGAGCAGGAGATGGGGAGCCAATCAGATCACAGATAGGATGTCAACCTAAGACCAACTGTCTCCTGGCTTTGACAGAAGGATTTTACCTCCATAATTCAAATCCCAAACCAAAGCAATCTGCACTTACTACTCCAATCACTGAACTGTTTACCAGCACTTCCAAGCAGGAGCTCAAGGCACTAGGCTATCTAAAAAGGCTGCTCAGAAAATGGCTTCAGCTAGCCTGGACAAGATGAGGGTGTCAGAGCAGGTCACTTGCCCTCTTCTTACCCCCTGGAAGCACAGGAACAGCTCAATTCAACCCACACCAAGAGAGGGAAAAGGAGCCGCAAAGGAGTGGAGCACAGTAGAGCTGAACAGCAGCAATCTGCTCAGCACACCCTCTTTTTTCCAACCCAGCAACATGGAGCTATTTTTGCCACCCCAACCCCTCCCTCCCCAGAGGTGGTGGTGGCAAGCCTTACCCCCACCCCACCCCACCCCAGGACCCCCCTAAAGGCTCCCAGCCGGGACAGGAAAGGGGTAAAGGAGAAGGGCTCTCTCCAAGAGAGCTTACACAAAGGCTGGGAAAGGGAGGAAGGGAAGGCAGAGAGGCAGCCATTTTAGAGACAGAGGAAAGAGACAGACAATGGCAGCTCCCTAGTAATGTGGGCCCGAAGACGACCACAGAAAGCTTGTCACGTTAAAGGACACCCCAACCTCGACCTCGGGTGCGCTCCCCTCCTGCCCTTGCCCTCCCACGGCCAGAGGCGTCCTCAAGCCCCTTCCCTCACCTGCGCCCAGCTGACCACCCAACCCCCAGCCCATGTGCGCCCGCTGCCCCGGTCCTCTTTCCCCGCCCTCCCGGTGCCTTTTTACCTGCTGAGTCCGGGTGAGCGGCTGTCCCCCTCCAGCGCTGCTGCTCCCGGGGCTCATGGGCGCGTGGTGACTCCTTTGTTGGCCTCCCGTGGCTGCTGCCGCCCAGCCTTGGCTGGTGCCCCCAGTGTACTGGGAGGCAATGTCCGCTGCTGCCGGGGCCTTGGCCGTCGCTCCCCCATCCTGGGGCCCGCTCCCGTAGTCGGCCCCGGGATACCCTTGATAGCCCCGAGCCGAGCTTGGGGAGGTGAGCAGCTGGTTGAGGGTGGGGGTGGAAGTGGGCTGCGGGGTGGCGCCCCCGCCGCTGCCTCCTCCTGCGCTTCCTCCTGCGCCGACGGCGGCGGCCGAGGGCCCCATGGCCCCGAAACGCTGCTGCTGGAATGCCGAAGCTGGAGGTTTGGCCCCTGCTTGCGCGGGGCTCTGAGCGTTTCCCCGAGGGGAGCTCAGGGCGTAGGCCTGAGAGGGAGGCGGGTAGGCGCCAGCGCTGCGCCCGGCTGTAGGGTAGTAGTTGTTGTACTGGTGGTTGGGGAAGCCGTGCTCCGAACTGCCGCCGCCGTGGGAGTTCTGGGGAGGGGGCGGCCCCGGGGGGCCCCCGGTGGGCCCCGAATACGGCTGCTCCAGGCCCCCGCTCTGCAGCGCTGCCATGCCAGGGCTTTGTTGTCCGCCATGTTGGTGGAAGGCAGCGGCCGCGGCGACGGCCGCAGCAGCCTGGGCGCCTCGACCGTAGGGCTGCCCGAAACCGTAGGCTGGCGGGGGCAAGGCGGCCGGATGAGTAGGGGGAGGCTGCTGCTGCTGTTGCTGCTGCGGCGGTTGTTGCTGCGGCGTCCCCACCCCGTCGCTGCTGTTGCTGCCGCCACTAACACCGCCGCCACCACCGCCGGGCGGCTCCGGGAGGTTATTGTTCAGTGTGGCGACGGGCCTAGGGCCCGGGTTCCCGTTGGAGCTCTTCAGGTCGGGCTCGGCCCCTGCGCCCCCGCCATTGCTTTCGGCCCCGTCCTGCAGCTCCTTTCCCGGGGGACCTTCACTTTCCGACTGCTTCTCTCCGCCGCGCTCTGCCGCCGCCGCCGCCTCGCCCCCCGCCTCCTCCGACGAACAATCCCGCTGCTGCACCTCCGCTTTCTTCAGCTCGGATGGAGCCGGGGCACCCAAGCTGCTCGCGGCGGCGGGGGCCACCTGAGCGGCCATGATCCCCCCTCCCCACCCAGCCAGCCCCCCTCCCCCGCCTCCTCCTCCCCCGACCTACTCCCTGCTTGGCCGGCCGGCCGGCACAAGGCCTCACCGCTCCTCTCCTCCTCCTCCGCGCTCAGGCGGCGGTGGGATCCTCGGGACAACGGGGTCTCATTCCTCCCCCGGCGCGGCGAGCGAGGCGCGGCGAGCTCCGGCGGGCTGGACGCGGGTGCGAGGGGCCTGGCCCCACTGTGCCTCCTCGCTCAGTTGCAGCCGGCGGAGAAAGGGGGAGGAGGAGGAAAGGGGGAGGGGGGCAGGACGGGGCTCCCGGTGTGGGAGAGGAGGAAGGGAAGGGGGACACGGCGGGCGAGGGAGGATCGGACGGACCCCCGTTCTCGGAGCCGGGCGCTGCGGCCGGAGAGGCTAGACTAGGCGAGCCGAGTGGCGGCAGCTTCCGACTCTCGTCCGCCGAGTCCTGCTCACTCCGACACGAGGCTCAGCACTGCCATTTTACCCAGCGCCGCGGCAGCCTGCCAAACCCGGACTGGAATACGGCCCGGACTGGAGCTTTCTTCCCCTCCCCCCTCACAAAGGAGGAGCTGCCAGGCCCTGGACGCTTTCAACTCAGCAAGGCTGAAGCTTGAAGCTAACAGCAGCCTGCCGCTCGCAAAATCCGCCACGGATCGGCGGCAAAGGGAGCCGAGCTCAGCCTCTGAGCCACAAAAGGAAGCTTCTCTGCTGACAAAACACAAGGCGGGTTGGAGGAAGCTAGGTGAACAGAACTGCTCGCAAAGCCCCATTCCCGCCAGATCTCAGAAGCCTCGCAAGCGAATGCTCCGGTGCTTCCTCTCATTTGCTCAGGGCACAAAGACTCCCGCAACCAAGAAAGGCCAGGACTCGTGCCTTTAAGGGCAGAAGGGATTAACGAGGCACCGCATAGAGGGACTGGTAGAAGGGCAACTAGAATAGATCAAAACTTCAAGGAGGATATCCCAAGAGCAATCGTGGAAAATTCACACCACTCCAGCTGTTATTACCAATAATGTAGGCTGTTCAGTTTAATACTTTTTAACCAGGACAATTTTATGCATTTTCACACTTCATGCAGTCCAGACATCAAACACGCAGTTCCAAGGATACTTAATTGGGCTAAATCCCACTTAACTCTGGGGGACTTACTTCTGCATAAACATTCTTAAGAGTTGTGTTGCAATAAATCCATTGCAGCAAAATCCATTATCCCACTAGCCATTCTATGACAATGGTTAGTTACTTTGTTCAAGCAAAACTAGTGAACTAAATTCTCTATGAATTATTGTTTAGGGTTGCAGGGAATTCAGGAGCATCCTCTATCCATAAGCTTTCATCAGTAACAACATGTGAGACCAGAAGTGTGCACCCAAACCCCTGCCATGTTGCAATGGATTGCAGGGTGCAGAGCTATGATGCCATGCTGCATTAGCAGTGCCAGATGTAGTGTGCAAGGTTCAAAGCTAGTCTCTTGTTGAGTACAAGGTGTGTACCCTACCGCTCAAAACGAGATCTGGTAAATCTAAACATCTACTAGGTGCCTTCATCATCCAGATTATATTAGGCCAACAGCAGAAGTATGCAAGGTACACCTCACCAGAGCAATATGTGTAGTAAAAACAAATTCAGATAGCTCAGGTAAGCATACAAGGGCCATAAAAGGAAAGACCAAAGTGTACCACATGACAACAGGCTAACCAGCCAAGCTGACAGGTGAAATTCCTTACTACAGAAACCACAATAAAACTTGACAGGAAAGCAGAAATCCATACACCAAGTCTTCTCAGCACTCTACAAATCCACTCACCCAATAACCTCTTCAAGTTAACCCACATTAATTGGAGTTAGATATCTCCAGTTATGACTTCATATGAAGAACAGTAAACAATCTTGAAACACTAAAGTATTACACAGCACCCTTCATGCAGTTAACCAGTTCAAGTTAAAGCTTAGGTTTTTTATCCCATGGTTGATTCAGGAAGATAGTACAATTATTTACTAGAAGACTACTACTTAGTTTTTGCTGTACCTTTTTGGAGAGTTGTAGCCTACTTCAGTATTTACTGTCTTTATTCATAGTTGGGTTTATCAGCCACACATTGGGTATAATAATTCCAACTATATGTTTATTCTTGAACCTAGGACCTTTCATCCAAACTCACTCTTCCTTTTTAAGCTAATAAGCCAATAACCACACTGGGTGAATTCTTCACTTCAGTTTTAGTAGACCAGAATTGGACACAGCTCAAAGAAGTCCTTAAGACTTCCCTATATGTGCACAACACTATCATGAATTTTCATTTGCCTTGTGGTCACATCACATTATTGGCCCCATCATTTTAGGTTCAACCAAGGCTGCTACTTCCACCCCTTCCATGCAGGAACAGGAGTTCATAACCTCCAAGAACAACAACAACAAAGAAACAAAAAGTTCACAAACGAATGAGGCATTGGCTTAGGGGAGGAGGACACGGAAGAATACTTGCTAGTGTTTTGCGTGGTTTTTGTTTTTAACACTTACCATGAAAACACTCATGCCTGAGTGGGACAGCAGGTGAGTGCTCATCCACTAAACAAAACAGATGCATGAAAAAATAAATGCTACAAAATGCCACAGGCATGGGGCTGGAGGCAGGACTTATAGTGTTCTTTTTCAGCTTGTAATGATAGCCATCAATGTGATGGCTTGAAAAAAACACTAGACAAATTCATGGAGGATAAGGCTATCAATGCCTACTAGCCATGATGGGTATGGTCTACCTCTAGTTGATGGGAATCAAAAGTGGGGGGAGTGCTGTTACTTGCATGCTTTCCATAGGTATTGGGTTAGCCATTGTGGCTGGCTACAGGTTCCACTCTCATGTTCTACACACTCATGTACCCGGTAGTTCTGGTAAGCCATAGCTTGGCTTACTGTGATATGCAAACGAGACCATAGCGTAGTTTGATTCATAAAATATATGTCTATCAAGCATTCATAATGCAAGGCAATATTTTGTAGCAGGGGCACTGACTTGCCCCCCACATTGGGGGGGGCATCATTTGATGCATCCCACCCAGCGCGTGAGCGATTACGCACCAGGCTGCACAGGTGTCCTGCCTCCGCGATGTGGCATCAGGTGGAGAGGAGGATTGCAGCGCTGGGCTCCCTGCAGGGGCAAGACACGCGGAGGGTGATCTTCGCCTTTGCTCATCCTAGCCCCCTCCCAGCTCCAGGGTGGGGGCTGGGGTGTGCGGAGGGCACCTGGCGGCAGCAGGGGATGTCGACTCCCTCAATATTGGGGGTCTGGGCCCCCTGATTCAAAATATTGAGGGAGATGGAACTCCTAGCGCCCCCTATACCCAGCACCAGTACAGTCGTACCTCGGCTTGCATATCCCTCTGGTTACATAAACTTCAGGATACGTAGGTGGCAAACCCAGAAAGTATATTTCCAGGTTTTTGTTGCATGCGCATGTGCAGAAGCGCTCTACCGCCATGTACGCATGTGCAGAAGCGTTCCCTCCGGTTGTGGAAACCTCAGGATCCGACCAGAGCTCCAGAACAGATCCCGTCCACAACTGGAAGTACCCCTGTATTTTGTAGTTACCTTTCTTCTTTTTGAGTTTCAGCAACTACAATTTTTTTTTACAATTTCCCTGTTACCCTAACATTAGAGTAACTGAAAAACTGCTCTTCACTTAAGCTTCTAGTATGTAAAAATATGAAGTGGTATTCCAACCGTCCTCTCAAAATACATCTAACTACAGCTCTTTCTCATTTTCAGATCTTTTGGACAGAATAGATAGCACCTCCCTTCCCTTCCCCTCCCCACCCCAAGATCTTCCAGTTGACAAATGCTTCCCTGATAGACATGCTTCTTCAGTAATGAATTTCCAATACATGCTTTCCAACATGGACATGCACAGGATAGATGTTCCACAAAAACCTAGGTGTTTCCTAGATGTATAGCCAATGGCTTTTTTCTAATTACTGAGCCATAGGTCAACGCTGAAGCACGTGTTTTACATTGAAAAGTTCCTGGGTTCAATCCCTGGCATTTCCTGGTGTAGGGCTGGGAACACTCCAGTTTGAAACCCTGGAACAGACACAGGCAAACTTGGCCCTCCAGATGTTTTGGAACTACAACTCCCATCATCCCTGACCACTGGTCCTGTTAGCTAGGGATGATGGGAGTTGTAGTCCCAAAACATCTGGATGGCTGAGTTTGCCTGTGCCTGCCCTGGAATGATATTGCTAATCAGTTAAGACAATACTGAATGAGATGGACCAATGGTTTTACATGGTATAAGACAGCTTCCTATGTTCCATTTGGTCAACCCACTGCTCATTTTTAATTAGGACTGCAACCTTTACTCAGATACATTAAGTAATTACCTACTTTGGCTAGAAAGGCACCCACCATTAATCACTCTCACACAGGAATGGAACACACCTTCCATATGCATTCATGAGCATAACATATTTTTCTTCAAAACCATTGTTTTATTCATATACAAATTTAGGTAGATTTAAAAACTAGATTACCACTCTTATCATTACTCAACAGCACAATCCTAACCATGGTCTACTCAGAGGCTGCAATCCTAACCACACTTACCTGGGAGCAAGCCCCATTAAATTCAATAGGACTTGCTTCTAAGTGGGCATGGATAGGATTGTGCTGTAAGATTTATCTAATTCAGTGACAATACTAACACCACCAGATCAAGCTACTGTTCTAAAGTAGCTTTGCTCTTTTAAGGGCATCATCTATCTAATAATTACACTGTAGCAGTGATCTAGAGAGTCTGCAAGATATACACATACTCATGCATACTTACTATCTCCCATGGTATCTTCGTGATGGATGATCATTGTTGTGAGCTGCTTTCAGAGCCAATCTTGGCTGAAAAGCTGGTTATAAATATAAGAAATAAAATAATGTGTAAATATGCTGTTTTCGTACATTTATGGCATGTTCAAGGTTCCACAGGGGGAGTAACATAAAATTCGGAACAAAACATTTAAACCATATGTGCTACATCTGGTATATCTGCATAATAGAATAGATCCCATAGGGAGTTCCATCCATAGCAGAAAACTGGGATGTAAGTCATCAAAGGTCAATATGTAGTGATTCTGACTCCACATTGCAAGCTGTAAGACAGCACAGACCTTTTGCTATAAAGGCAGATTCTACAAAATAAGTAAAATAAATAAATAAAATTATAGAAATGGGGTTTTAAAAATGAAACAGTTATGACTATGTTCAAACATTTGTGCTCACAAAGATGCCAGTCAGCATCAGCCACTCAGTATGTTGAGTTCCATACAAATCTAGGAAAATGCAACCCTTGATTTGAAAAGTAAAAATACTGAAGCATTCTATTTATTCCAAACACTGGGATTTGAAAAATGGTTCTCTGTGGCACAATGGGTCAGTGCATTTGGCTGTTAACCAGAAGATTGGGGGTTCAAGCCCCCCCCCCCCGTTGGCAGGATTCCTGCATTGCAGGGGGTTGAACTAGATGACCCTCAGGATCCCTTCCAACTCACCAGTTCTATGATTCTGTGACCATTTATTTCATTCAACCAATCCTCTTCCCCAAACCTAATAATCTTCTTACAGAATGAGTACTATTATGTCTGCTGTTACTACTGAATATGTATTTTGTTTCAGCAGAAAGCTAGATTCTGGTACAAGAACACATAGTAGCACGGCATCTGCTTAGAAGGCTTAAAACATTTACTTGACAATAAACTTAGCAGATTCAGTTGTATTTGCTTCCAAGAGTGGACTTAGAATCACAGTGTTGGCAACATGGATCAAGGTGAAGATTTGATCAAACGCAATAGGACAGAAGCAAGCTGATAAAAGACAGAAATACAAACTGGGAGCTTTTTCAAATCTTGGAAACCCCTTTAAATATACAGTAGTTGATTTCAAGGAGATAGTGTGAGGGAAGGAGTTTTGTTTTGTTCTTAGGGGAAGGTATGCCAAAAGCCAGAAAAGTGGAATGAGAGAGGGCTGTCATCAACTGAATTTGCATAGAGCAAAGAGAAGGGTATGGATGGTAGGCTAAGTCTAGAAGTCAAATTGCGTGAACTCATGACTGCAGATCATAATTTAGCATGGCATCACTTCCCACTTTAATGAGGTCTATAATACTGCATGTGAAGATTTAATTCATGACAAGTTCGGTGCAATCAGATCTAAAAGATAGTGACTGGCTCAAGGTCACCCAGTCAGTTTCATAGCTGAGTGGAGAACCTCAATCTCTTTGTCTATGTCCTAGCCCGACATTCTAACCACTATACCACATTGTCCTTTTTTGAGGGGAAAGGAAGATAGGAAGGTTTCTTATACTATGCTAGATCATTGGGCCATTGAGTGCAACACTGTCTACACCAGTGGCCTTCTACCTCTTTGGATGTAGAATGTATTTTGGTACCCATTTCTTATATCTCAACAACAACATTGTGCTTCTGTTGTGACATACCTTAAATCAGGCTGTGACCCAGTAATAGGGCCTGATCCTCCAGTCGGAGACCAATGACATTGACTGGCAGCAGCTCTTCAGGTCTCAGAAAGGGATTGAAGGCGCTAGGGATTGACTCTGGGGCCTTAGGCATGGAAAGGTTTTTTTTTTACCCCTCAGCGATGCCCTATTTTGTGTTGTATTTTAACTTTGTGCTTATTATTTTATATTGCTGCAAACAGTGCTGATGAATGACAGCTTATGCCTATTTTAATAAAAAAAATTAAAAAAATAACATAACTAGAAGCTTAAGGAGGAAGGCAGAAGGCAGAGACCACAGGGAGCCAGCTCCTCCTTTCTTAGCAGGACAGTTGGTCACAAACATGGTGCACTTTCCCCCCCTTGTCTTCTTGTTATTTACTGAGCACATGGCCTCCACAGCAGTGCCAGTTCCTACTTGCTTTGCTATCATGGTTCAGCTAACTTAAGTCTCCCAGATGGCAGTACAGACCACCACCACTAGGTTGGCTGCTATTAAGTGGAGTTTCATGAAAGTAGTCCTGCCATTTAACATAGTACCAAGGCAGTTTAGGAAACCTGGTATAGATTAGGATGCTAAAAAAGAGGGGAATAGGGTTTCTCTCATAAAAAAAAAAACCTGTTCTGCCAACTGTGTGATGGCAAATGTGGACTGAATCGTTGACATGGAAACAGGATTGGGACACGCTGTCTCCCTCATGCAGTGCACATACACACAAACCCCTTATCATTATCCCTGGCCCCTAAGTAGTCTGCAAACATGGCATGGAGTGATCTTCAGGAACAGGATAACATTTCAACAATAAATGCTTCCAAGGTTGAAAGCAACAACAGAGGAGGAAAGGAGAGAAAATATAAGACAAATACTGACTAAAATGCACAGCATTCTGATATACCACAGGACCAAGAACAGGAGATCCATCTATTATTTATAATTAATAGAGTGAGTTACAAGCTGTGGAATGGAGTCAAAAGAGGGTTGGGTTACTTTGCAGAATAAGCCAAGTGGATACTAAGTAGTTTTGAAGCTACATTATAAATATGCAATGCCTTAGATGTATGCTGTTACCTACTTTTTGTGCATCATCTCCTATAAAATATCCTAATACAGTTCTTAGAGTACTAGGAGAGATCAAAATAATTTCCAAATAAAATAGATTATGTTGAATTCCTGATTGTATAACAAAAGCTGCAATAATTGTGCTGAAATTGTTATTCGGTACCACCAAAATCTATCAACCTTCCTACTCTCCCCCACTCCCAGTACTGACAGAATGGTACTCGGGAACATGAAGAGAAAATGTTATAGCAAAAACTGATGTGGAGTTTGAGCATTTGCTGAACACAAGCTGCAAAGCTCAAAGAGTGGCATGGATTTTAAATGTGAACATACTCTTCATTAAAGTTAACAACATGGTTCTCAGAAATGTAACATGTTAAGGACTCAGCAGGTTGCTAAACCTTGGCGCTAATGTCTGATTATAATTTTACAGTGAGTTCCAAAACTTTGAGCTGCATATTAAAAGACAAGAAAGTGGACTGAATCTGAGTCAAGGAAATCTATTATTTTACCAGTCCTAGCCGGTGAAATGCAAAATATGAACTGGATCTAAGTAGAGTCAGATGGAGCGGAGCATGCGGCACATTCAGTTCCTGTAATATAATTCTCAACCTGCAGGGGCTCAAAAGGGGAATGCAAACTGAAGAAGCTTGAAAAGTATGAGTACAGACACTGCCAAGTGTATGATTCGGGTTTTAAGCTTCAGTGTGCTTGTTTTGTGACCTCTGCACATTCATAATAATGTAGAATAATATACCGGTAAATGCAAAAGTGAGTAATCCAACATCTAGTTCTAGTGATGCTGAACTTAGAATGAACAAGAACAGGGAGAAGAGGCAACTCTTGTCATTTTATAGTATGGTAAACACAGAACAGTTCATCATGGAACCAAGATCAGACCAGTGAGATATTCTGAATTTTAAAAACCCATCTAGCTTTAATGGCCAATTAAAAATAAATCTTGTTTTATTACCAGTACACACACAGGCAAACACAACAGTCCCTAGATATAAACCTCTCTATTATAACTGATGGTGAGTATATATCAACAATTCATGTGTGATAACACTGGTTACAGGTTTATGAAAACCCTGTCCCACATCAGGAATTTAACAATGTGATTTCTAAAAGTCTTGTTTGAGTCTAGAAGTCATCCTAGATTACTTCATACTTGAGGAGGTATACTTCAACATCCATTCATTCATACCTATTTGTCTCCATCTATAGAATATTATTTATAGCCTAACCCTTAACATTTATCAGGACCCAGTATTTCCTTTGCAAAGTACAATTCTCACTGTATTTAAGTTCTTAGAAATCAGAACTAGCATTCAGGGCCAGCATTAGCACACAGCAACCTCAGTCAGCTGCTGGGCCCTAGCACCCAGTCAACCTTCCTCCCAGCACTGACAACTGTCCCCACCACCCCAACACCACCCCCGCCACACATCAGGAGGCAATAAGCCATTATTAACATATTTCCCACAATGCCCAACATAGCATCACTCCAGGGCACTGCTGGCATTACCATGAAATCCTCAATTTATAACACAATCAATGTACAGTGGTACCTTGGTTGTCAAACGGCTTGGCTCCCAAACAAATTGGATCCCAAACGCCATAAACCTGGAAGTGAGTGTTCTGATTTGTGAACATTTTTCGGAAGCTGAATGTCCAACGTGGCTTCCATGGTTTCCAATTGAGTGCAGGAAGCTCCCGCAGATAATCAGAAAACCTTGGTTTTCGAACCATTCCAGGAGTCGAATGGACTCCTGGAACAGATTAAGTTTGACACCCAAGGTACCACTGTATATGCTGCTTTACAGATCACAAGAGGTCAGATCCTTGTCCCAAAGAGTTTACAATATAAAATTCAACTCAAAAGTAACAGCAGATTGAAGATGGCAGTAAGCAGGGCAAGAATAAGCAATTGCTTCAGTTGCAAGTGCTTAGGCTCAGCTACAGGTTTATCCAGAAATATGTGCTCATAACTACATTAAGCATGGGTAAGCCTTTTTGGTTCAAATACCACATTCAAATCCCAGGTCAGGTTCAAATCTGAAGCTCACTGGATGACTTAGGTTCAGCCACGAGTTCTCAACCTAACCTACCTCACCTCACACAGTTGTGATGCTCAAATAGGGAGGAAAACCATGCATGTTACCCTTTGCTCACTGACAGGAAAAGTGGGATATGAATGTCATAAAATAAATATTGTTAAGCAGAGTCGAGACTAATGGGAAAAGCCAACACAGAGACTGTGTTTTTAAGGTTCTATTTGCCACATCTAAATCTATTTGCTGAGAGGAGGATTTTAAAAGTCCCCCCTCCATGTTACAAGAAGCAACTAAGGAAGGCCTGTTCTTCTGCACTGGAGGTGGTGATTCGTGGAGCACCTAACAAATGAGAACAAGTTATGACATCACATCATACCACCCCCTTCTTCTCTAATACTTATTGTCAACTGAATATCAGATCTGGATAACAGCAGGTTGGTTCATTTGGTTTCCTTCTTCAGTAGCGCTTTCGAAGCACTGTGTATAAACAGATTCATTTGAACAGAAGACAATAAGGAAAAAGCCCAACCTACACCACATACTGTGTTCTCATAAACAACACTGATTGTATTTTACCACACACACATATCTAATACACCATGACACATATGAAATACATGCACAAATAGAACTGCAGTCATCCAAAAGACAATAGTTGCTTAAGGAACTATCTAATAAACATAGAGAATGCTGCCTACTTTGCAGAAAGAGAACTGTGTCTGAAACTTGCTTGAAAAGCCAGACCATTTCTTTTAGAAGCTCTTCATCCTTTCCCATCTAAAATGTATACAGCAGAGGTGGGAAACCTGTGGTCTTTCAAAGGCAGGAGCCTGAGAGTGGAACAACTGGAGAAAGAATGGGTAGTGAGAAGTGCACATGAATTTTAAGACTGCAGGTTCTATTTGATGGGAAAGGTGTGACAGAAAGAACGGGGTGGGGGTGGGGAGGACTATGAGGGAGAAATTTGATCCAGTTCTCATTTAAAGGTAACTCTACCTAAATTGCACTTCCTGAAACAGTATGTGAATCAAAATACAGACATACATACTTAGAAATTAATACTACTCCGAATTTTGTAATGCAGTTCTCCAACCAAATAATGGGCACAAAAAGCATATACTAGGGGGAAGTGTGCATAAATGCATATATTAGTGAAAATAACAATAAAAATACATTATAGTAGGGGAAATTGCTTGTGTGGTATAATTCATATTTGTTTGTCTATTCAGTATATATTTGGGCACCTCTTAAGCATCACCAAATTTGGCACGGTGGTTCCTGTGGTCAAGGAGCAAGTTTTCATCTAAAGGACTTATCCACATCTCTGTTTGTCCCATTGCTTCCCTCCAAGAAAACCTGCGGTTTAGCACTGAATAGGAACAAATGGCAACTAGGTTTTCTGCAGATTGCCATTTATTCCGATTTAGATCTAAAGAGCAGGTTTTCAAGGGGAAAGCAGTGGGACAAAGGCCATGATTGGACCCATAAAGCACGGAACAAGTGGAGAAACTGCTCACACCTAAGTTTAATGCAATTTTGAATGGCCGACTGATCTTTTCAATGCACACTGATATTCTCTGTACAGTGGTATCTCAGGTTAAAAACTTAATTCATTCCGGAGATCCGTTCTTAACCTGAGGTACCACTTTAGCTAATGGGGCCTCCCGCTGCTGCAGCACAATTTCTGTTCTCATCCTGAAACAAAGTTCTTAACCCAAGGTACTATTTCTGGGTTAGCAGAGTCTGTAACCTGAAGCATCTGTAACCTGAAGCATCTGTAACCCGAGTTACCACTGTACTGATTTTTTGCTTCTCAGAATTCCTGAGCAATGCTGAATATGAAGCGCACTCTCTCTCTCTCTCTCTCTCTCTCTCTCTGTGTGTGTGTGTGTGTGTGTGTGTGTGTGTGTTTTAACACACACACACACACATGGCAAAATCACATGCAAAAATGTGTACATAAGGAGAAATGCACACAGAAATGCTGGTGAATTTCATGAAGACACAGACACACACACACACACACACACACACATGTATGTATGAGAAAAACTGATGAGGAAATGTGGAGAACCAAACTAAAGATTGGAAAAACAATAAGGTAAACAAGAAACAGAGAAAACCTGAAATTGACATTTTCACCCATTCCTAAAACTCCACCAAAAACTCCACTGCCTTCAAATTTGCTGTTCCCATGTGTAAATGGCTCTTCATAGAAATAAAAGTTACTGACCCCTGACCCAGGCAGATACTGGAACACATGTGGCAGCTGAACACAAGCCCAAAGGCTCACAATTTAAGCTGCAACATCTCCCCAGCTCCTTTTACCACCTTTGTTTTGTAAGCCTTAGTGGCCTATACCAGTGAATGGTGACTTGGCTACCATTATACACTCCTTGTTAACCTCTAAATTAAACTAATCTAACACACTGTATGTATAACTGTCTTTGAAAGCTGTCCAAAAGCATCAGTTGGTTAATAAGTCAGTCAGTCAAAGGAAGTCGATAACATTTGTGGTGAAAGAACTCCACTGGATTCTGGGGTCAACTCACACTACTAGTTTTCATTTTGAGGCCCTAAAATGGATTGGGTTCAGAATATATGAGAAAATGCCCCCCAAATGTTAATGTCACTTTATAGGACTCAGATTCCCCCTCTTTAACTGTAATGGGTATAATGAGTCAGTTCTTCCGGGTGACGGCACCCTGATTATGGAACTCCCTCTCCCAGGAGGCCAAACAATTTTGCTCCCTGTACTACTTTAAAAAGATTACTGAATATGGTATAGCTTAAAGGCACTGTACTGGACTTATACCACCTGAAGGGCTTTAGGATTTTGTGGAAGCCCCTCTACACTAGCCAGATACACCACCACCATGACAAATGCATCAGCAGAACCAATGGCAGACCTTGGGGTCTCAAATCTCAGTGATGCCCTATGTGATGCCAAAATTCGGCACCAACCCCACCTCTCACCTTCCATTATACATCGCAGCTGTGGCACCCCCAGCAGCACCCCCGAGGCTCTGTGAATTTCAAAATTAACACTTCCCTAAATTCTGCAATACAGTTTTGGAGCCAAGTACTGGTAACTGAACTTAAGATCTGGAAACTGAGAAACTGAAAGAAACAAAGCTAACAGATTCACCCATCTCTAGTCAGAACAGAGCACCCCACATAGATAAACAAGGGAAAGCGGAACACACACTGTAATATACAACTGCTGCAACTGTCTCCTATCTCTCTTTCTCTCTCTCCCACATACCCACCCATCAGTGGCGTAGCGTGGGGGGTGCAGGGGGGCCCGGCCGCACCGGGCGCAACATCTGGGGGTTAGGGGGCGCAAATCCACGGGTTAGGGGGCGCAAATTACTTGCCTTGCCCCGGGTGCTGACAACTCACGCTACGCCACTGCCACCCATCCACCCTTTTTTTCTCATATGTGACTACTGGGTTTTGTTTGAACTCCCCCCCCCCCGAGTAGAAAGTAGTGTCCCACACAGGAGATGCAGTCATCCACACATGCAGTTAAGGTCTTTGCAGCAAAGACCAGGTGCTCCACTTCAACCACTGTCACTGCTGGCACTTTTTGCCTTAGAATCAGAGAATTGTAGAGTTGGAAGGCACCCCAAGGGCCATCTAGTCCAACTCCCTGCAATGCAGGAATCCCAGCTAAAGCATCCATGATAGATGGCCATTCAATCTCTGCTTAAAAACCTACAAGGAAGGAAAGTCCTATGATCCTTGTTGGATCATAGACCAGCATGTAGCAGAACAAATAGTCACTGGACACACAGTGTTTCATTTTCAAACCCACAAAAGGGAGAGGGAAAACTCATAGTTACTGCAATGGGGAGGTTGAGGCGTGAGCACTTGCAGAGTACCCAAGTATCACCATTCAGTTTAAGCTCACTCTCTCAGAATCACCTACTGTGTGTCCAGGTTCAGGACAGCTGCTGATTGCTACTCATTGTTGTCTCTCCCTCTCCCCACAGGTCCTGCTCACTGCTATTTTTCTAGAAAAAGATGTGCGGGAACTCACCATGAACTCACTTGTTCTCTTAGAATGGCAATGGCGCCCACCTAAGAGGTGCCAGAACCGAGTTTCATTGAGTTACAGCTGAAAAAATGCCATGGTCCCACTCCCATAGGTAGACAATCCTCCCCAAACCCTGTTCTGTGCAGATATTGAATAAGGATGCTCCTGACTGTTCCTGTGGGGCTAACCTACTTGGTCCAGGAAAAGTGCTGTGCTGCTGCAAGCTCCAGGATAGTTATGATACATGCAAATTCTAAATGAGCTGGTGCCATAAGGGACACAGCACCAGCTGCCCTGCTGTCTATAAAGTCACTGTCCAAAGCACAAGAGCCATGCTGGGGTGATACTGTTGCAACCCCATTTCAGGATCTACTGCATTTTGGGTGCTGATCAGTAAACACTTTGATTTGTTTTTTGGGGAGTAGTAGATAGGGATCACTTTCCCATATCCTAGTGTGATATTACTTCAGATGAACTCAGGATGGGACTGAGAGGAAGGGCATGTAGGGTGCTTGATGGGTTCAGGACAGGAATAGTGCCCTCTCCTCTCTCTGCTCACTAAAATTTCTTGGAATATAATAGGTCAGGCCTCTCAAAATACACAAGTAGGGTGGGTACTCCTGCCAGAGCATATTAGGTAGTCAGTTGAGGATGATGGGGAGGGAGAAAGATGAGGAAGGAGAGGCAAGAGAAGCCCCACATGCAGCATAGTGCAGTAATCCTATCATGAAGTAACCAATACATGAACTACTGTGGCCAAGCTTTCCCCGACTGGGAATTGTTGCAGCTGTTGTACCAGTCACAACTGGTACCAGTCACTGAGGCTGCCTGGGTCTCCAGTGACAAAGCTGAACACAAAAGCACCCCCCAGCCTGTGAACCTGCTCCTTCAAGGGCAGTGCAACCCTATCCAGGTTAGGCAATTGACCTATTTATCAGACACAATAACCACTCTCCCACATTGCCTCCATCTTGCCAGAATTCAAACTCAGCTTATTTTTCCCTCATCCATCTCACCACTGTATCCAAGCACTAGTCAAGGGACTTTACCCAATTCAGATGCTATAGAGCAGGCACATCCAACTTTCAAGAGACTGCGATCTACTCCCACTGTAAAAAAACTGGCAGGGATCTACCCATCAAGTTGTTGAGCTTTTTTGGAGGGGAGGATGAGCCGAAGCTGAAGTTGTTGAGCTTTTCTGGGAGAGCATCAGCCGAAGTTGCTGAGCTTTTATTGGGGGAGGGGGTCAACCAGTAGATCGCAAGCGACCTGTTGGACACCCCTGCTATAGAGAAATAAAGCTGAGGGTTATTGGTTAATGACAGCACCTTAACCAATCCCAGTGGCTTCATAGATAGTACTGGAGATAAGATAGCATAGCTGCCAAGGGACAAAAAAGCACTCATATAATGCTTTTGTCTGGACATGATCCTGAAGGTACAGCTGGAACCAATTTAACACAGTGCCTTCAGTTCCCATTCCCCAGAGCTGATCCAGGTGAATACCATCGCCAATGGTATCAAAAGTCAGTGAAAGATCAAGAATCTTCAACGGTCATCAATCAGGGTGACCACGGCTGACTCAGTCTCCCTTTGTTGCCACTCCTGACTCCTCCCTTTGGCTTTTTCTCTAAAGCAGAGGTTTTCAACCTTTTTAAGTCCACGGCTCCCTTAACCAACTACATTCTTTCTGTGGCACTTCTGTGGGGCTCAGGAGTCCAGCTATGCCACCCCTTGCTTGCACAGCTGGCAGCCTCTCACCCTTTTTTGAACACCCTCCCTTGTGGAGTGTTGCCTCAGCCTCCTTTCTTCTCCTCTCTCCTTGGGAGACCTCCATACAGCTGCTTCTGCCATCCCTGGTCTCTGAGCTGCCCCAGCTTGGGGAGCTTGTAGCCTGGGCTGCTGCAACAAACAGCCATGCAAGCCTTTGGGAGGCAGAGACACGAGAGAGCATCAGAGGAGGGAGGGAAAGAAAGAGGGACAGAGGCCAGTGTTGCACATGGCACCCCTGACCATTATTCAAGGCACGGTGGCAGGGCACACTGGTTGAAAACCAGTGCTCTAAAGAGTCTCCCTCCCCACTTTCTAGATGCACTTTAAACCCTCATTCCAAGAAGACATTGTGTGCTCTGTGCAAGTGTCCTGCCCAATGAGCTAGGTGAGAGCTGTGCTGTGTAGGCTCCCTTTCCTCCCCAATGTATGTGCTGTGTTCCAAAATAAGGACTGTGTACAACATAAAGGAATTTGAACCTTTACTGAAGGAATGCCTAGGAACCAGCAGAATAGTTGTTGCTGACTGAGCCACTGGAGCTGATGGAGTGCAAACACTGTGAGTGGTATCCAATGCAGCAAAGTTTGCATGTTGTGTGTGTGGTGGTGCAGGGGCATGTACTGGGAACATCTTCCCTTTGCCATGAGTTCACTAGATACGGGTGTTGTTATGACCACAATCCCTGATTGAGGGACTCTGGCAGTGGTTCCAAAGATGCTGAGGCATGTCTGTTGTTTTGCTACCACTTTTGTATTTTCTACTTGTGCGTCATCCCATCCCAGGCTGAGCATGTATTGGATATGGCAGCTGATCTGCTAGCATAACAGTAGTATCCCTCCAGTCCAAGCTTAATATGAATATAGGATTGCTATGTCCAGAGTTTATCCAGGTTATCAGCTAGAAAGTCAATATTTATTATAGATAGATGTCCGCCTAGTTATTTTGAAGAGTTTTATATTGAGCCTTTCTGACAACCATTCAGATTGGCTTGGATGCAGCTTTGCTGACAGATGGGAGGATGTAAGTTGGACACAATCTAGAGGCCCATTGCTAAACCTTGCCTTCAATTAAGTGAATTTAGTGCCTATACTAGTTCCTTAATCTCAAACTGAGCATACCACTTTTAGGATCCCAACATGAGAAATTGTCTCTGTTGGTACATGCATTATAGTGCCCATAACACTTGCATAACCACTTTCTAGGCAACACTTCAAATCACAATAACTGGACTAGATAGAAAAATGACTGCATCTTCACAGTAACACAACAAAATTACTTCCTTGAGAACAATGCCTCGATATTGTGCCATATTTGTGCTTATAAAGCCAATAGTCTGGAAGTAATAAGAATAAAAATAATTTATAAAGTACTTTAAAGTGTTCAAAGTCCTTCAACATTCACTACCTTGTTGTAAGCCTCAAACAACCTTTAAGGCAGGCCTGTACAGTCATCATACAGATTGTGGGGCTTACTGAGGCTTACTGATTTATTTTATTTATATTCCACCTTTCTTCCAAAAAGCTCAAGGCACTGTGCATGGCCCTCTCCTATATTTTATCATCACACAAAACTCTGTGATGCACTAGGTTAGGCTGAGATTTTGTGACTGGCCCACAGTCATATGGTTGAGATTTGAACTTGGGTTCTCCAGTTCTACTCCAACATTCAAACCACTGCATCACAGAGTGGGCTTGTGAAAGTGTACACAATGAAAGTGGGTAAAATTTGAAAACCAAGGACTTCCTGGTTCTTAGGGTAGTCACAGTGTTGTGCCAGGAAAGACCTTAGGTCTATTAGGCTATTGTCAACATCTTATTCTGTGTTATTTACTGAAACTATGGGTCTTTGCACATTTGATAGGAAAAGCTTGTGAAGGCTGAAGTAAAACTATAACAGAGGAGTGAAATTTGTTATCAGTACCTTAAATGTGAAAATTCTCAATTAAGTGCCCCTGAATGATCAATGTTTTCTTTTTCTTTTCTTTTTTTAAACCCTCTATTCTTCTTTATCGTTTTCTCTTGTATTTGATCAGTTGAATATTATATATTTACTGTCAAGAATAAAACCCACTGACTAATGGAGCTTATTCCTAAATATGCGGGAGTAGCACTGGAATATGAGGTTGCTTTTGCCTACAAGGCTTAATCTGATTTATAACACAAATGCAAACCATAGATTGGCTATGATGTACATTTCAAATTTAAACATGTGTCCTCCTCATACAGTTTCTGTTCTGAATTAATAAGATTAAAACACAGCACAAACAGCAAAAAAGAACAAAGTTATTTACAGTGCAGTTTTCTGCATGTCTACTTGGCCCACTATGTTCAATACAGTATTTACTCCCAGCAAAGTGTGCATGGGATTGCAATGGGTATCATGTTTGAGAATGCCAATCTTGATAACATCTGATGTACAAGATAATTCATATTCATCAGTATACCACAGTTACATTTCATTTACATTAAAATAATAAAAAAATAAAATCTGGATATAGCCTTTGTTTCAAGACAAAAGAAAATATCACATATTTTGTTCTGGATCTTAAAACGTTCGTTCTATACTTAAAGCATGCAAATGTATACAGAAGCCTCTGTTCGAAGCTGCTTTTTTTTTTTTAAACAGAGCCCAGATGCTGGTCAGGATTAAGGTTACACCAAACACATTCTACCCTGCCATTTTCCAAACAAAATGAAACAGACAGAAAATATGGACAAGGAGCTAATAGGAATGGAGTATTACTAAGAAGAGAAATCCTGCTTTCTTTCACCAATGATACAATCCTAAGAATACTTCCTATGATATGAAAGCCAGTAAATTTGGTAGGACTTACTTCTAAGTAAACATGTTTAGAGTGTGCAGTAGGAGAGAGCACTTGGATTCAGGAGAAACAATAATAAATGTAATGAACATTTATCAGCTTTGAGGAATTATGACTGTATTCCCTACCCTTCTTGATATTTCAAGATATGGCAGTGTATGTTAGCTAAACATCTGCCACTGTTTCAATTTTAAAGCCCATTATTAGGAAGTACAGGTATAAAAATGTTATAAAACTCACTACATATGCACAAACTGAAGGCCAAAATGTTTCAAATTACACATACACAATACACAGAACAATATGGGGAAGGGTTGATAAAAGATTCTAAGCACAAAATAGGTTGCCAGATCTACACCCTGAAAGAGTTCTTGTAGGAAGGTGGAACTACACGCCACCTTGCCAAACGTGTGTTCCCAAAACCACATTTGCTAGGGTGACAAAACCACATTTGCATAGGCAAGGTTTTTGTTAGGAGGTGCAGGTGTTTTGTTAGGGGGGCAGAACCTCAGTTAGCTATGTATTTTTATTTATTTTTATTTATTTAGGGGGGAACCTGCGCCTCTCTGCTATGCCCATGGATGTGGGGTTTGGTTGGTGAATCAACAGATGGGAGGAGGAGGTGTTTTTACTCATGTACTTCAATCCTGCTGCCAGATAGCCTGAGAGACTGCTTTTACCCTAGTGGGGCTTTATTCTGGTTTATAACAAGAGAACAACAGGCTAAACATTGCTTGTAGGGGGTTTTGCAAGGTAAAATCAGCAAGCAAGAGAAAAAGGTTAAGCACTCCTTCCTGCCCATCAATCCTTCCTTTCAAAAATCTCTGCAGCTCTTGCATCATTAGCATTATGGAGCAAGACGAGGTCTCTCCTCAACAGCTGTGATATTAGGAGAAATTGTAAAATGCTCCCTTCTATTTATTTTGATTTTAAAATTGCTATATTCAAGGCAGCTTACAATTGAATATAAACAATGTAACTCTGAAAGGAAGTGTGAGCATTCTTAGTGACTTGACATCAGGGCCAGCTCTACCATATGGTATTAAGGCAACTACCACTCAATTGTGGATACAGTTAAATAATTACATACTATGTTTATAACTCTCATCAACCCCAGCCAGCATGGCTTAGGGTCAGGGATGAAAGGCATCGTAGTCTAGCAACATCTGGAGTGCTACAGGTTAGCTACCTCTCATTTATAAACAAAGTGATGTAAGACTGTATTATTTTGGTATTATAAGCTATCTTTTTGTATTTAAGGTATTAAAATTGATGTGTAAACAAATTTCACTTTGTCACACCAACATTTGGGGTTGTGTGCACCTTCAGTATTAGTTGAGAAACCAGCATAGTACAGAATGCCACATTCTGTATTTTTCACCCAAGAACCGAACGCCATAGTGTATATGGCAGCCCAATGGAAAATTATGAATAATTAAGGTTTATGTTTTGGCTAATTGTATAGCTACTGAAACCAGTAAGGTTCTGCCCTTGATATGTTGCTTATTCCCTGGAGTTCACTAGATTTTTCATAGTTACATTGCCAACAGACAGGTAAATAGAACAAACTTTTCATAGCCTTTGATGGTGGTAAACACTAGCTTTTGCTAAATATATGGTAATAATATTTTGCTTTTTAGAGATAGCTTATTTGAGCATTTGTAGTTTTGCGGTAGCAGAAGCATGTAGCTGTGTCAGAATTTTCCTTAGAGAGAAAGTATTTATAAAACTGGGGAAAATATTGGGAGTGTTCAATAATGTGCAAGAAAAAATCTTATGTTCTGTATACATTATTAGCTCCTAGCCATATGGGAAAACATTAATCTGAAGTTTACTATTTCTGTGGTGCATTAATGCTCTGATATTGTTCTTATACTCCAGGATTGTCCACTCTAAGTCAACAGCTGACATGTAGTATCCATACTGTAAGCTCCATTAGATAATATCTTTGCATAGTGCAAGTGGCTCCAGTTTAAAGTAGGGGAAAGCTTCCTAGAAATCTAGCAAATACAACAATATGCTGCATTGGAAATACTGCTGGCCTCACACTTGCTCAGCCCCCATAGCAGAGAAATTACAGTATTTTACATTTTGGCCAGGAGTGCTTGTGGCTCTTGAGGGTAGTGTAGGATATTAGATGAGAATTGGTAGCCATGTTTGGCAGAGTCTCTAAGTATGAGGGAGTAGACATAACAATTTACCCATGATTTTACTTAAACCGCTTTGTAAGGTTCACTTGAAAAGTGGCATAAAATGTCAACATAAATGAATAAACTAACAAATATGTCAGCAGGACCTGGGTGGGTAACATTCATCTAACTAAATGTATAGAACTAGTGTGCAGGTCAGAGCAGAAATACTTTATAATCATGATGACAAGTACACATAAGTGTATTTGACATGTATCAAAATTAATACATACGGGCCAAACTGATTGCCTTTGAGTCTTTTCCAATTTGTTCCTTCTGTTACATGATGTGGAAGATGACAGTGCATCAATTGGTCTATTTCCACCTGATTTGCTCTTTTAATGCTGTTTTGTTCCTTGTGCAGTTATAAATTTGTGCAACAGTGCTGCTTTAGGACGGTGACGATACCCAAATTGAGCATTTATCCTAAGGCTAAAATATAATATGCCAACCTTCAAGCTTTAGGATTCCTTTAACTTTACTTATTATGTGTGATATCCAACTAAGTCAAACTTAACTAATTGTTAAGTCCACTGATTTAACTGAGCCCACTCTATGACTAAATTCTAGGGTCATTTAAAAGCTAAAATCAAATCAAAATATAACAATTAACACAAACACAGATAAAAACAGAAAAATCTAAAATCATCAGAAAAAAAATCAGCTGAGATAAAACAAACTGAATTTAAAAGTTTAAGAAAATTAAGAAAATCTTCACCTGGTGCCAGAACAAAAGCAAGGTAGGCATCAAATGATACCACCATTGAAAAGCCTTTCTCCCCAGTAGTCATTACTGTATCTCAGGTGGTAGCAACAAATGGAATAGGGCCTCTATTGAAGATCTTATGTTACTTCCAGACAACCTGTTTACTAAGCACTCATCCTAATTTGTTTGCAGGGTGATACACAACTTCAGCTATTTATTGAGCATTTATTTTGATCTGTTTGTGGGGATGTTAGAGGACTCTGCATTAAAGCAAGTATTATCATACACTTCCCAGTGCATTTTTCTGTCATTTTCTTATATCAAAAAGTTTGATCTTTTAGAGGAGCAGATTTGTTGTGCAAGAGCTCTGAATAAATTTTTCATTGAGCAACCTGAATTTGCCAATATGTAATTGAATCCCACCCAAAATAGTCACAGTCTGGAAGTGCCCTTAGTGTAAGGGTAGGCTCATATGGAAACAGGTAGTCTATCAGGTACCCTGACTCCAAGCCTTGAAGAGCCATATTTATAAAAATGTCACTTTGAATTGGGCCTGGATGTTGACTGGAAACCCATGCAATTGACAGCGCACCTGCATGATATGGTCAACAGGCCTTGTCCCTTTAACAGTAGATGAGGGAAGTTTGGCACACACAAGTTTTTCAAATTCCTGTAGTACTGAGACATGACAAACTACACCTACTGGAATACCTACATAGTTGTTAAAGATACAGAAGCCCTGGTGCTGAAAGGCTGGCCATCCCTGATTTCTGAGAATACTAGACAAGAACTATCCTGGCAAAAACCACCTTCTGATACAGGATAATCCAAGGTTGGTCTGTGTTTATACAGGATAATCTGTTTAAACACTGGTATAATTTCTCATTCAGTAATTATTAAAGAAGTTAATGGTCAGAAACAATGCGGTACAAGCCCTATGAATCAATGGAGTGCACGCTGGAGCTTCGGTAAGCTTCAGTGTGAACAAACAATTTCTCTGCCATGTTCCTTATTTGTATACATCATCTATAGTAGGTATGGGCATATCTATCAATTTTGGTCTCTCTCAGGTTCCCATTTTTTCAACCTTAAGTTAAGTACTCCACATTTTGACACCAGTTTGTGAATAAAAAGTCCTCATGAAAATTCATCAGTGAATTTCTACTAATATACACATTTTTACAAAGCAAGTTTCCATACTATAATGCATTTTTGCATCACTAATATATGCATTTAATGCACACTACCCCAGCATATGGATTTTTGTACACATTACTTGGCTGGAGAACTGCATTGCAAAATTCAGAGAAGTGTGAATTTTGAAGGATGGCTGTGTTTTGGTTTGCATATTATTTTGGAAAGTGTGAATTAGATAGGTTTGCCTTTAAATGCAAACTGAATCAAATTTCTATCCCATCCCTGTTCTACAGACATTCCAAGCTGACAGAAATAAAACTGCATATTTATAGTGGAATATATTTCAGTTATTAAATGGTTGAGAAAGACCAAGATTCAGAAGAATGTATAGAATCAGTTTGGCTATTTTCTGGCTGAAGTTAAACACAACCAAGAAACATAGGGTTAAAATGCAGCTGGAAAGGTTTGAACTGGATATTGGGAAGAAGAACAATGGAACACTGGTATAGCATCATTATTTTTAGATTAAATCAAATTTTAAAATTTAAATGATATTACTTTTACTTTTAACAAATAAATTTGGTTTAAAAGTACATGCGGTGATTGACAGTCTTCCATTTCAGACATTATGGAAAACAGTGATTTAACAAGTCAGGAAAGAAGCTGCAAAGCCTGGAAAGGGAAGAAATGAAAAGAAAGCCTAGGACCAGGGTATTTGAAGGACTGCCTACTCCCATATGAACTTGCTTGGTTGCTTAGATTAAAATCAGCAGCCACTCACTAGGTACTACCTATACATGTCTACAAAGAAGTAACTTTCACTGAATGCAGTGGTACTTGCTATAAGATGAGCAGGTATAGCAGGGGTGGGGAACATCAAGCTTTGTGGTCAGATATGGCCTTCCAAGCCTCTCTATTCAGTCCTCAAAACTCTTCCAAGGCCTCATCCCTCATCAACACTGCTCTGCACTCTCCTTCATGCTTTTTCCCAGATGGAATGTATCCTTGTGCTATGATACTACTTCTTGTTTGCATACACAGAGGATGAAGATATGCGAGTTGTGTAGCTTGGCTGGAATATACCCATTGTACTAAAGTTAACATTCACATCTGTTGCTCTGCCCAGCTCTGCTTATGGCCTAACCCACCTCTGGCATGTGGCCCCTAGAAGGCAGCCCAAGAGGGAATAGGTCCTTCTGTCTGAAAAAAAGGTTTCCCAACCTCAAGTATTTCAGTCATAATTATTTTAAATTATGTTGTAAGCTGCCTTGGAAATGTTATTGTGAACAGCAGGGAAGACGTGTTTTTTCAAAACAGAAACATAACAAACCCTGTTTCAGATGTTTCATTAATAATATTTGATTTTATATCCATCATGGAATTTCAATTATTTGTTCATTAATATCAGTACTAATTTCTGTATATTTAAAGTAAATATATAATTTGCCTTTATTTAGCAGTTACTAAAATGTTCAGTTAATAAGGATATGAAACTATTTAATTGTGAAACAAATTAATATAGTTAAGGTCTATTGTTTTAAGTTGCAACATCATTCCAAATGCAATGCAGAGGGTCTATTTCTTCATAAATCAACATATTTCAATAGTTATATCTTCCAGAAAGAATGCCTTCCTTCAGAAAGTAAAGAACGTATAAATGGTGAGTCTCATTTAAATCAATTATTTAATTTAGTTTGATTTAAATTAATCTACCTTGTAACAAACCAACAATATGAAGTAACATAGCAAAAACGAAGGGACCCTGCAAAGGAAAACCAAAATATAAATGATTCTCTCCCTTCCAAAAGCCAATCAGGTCACAAGAGTGCAAAGAAGCATAAAATACACAGTGAGTAGAAGCTAAGCTGACCTATCCCTAGAATACAAGCATGCTCAGCAAATTCTCTGTGTCAGACTGTACTTGGAGAACTACAGTGATCCTTCCTCTAGACAGGTCTGAGGCTGGACAGCTTAAGAAACCTAAGACTTCCTCAGGCTCAGGCAAATGATGCCCAAATTCAGTGTAATGTTATACCGTATTCACTGTTATTTTTTTATTTTCCTTCATACAAAATCAGCTTGCCTGAATAGCCATATACTGTTCTTCCTATAACATGGAAAAAACGGGCTCATGCTTATTATGTATATTCATTTGGGTATTCGTTATGATTGAATGAGAGATTTATTTTCTTTCTTTCATGCAATATCAGGCGTTCTCAAGGCTTCAGCCGCCAGATCTGTGCAACAGGGATCACTGGAATACTGCAGGGAAAGGGCTCAAGAATTAAGAGAATTACGGTATGAAGTCAGCTACCCCATCCAGTTCACACGCAATGTTAAACTGTTAGTTTGGTAGTTTGGTGTAATGCACACTGGCATTTTGCTCTCCCCTACCACTTCTGACTGTGCCATATGGGGGAAGAAACAAGCCAATCTGGTTTATCGTGACGTGAACCCAGGTTCATTGTTTATTTCTCTTCAAACAAACCATGAGTATAAGCCAAGTTTTGTTTTAAACTTACTGCTTGTGGTTTGATTGGAGGAAACAAATCATGAGCCTGTGTTTGCATGTCATGACATGCCAGGCTCTTTCTGACTTGTTTTCTTCCCCACACAGTACAGTCAAGAGCAGGAGAAGAGCAAGCAGCTTGTGCATGTTAAACCATACTTTATTTTAAACTATGGTTTAATGCTTGTCAACAAGGCCCCTGGCAGGCAATCCATACTTTAGCAGATACTTCAGATGATCAGGTATCCTCTAAACATGAGGTTGCATGCTCTTTAAGGTTGCACACCCATACCTACTTATTTAGGAGTAAGACCCATTGAACTCAATATAACTTACTTCTGAGTAGACTTGTATATTAAAAATTGCCATACCTTTGCTTAATTACATCATTTTTGGCTATTAGTCTTAAAAACAGAAATACAAAAATGACTATAATTATAAGCAGAGTTCAAAACACCAACAAAGTATGATAAACACAACTCGAGCAAGAAATAAGGTGTTAAATGTGATTATGTGACAGTACAGGAGCTGTAGTTTCTGTGAGAGAGGCAAGTGATTGTCAACAGATAAATTTTAGTATTGTACTCTCCCCAAATGGCACTCCCAAAATTCTTTGAGGAGGGGGAGCCAACAAACACAGACAAGCAGCTCTACACCATGGTTTGTTTCCCGTAGTCTGGAAACTCAAACCATGGTTTGGCAAACTATCCAACCTGAACCAATATGCTCATTTATGTTGAACATAATTGCTATTAATAAGCCATGCATAACATGGTCCTCATATATGTATACAAGTAATTTATAAAATGTAATGTAGTGTTACTTACATTTATTACAGTGGTACCTCAGGTTACATACACTTCAGGTTACATACGCTTCAGGTTACAGACTCCGCTAACCCAGAAATAGTGCTTCAGGTTAAGAACTTTGCTTCAGGATGAGAACAGAAATCGTTCTCCGGCTGTGCGGCAGCAGCAGGAGGCCCCATTAGCTAAAGTGGTACTTCAGGTTAAGAACAGTTTCAGGTTATGAACAGACCTCCGGAACTTAATTCGTTCCGGAGGTCTGTTCATAACCTGAAACTGTTCTCCAAGACTTAAACTAAATCATAAGGTGATAAATTTACAGTAACTGATGGAAATTTAGCATAGTAATTGTGCCCCAAGGCATTATTTCTTCTATTGTTTAATTGCATAGCAATTTTCAATTTCACTTCAGACTAAAAAGGCCAAAGTCAGACACTATATCTGTGGTCTCCATAATGGCATCCTGATACCTTCAGGCACCCCCATGTCCATCTACCCCTCCCATGTATTTATTTATTTATTTGATTTTGGGGGGACTTTTTGTTGTTTGGTTGAGGCGGGTTGACTGGGTTTGGGAATGCTGACAGTTGTTTTTTTAAGTGTTTTATTTGGGTTTTTGGCAGCTATTTTGCCCATTGTTTTGGCCACAATAGTTTTGTAGATTTTCAGATGTGCTCCTAGCTCCAAAGATTCTGGACACTGCATTAGATTCTAACAAGCATCACAAACATCACCTCCACCATCAAATGATAATATATAGATGCAAACTAGTAGCCCAGGTCCAAATGACCAAGCAACACTGGTCATGCCCTGACTTATACTCACTGTTTACACCTGCTTCACCCCTTCCCTTACACAAACAGACAAAACTAACCAGGAAGAGCTTGTTTATCATACTCTCCAAACCCAGGATCCTGATTTGTTGTTTCCAAAGGAGCCAGAGTTTCTTGCTTGTTTGGAAGCAACAACTGGGTTCCCTGTTCGGCATATCACAGTAAGCTAGCCCTTCCTTGTTAATTTCCATGCTTGCAGGAAGAGAGGTGTAAATGGGCTGCATACACCAGCATGCTGCTAGTTGATAGTAAGAGGCAACAGAAAGATTAAGCTTGTTTAATCATTTGAAAAAGACATATCAACAATTGGAAAATATTGATTCTATTATGAATTACCTGAATATGGATGCATTGTAATTGCAACAGTAGTTCAATAAAGATCTATAAAAGTCTATGTTTCCCATGTTATTGTTTCTGCTTTCCTGTTAAGAGAAGGGAAACTCATGTTTATCACTGCCCTATTTAAAAATTGTTTTTCCTAATAAATTTACATCCCTGATAAAGACTGTCTATTACCATATTCAACTTTCAGTCTTACATCGCATGCATGCACACATACATACCTGTCACTAACACACTCACATTCTCCTTCCTGTTTAACTGTTTCCCCAATGCTGTTATAAGGTCACTCTTCCTCCTAACTTCTTCCTACCACCTCAACATGCAGCTGATATGTTTCTCCTTTACGTCTCGTCTGCAAATTGGGGAGGGTGTCTCCTAATCTGGAGCCCTACACAGTCTTCTTAACCTACTATAACTGGGAGAGAAGATAGGGCACAAGCAAATTTCTATTAAGCCACCTGTTCATATGTGCATGTCTTTGCACTTCTTTAAATTGCCCTTAAAGGAGCACTTCATCTGCGTGTGAGCTGCATATAACTCTCTGTTAAAGGTTTTGTCTCTCCTGTCCTAAAAAAACAAAAAAAAAATATTCTGAAATGTTTATTATAGCACACTACTTGTTTTTACAACACATTTCACCTTGACATCTAAGCACAATAGTAAAAATGTATCAGAATACATTAAAAGTGTGAGTGCTCTGCAATAAGCTGAAGGATATTTTGTTTTGCTTGCTCACTTCTCTCTCTCTCTCTCTCTCTCTCTCTCTCTCTTTGCAAAGGAACACATTTTTCAAAATACAAGCCTTTAGCCTCCATCCAGCATTACTCCTGACTGGATCTCTTCCAGCAAGAAATGCCATGAATAAGATGCTGTCATGATGGGACACTATAATATAAGCATCTTGGAGTTTGCAAACAATGTATTAATATAAATTAGTTAAAAAATAAAATTGGTATTTTAAAAATCAATTTAAAAACTCTGTACTGCATCATACTTTTATCTGAGGATAAAGACCCTATATATCTTCTCTGATATGCACATTTACTCAGAAGGAAGACACACTGTGTTCAATAAGCTTCCTCCATCAGTGTGTTTAGGCCTTGCCTTGGATTTCTAGACTGCATTTAATGACTGTCTATATTACAGCGATCTTCTACAGTGCCTATTCCCTCAGGCATTTGATAAATACTGCACATGATTATTAACCCAAAGTGCTTCACAAACATTAACTAGTACTCACAAAAGGGTTTTTTGTGGAAAAACTGTAAGTTAAACAAACTCTAAAAATGCTTATTCATATATTGAGAACCTTCCTTTTCGGAATTGTAACACTCACGTATAATACTGGTATATAAAAATTATTTGTAAGGAGTGATTATAAATCAGGCATCATAACACTTTGTTGGGAGTGAGCCTACATATATATGACTAGAGGGTGTGTTATTATCTATTTATTACAGGTGGCATCAACTACTCTAGAGATATAGGACCTTACTTGCATCTGATTAAGTAGGATCTGGTCCACAAAAGCTTATTAAATAATACATTTGTTAGTCATTTTTGCTGCAACAAACACAGCTGCAGCTCTGGAATAAATTAGTATTATTGGTAATCTTTAGCCTGATCTATGAGACTGGCAAATTCATCTCTCTGTCCATTACATGAAGAAGTGTCAGAGACTGATTAGATGCAAAGGAGTAGTGGGAACCCCCAAGGGAAGAAGACTCAGAGCCCAGGGAGTGTTCAAAGGACAAGACTGAGTGGTCAGAGAGAGAAGACTGGGGGCAGGTGTTGGAAGCTAAAGAGGTAACAGGGCTCAGTGAATAGGGAGAGTCTGCGGCAGAGAACAGTCCAGACTCAGAGGGAGAAACTCAAACAGGAGAAGAGGGAGGCCAAGAGGCAGAGAAGAATCAGGCTGGTGAAGAAGCACAGGTATCTCTCTATCCTGTTGAGGTAAGCTCCTCTCACTCCTGGTCTCCCAGAACCAGGAGAGGCATAAAGTGGGAGAAGCAAAGTCAGGCATGAAGGCACAGTCTCAGATTGTTTGGAGATAACCCTGGAGAGGGGGGAACTTAGGCAGCTATGGGAGGGGGCAGGGATATTAAGTCTCCACAACTGCTTCATAGGGACAAGGACCTAGCAAAGAGTTGCTGTGCTCATTAGGGCTGGGCACTCCTGCACAGATTCCTTTTTTCCTAATAAAGAGTTATTTCCACCTCCTTGGTGTGCTTTACTGCTGGCTCGCTCCTGACAATGAGTTTTGGGATGGTTGGAGAGAATATGCATCAGATTCTCCAGTCATTTTTTTAATGTAACAAATACAGGGACTTTGCCACAGGCCATTGCTGTAATTATTTCTTGTCTTTCCTCAAGCCCCATCATTTTTTCAAAAGCAGCTGAAGAATCCAATGTAAGGGCATCTCCACCCCAGCTACATCTCCTCTTGTCACACCCTTTTTGGACATTTATGCTGACATAGATAGCTGAACCACAAATTTGCTCATACAGATGTGAGCATCTCAGAGAATGTGTTATCAGAAGCATTTTACAGAGGAGTCCTATACATGTTTCTTTATAAGGAAGTCCCATTACAGTGGACGCTTGGGTTGCGAACGTGATCCTTGCAGGATGCACATTCGCAACCCACAGCATTCACAACCCGCAGCGGCGTGTCTGCACATGGGTGGGTTGCAATTAAACGCTTCTGCGCATGCGCGACTGCCGAAACCCGGAAGTAACCTGTTCCAGTACTTCTGGGTTTCAGCGGTCCGTAACACGAAAAAACGGAACCTGAAGCGTCTGTAACCCAAGGTATGACTGTATGTCAGTGCAATGTATCCCCAAAGTCCCAGGTCAGTATTCTGCAACCTTATTCCCAAGTTAAGTGGGTAGCCTCAATGATCAACAAGGGGTATAGGGAAAACACACTGGTAACTCTCTCTCTCTCTCTCTCTCTCTGTGTGTGTGTGTGTGTGTGAATAAAAATAAGAAGTGTGCAATTAAAATGCTTGGCGTGTGCAATTCCTGCCTGGGAGCTGAATGCCTGGCACTGCTGTTGCCGCTGCTGCCTCCCAAGTTGAGTTAGGTTCACCTTTGGCCAGTCTCTGTCAGACCACGAAGGCTGGGGGTAGCTTCTTCCCAGGCCCTTGTTTGGTGGTATAAGGAGGCACTTCTCTTTAGGATGGGGGCCACTCAGAGACCAGGGGTGGTGGCAGCTGCTGCCCAAAGGACTCCCAACGAGAGAGGAGAGGAGGCACAAAGAATGCAGTTGGTTACGGGAGCCTTGGACACAAAAAGGTTGAAAACCTCCAGGTTAAAGAGACACTTTGCAATCCAGAAAAAATGACAAAGATTTAACTTTTTTAAAAGGGCGCTAATCAAGCATCTGAAGAACTATGCAGTAACTGAATATTTGAGGATGATAATAATAAGAAAAATAAAGAACTATCAGTGCCCATTAAATGTACAGAGATACCACAGGTTAAGTATTTAATTCGTTCCGGAGGTCCGTTCTTAACCTGAAACTGTTCTTAACCTGAAGCACCACTTTAGCTAATGGGGCCTCCTGCTGCCACTGCGCCGCTGGAGCACGATTTCTGTTCTCATCCTGAAGCAAAGTTCTTAACCCGAGGTACTATTTCTGGGTTAGCAGAGTCGTAACCTGAAGCATATGGAACCTGAAGCGTATGGAACCCGAGGTACCACTCTAAATAGAAGTGAAATGCAGGCAGTTCTGTTTTTGTTTTCTGTTGAGCTGAGTAGTTGGGCTGTGTGTGTCAGTCAGATGTGACAACAAAGCTGGCTGTGGGTTTTGTAATTAGATAGGGCTGTGTATATAGGTTTTGACTGGTAGGGAGAATATATATAAAAAGCTGGGGGGGGGGCAGCAGAGCCTCTTGTATTCCCCTCTCTTCAGTGTTAACAGGAGAGATGCAAGTTATGGGAGCCTTGAGGGGGGATGGGGTAATGGAGGGGGCGGGGAAACCAGAGCAAGGCCTGAGAATTCTCATCAGTCCTCTGCTCTATTCAGCAGCTCTAACAGGAGGATGTGAAGCCTTTGTAGCTACAAATGGGATAAGAAAAACAGCAAGAATAAGCTTGAGAATACTTAGGATTTTGCCCTCTTTCTCAGGGTTAATAGGTACACTGGGTAACTGAGATGTAGAAATTGAATCAGTAGAAAACAAGTCTTCAGAATGATCACTGTTTTTGCCCCTGTCTCCCAGCTAGCTTAATTGGAGGATGCGAAGCTCTGGTAGAAATCCAGAGTGAGGATTTGCAGAGTGTACTGCAAAGTAAAATGTGCAAGAAGCCTGGCCAGATTCTGAATTTTCTTTATCTGGGAAAGAGACTCAGGATTATCATTCCATGTGGGTGGGAATAACATACCCAGTGGAAAGGGGTAATGAGAAAACTATTTCCTTTGGAAAGACAGATCATTTAAAACCCCATTTTAAAAAAATAAGCTGGTTTAAACTAAAGGCCGAAAAAGTGTGCTATATGCTGTAGTTCTGCCAGAATGTGATTTCCACAAAGGAAGGAACCTATGTAACTGTATACTTACTGTTTGACAAAGCAAGACTTCTCTGGATTTGATTTTGGTGGACAAAATGCCATAGAAGTAGAGCTCAGAACTTCTCTTTTGCAGAATCAATGGGAATGAAGGTGTAATAGGAACGATTCTCAGCTGCCCCATTAACCGCTCTGCGGCTCTGTTTAAAAACAATACTTTTAAAAATTGTAAACCACGTGTTAATTGACATATATTTTAGGAGGGGAAAGCCTGGGTGGCACAGTCATCCCCTAAAAGTTTTTCATCTGGTCTCCTGCATATCCTCTGATCCCAAGGACACTCACTGCTACTTACTCCCAAGTTGAGTCACAAGCAAAAGGCTTTCTAACCTACTCTCTGTCAGCATATACAGCAAAGAAGGCTTTGGCATGGCCCTCTCCTTATTATGCACCTTGGTGACTCTCTCCTGCGAGCAAGCCAAGATATTGGGAAATGGTAGTGAGCCTCCGAGATGCCTAAGGAAAGGGCTCTGCCAAAGCTGCTGTTGTAGTTTGTACTGTGGAGACATTTTTAAAAGAGCCCTTTGCCTCCATCTAAGCCAGGCCTGTCCAAAGTCCGTTTTGGGGGCTTAATCCGGCCCGCCGGTCGGTTTAATATGGCCCCTGTGGCAGTTTATATCTTGGGTTCAAATCCTACAAAAAAACTCAACATCTTCAATCCTAAAAGAAGCTCAACAACTCCAACCCTTAGAAAAGCTCAACAACTTTGGTCGGCCCCCACGGCCCTTCACTTCATCAAATCTGGCACTCTTTGAAAAAAGTTTGGACACCACTGATAAGCCCTTGGGCATGAGTCTATGAGCAGAGCCAATGTCACTGGCTCTCTGTTGAAAGCTGGCCCAAGTTTTACAAATCTTGTTGCCTGCCCAAGTTCTAGTTAGCACTTCCTCCTGAAATATCCACCAACTTTTCAAATCCCCCTTTCCCTTCAGCATTTCCTCTTAAATCCTTCACTCTTGTCAGAACGAGAGCTCAGAACCAGATGCAACACAGCGAGAAATGAATGTCTGAATTGGAAGCAGCACCACTAGCTTCTTCCTATGATTCCTGTGTCCTTCCTGTCCATATTTTCTGCAAATTAATCACCAAAGGCTGCTGATTCCTTTGTTCTTAACCCACCCACCCCTATCTCATCTACAAGGAGGGTCTTTCCCGCTTTCCAACTTTGCTCCCCATCTCCCTGCTTCACTCCAGTCCTGCTTTCAATTCTGCGACGTCATCACTATTTCAGAGGACAAATTTGCTGCTCTAGTTATATCTGTACACTTGAGGGAAAGATCCACAGAAATGAAGGAATATTTCCCCTAATCCTGAGGGTGTCTACAACGAAACGTTTTCTCTCTCTAAAAAATGTTGTGACCGCAGGCACACTTCAGGGCTGTTGTCAGGGCAGGGCTTTGGAGCCAAAGTTTAGGGCAATGTGCAGGAGATGCCCCCCACAAATGGAGCAGGACTGGCTTATCACAGTTTTGAAGGTCTTATAGTCCAGTGTCTGCTGTTATTTATTTAATTTCTTTATCACCCTTCATCTGAGGACCACAGGGTAGTTTACAGTATAAAAACCCAAGTGCACAGCTTCCAGGGAGCTCTGTACTTAATAGGATGGTTGTTTCATAGGTCAGAGAATGCTTTATAAAACATAAAGGGTCAATTCTTAACTCAGTTGGGCTCTTGATATTGCTGAGGTGTTTTATGAAGTGAATTCCAGGATTCACTGTGGGGTATGGGGGGGGAGTTGTTGCCTTATTTTCAAAAGCCACACTTTAAAGCTCTTGTGGTGCGGCAATAATTGGGGAAGGGGTGAAAACGTGTGTGTTTTTCCCCAGGTATTTATTTCGCCGCAAACGTCCGTGTTAGGTTGGGCAACAGAAATCTGAGGCGGATGCCCCGTGACTGAAAACTGGGGCGCCCTCAGTGTGTGCGTCGGGTAGAGTGGGGGGTTGTCTGGCTGAAACTGGCACATACACATGGCTTACTAGGAGGACTAAATGAAAGGCAGGGAGCAGGCGCCCCCTTTACTCTGTGTAAAGAGGACAGGCTCGAAGCTCCCAGGCTCGGCAGAGCTTGGCGCCTCTGAAACTCAGTGAGAAGCGCCCCCGGCTAGGGAGTGGGGGTGGGGGAGGGAAAGGCTGTTCCCAGCTCCGAACCGCGTTTTCCCGCTCACTCCCCTCCCCTCTCGCTAAACGAGATATTCGGCTCTCTCACTCCGTCGTTTGTCGACTGTATGCCGCCGCCGCGGCCGGGACTCGTTCCCCCCGCCTCACACACAGCATATTTACACGCACAACTTCGTTTTTCACGCCGGCCGAAGCGTCCTTCAAATCCCAGAACGCGCCGGGCTTGTTTTTCGCTCGTCCTAACCCTCGCAAGGGGATGAGAAAGCGAAGGCTCGCGGCAGTGAGACCGGGGGGACTACTTGACGTGGTTGCCACAGTCTCGGCGGAGGGGTTTTAGCGAGAGAGAGCGGCTGAGCGATACTGCGGCTCTGCTCAGCGCTTCCTGGAAACTCCCGCTTAGGAGCGGGTGGGGCGGCCAGGAGGGGGGCGGGGAGCACGTCCTACACTGTGAGGGGAATGGGCGGTTAGTCAGTCAGTCAGGTAAAAAGCGAGCCTGAGCCCAGAGGGCAGCGCAAGAGTACAGAACTGAAAAGTAATCGTCACAGGGGCACCACATACAGCGCTCACTGTCTGAACAACAGCAAAAAAGACCACAAAACCCGCACATTTTAAAGGGAGTACAGATGTACACTTGACCTAAAAAGAGAGCAGAGGAGTTTGGTATCTGTCGTCCAAACAGGAACACAAAAGACACCCCCTTCATAAGGGGACAAAAAATCCGTTTACAGAACACAGCAGGGGGGAAGGGCAGAATGACCCCAATAACACTTTTTTAAAAAAAGTCAAGGGGCGCAGAAGCACTGCTCCCAAGCGGAACCCCAAACCCCGAAATTGGGGTGGGGCGAAACGAGGAACCTTTGTTGTCCACGGAAGAAAGCCCACTCCTTCCAATCACAATTTAAAAACAACAACCCCATGGGCGCGTGTAATTCTCACAACTCAAAAACATGACGGGGGCGAGTGAGGGAGGGGTGAACCCCGAATCGTGAGATAGTGGAGCGCCTTCTCTGAAGGCGAGGGGGCGCCCAGACCACTAAAATCTAAGGCAGGTCGGCTTTTGCTTACTTCCAAACAAGGAAAATCTAACTTTTCCATGGGTGTGTGTGTATGTGTGTGTGTTTCAGAGTCTGCTGTAGCTTGCGCCACTATCCCAAATGGAGAGTTAATTAAACACCCCCCCCCCCAAAGCTGGAAAGCGCACAGCAGCAGTCATCCCCACCTCTCCATACTCCTACAGATTTAGAAAGGGCTAGAATAAGGGGCAAACCCGGTTCGGTGTCCCCCCCCCTCCCCGCTTTATCTCCCTTTATTTTTTTTGCTACTAGAGTGCCTCCCCCCAACCCCCACACACTCCTCTTTCTCAGTCTCCTTTCTGAGACCTTCAATTTATCCCATCACCAAGCTGCATGTCAGCTGGGAGGTGGGGAACAGGCTCCATAGCAAGCTGCTGCTACAGCAGCATCGCAGAGGGTTAATGGCAGAGCAGAGCTGGAGGATGGGGGAGGGGAGGCAGGGTTTGTAAATGGAAACATTGGTACATAAGCATTTAGCACAATCAGGAGGAAAAACGGCCCAACTGCAGGGAAGAGAACAAAAACTCTCCCTGTGCTGCCCCCTGGCGCCGGTTCTTGCACATTTCCCTTAGCAAAAGGGAGAAAATATGTATATGCGTGTGCATTACTCCAATTAAACTGCCTTCTTTCTTTTTGTTTGTTTGGCTACTTTTATTTGCATGTGAAACAGGCCAAGCACACAGACGAACTCCTAGATTGCAGGCAGGGTTATCTCAAGTTCAGATTCATGTTAATACTATTATGTGCACATTCCGTAGTCACAACAGGGGCTTATCTGGTCATAGGATCAAGGGTGTAAGTAGGGAAGGAGGAAGCAAGGGTGTGCGAACTTTGGGAAGAGAGGATTTTTGGGGTGGGAGAGGGTGGTGCTGTTGTGAAAGCAAGAGAGATAAGAGTAGGAACCACTGGTTAATTTATCAATAAAAGACTATGTGTGGCTGGGGTGGGGAAAGCTTGTCTGCACCTTCTCTGGGCACTCCTTTATTCATATGTAGCAAAGCACAATTATGGTATTTAAAATAGAAATAAAAAGAAATTGTTGTAGATGGACCATCCATCAGTTCCCATACCACCTAGACCACTGTTTGCCTAAGCAAAGAGAATATTCCACAGGAAATGCTTGCAGAGCAAATAGCTCTGCTACACTTAGCAAACGATGCCAGCCATATCCTACACTTAGTGGCAAACAATCAAATCAAGAGCTTCCTTAGTCAGAGTGGACCTCTCCTAGTACTAAAAACAAACACCAATGAGGAGGACTCTTGTGCCACATTAGACTAACAGATTTATTGAGTAATAACAATGGTTTTTCACATTACATGTGTTAATCGACACCAACATGGTTGGCTCTACCATTCAGCAGACAGAGGCACCTGGTTTTGTGTGTTATGAAAGGGCAGCAAATTGTTAGGTTTTTTAAATTTATGATTGTTCTGTTTTTACTGCCTGGGAAGGGAAAGAGGCACCTGTGATTCTCTGCCTCGGGTGCCAAAATATATGCCTTGACTAGGGGAAGCAGTATTTGCTTTCTGCCTCAAGCAGCAAAATGCCTTGGGCAGCTCTGCTTACCAATGACAAGATGTCTGTGTTATCAGCAGCTATTTTTTTTTTGTGAATGGCCCCTGTTGATTACATAATTATCACCACCTCTGTACTTTTTGCATTCAATTTCCCTCTGACTTCACTGTTTATAATCCCCTCCCCCAAACTTCAGTCTATGTATGTGTGTGTAATATGTGTGCGTGTGTAAAACTCAAGATTTGTGCATCTGATAAAGTGGGCTGTAATCTATTAAAGTTTAAACCATAATAAATTTGTTAGCCTTTAAGATGTCACAATAGGCTCATACTTTTGCTGGAAAAGATTTTCGCAGCTATTGCTATGCAAACCTCTTCAAATGTACGACAGACAATTCAGATAACAGTATAAGCTCAACCCAGACCTAGGGCCACACACCCAACCTCAACCCTAAAAGAAAGGAAGCAGGGTTATACTTTTAATCCTGGACTTCCCTGGCAACTGTCCATGGCTTCCACATTGAGAAAGACTGATTAAAAGCAATTTCAAGGGCTTCTTACTTCTGTTACTGAAGGACAAACATGGTACAAGACACTCCCCCCCACACACATTGTTTTGTTTTGTTTTTACTTAAAATAGGATCATTATCAACCCTCTTCCATTTCTGCCAATGCTGACAAAGGGAGGCATTAAGCTAACACCAGTGCCAGCAGGGTTCCATGCATTTGCTTCAGCAGATTCCTATTTAATAGAGCCTAGCACACTTTTGGTGCTAAGTAAATGTTAAAATTGTAGAAGTCATTCGTAGGTATAGTGTTTTCAGAGGTTGTCAATTGCTTGCATGTTCTGAATCTTACTAGAGTATATCTACAAGTGGTACCAATTTGTCTGGACATAATATTGCCTCACAAGAATAAGGATCTGCCTTGTATCATGTCAGTCCAACAGTCCATCTGGCTCCTTATTGTTTACGCTGACTAGAGGCAGCCCTCCAGGGTCTTAAGGGAGGGATCTCTCTCAGCCTCCAGAGTTGAGAAAATGTAACTGAAGATGCTGGAGGTTAAAACAGAGCACATGCTCTGGTACTAAGTTATCACCTCTCCCCTCTCTACTTAAAACCAGACAACTTTAGTAGTACAAATTTTTCCCTGTGGTCAGTGTTCCTTGCTTCTGCCAGGCTTCTCCATGCCATTCTCCCTGGTTTTCTCCTACCCCCGAAAGTCAGTTAGCATTCTGTGCCCACTGAGCATATTCAGACCACGCTGTTCTAGTTGGGGTTTTTTATTTTTTGTTTTGGTCTCTCTCTTTTTCTTTTTGTATTTTTCCAAACCTTGAAGTTCTCCCAAGCCTGCGAATATCTCCCTTTTATACACGGATGGTGCTGTTTTGGCTACATAAGGATCCAGGGAGAATGAATTTGCTATTAGCATGGTATAATGGATGCAATGTTTAAATTCTGTACCCTTTTCTCATTTTCAAGCAGTCCCTCTCCATACTCTTAAAATGGTTATGGCAATTCTGAAAGCAAAATAAAATGAATCTTGTACATCTCTAGTCCAGCTACTAGACCTTTTTACCCTGGACTCTCAAAACATGGACATGACAGTGACTTAGTACAGCTGCTGAGAGCAAGTAAAGGCATAAATAGGATGGAAATATGGAGTTTCTCTTTCAGATACTTGAAGCGCCCTTAAATCTGGGGAAAGGGGTTCAGGGTAGGGGGAAGGCATGTGTCTGAAAACAGAACAAATCATATTTAAGTCACTTCTCTCTTCACATGTTAACAATTTCCTCTTCTTCCTTTTTTAACTAGACAAAATGAATCCAGAAATGATCAGCTGATAAGATCTCATAAGATGTAAGAAAGATTCTCTACTTTCTTTGTACTCACCCTTGCATTGTTGGATTTCCTTTGAATGTGGAGGGCACCACATAGACAATGATAATCCATGCTATAAGGAAAATTACTCATGCATTCTGTACCATTATTTAATAATTCACTATTACTTAATGTATATTAGAAGTTAATGCCTCATAAATGTAGCTACTTTTTTTTTTTTTTTTTTAATCACTCTCCAAGTGATCTTTCCAAGATCTTGAGTATGCATGTAGAGGACAAACATTTTAAGGTTTCGACAAGTTTGGAGACTGATGAAAGGGCGGGTGGGGGGGGAGATGTGTCCTTGTTGTAATTGCAAGGTAAGTGTCTCTTCCTCTCTGCTTTCCTCTTCATGCTTTAATCATTTTGACACCAGGCTGTACAGAAGTAATTTAAAATTAATGTGATTGACACTCTGTGGATAGCAAGGCCCAATGCAGAGCTCCACCTCCTATACAGGATGGCTCCAGTGCAGCTTTCAATTGGCTGCCAAGCTTAAGGCAGCTGACACAACACCTAGCAAAAATACAGCAAACAATTAATTTGCTAATTTCGTTTTCTCTTTAATTTGAAACCAGAAAATTGTCAGCCATCAGGTCAGAAGCGTAGTAGCTGTCTAGTCTCGGGATTCTGTGTTGAGAGAGCACTTGCCGTGTTAGTTGAAGCAGGAGAATGGAAGCCAGAAAAGTAGACAGCTCAGATATCCAGACAGATGAAGGGCAAGCTATAAACAGTTTTAATAGAAATAAATAACATTTAAGAAGTCTAAACCAGTTATGTACCCAAGTATTGAAAGCAAGGGAAGGGAGACAATTGAGAAGCTTGAAACTGGAGGGTTAGAGGTGGAAAGATGGGAGAGACAGAGAGAATTTTATACCAAAATCCAGGACAGACAAAAGGAAGGACTTCTTCACACAGCACACAGTTAATTTATGGAATGCTGGTTGGCTACTGTGAGAACAGGATGCTGGACTAGATGGGCCACTGGTCTGATCCAGCAGGGCTGTTATTATTGTCCTGTGTTCAAAGGGGCTGGCCTGATGTGGCATTGAGGCAGCCTTTCACCGAACAGGAAGCAAACTGATGGCTGTGTGTTTTATCGCAGGGACAAAAACCTTTTATCCTTTTACTTCACATTCCCTTCTGACTGGGAATAGGAGATACTCTGGCAGGTCTACCCTCTTCCATGCTAAACTTGGAGGATCTCAAAATAAGAAGTGTGAACACACTAAAACAATGTAGATCGCCCCAACACTACTAATTAAAAAGATACATTGGTAATTTTAGAAGTGGTGTATGGCATGGCTTGTTTATATACTGCCTTTTAGTCCAAAGCCCCATGAATACTGCTTTCTCAGTGAGCCATGAATGCTGGCTATGTTCTGTCTCTAACGCAGAGGCAGCGTGTCTCTGAATGCCATTTGCTGGGAATCACAGATGGAGAGAGTTCTGTTGCACTCACATCCTGCTTTGGGCTTCCCAGAGAAGGTACCTGGTGAGCCACTGTGAGAATAGGATGCTGGACTCTACTGCTAGTTGCTCCTGCTCCCCCCCCCCCCACAATACAGAATCCTCTGTGAGGTTGCACAGCCAGCCCCTTCATCACCAATGTAAACATTAAAGTCCACACTTAAACCTTCCCCATTTTCCCCCCCAAATTCTGTCCGCACATTATATGCATTCTGCAATTTGTCATTTACTTTGTCGGTAGACTTTATGACAATCAATGGCTGTGTCGTAGCCTAGCAGTGAGGCTCAATAGTTAGAATACCAGTGAATATGTTGCGTTGGTTGATGAGGTAGGGTGGGATGGGAAGGCATCAGGCTCACAGGTGAATAGCTAAAAAAAATTAATACACACGATAATACTCACTGAAAACATTGTCTTGTTGTCCATCTAAGCACCAATTTGGAAAAAGACTGGGCAGGAAGCAAGCAGCATTACTACAACAGATGAATTAACAGTTGCATTAGATACTAGTGTGTCTGGGTCTTGAAAACCTCAGTGAAACTTCAAATATATTGGGAGCGGGGGAAACCAGTTCGTTATGTTTCAGCAACACTGTTTTCCACTGGGTCCATGCAAACTAATTTTCTAATCAGCAAACAATAAAAAAGCAGCCTGAGTGATTCCCATCCGCAGTTTGGATTCCAATTCTATCAAGGGAGGAAAAGCCAGCTCAATTCAGTAAGGCAGCACTGAACCTCTAATTGACATAATTGAGACAGACCAGCCACTGGATTGATAGGGCAGAGAAAGGGAGCAGGTGTCCTGATCTGAGAAAGAAATGGAAATCCAGGACTGCAGCATCCCTCTTATTCCATACTCTTATAACAACTGAAAACCCTAAGATGAGTTGATTCACAATGTAATGAAGTCAAAGGCAAACTGGCAAGAGTCACCTAGGCAAGGGTACTCATGTTGTCCCCAAAGCCTATTTCAACATTTGTGGGTGTTGTTGGAATAAATCCATATGCTGTGTGTGGATAATGCAGAGAACTTCCCCTGGCACATCTAAAGCACCAGGCGAATTTCTCACCATGTTTTATTTGCAACTAAGATAGTTTTTATTCCGTATTAGCTTATATTGCCCTTGGCTTGAAATACTTTTCTAATTTGTCTCCCTAACTACCCTATTATGTAAGTCCAGCAAGTGAATAGCCTTTAATTTTCCTACCCCAAGACCCCATCTTTTGTCTCTTGCCTTATTTATAAAAATATTTGTACACCACTTTTAATTAAAAGATCAAAGCAGTTTTCAACAATCACATGTATGTACAATAAATACCACGTAAAATTGGAGATCATATAACTATTACAGAAAAATATTTTCTGAATTTCTTAATAAGCTTGGTGGCACAGAAAAGCTTTCAGCATACGTCTGAAGGTTAAAACAGAAGGTGCCTGCTGAATTTCTATTGGCAGAGTGTTCAACAGGATTGGGCTGATTGTACTAATGGCTCAGTTTCTTGTTGCTGTCATGTGAGCCTCGCCAACTGGGGAAACTACTAACAACACTCCTGCAGATTATCTCAGTGAATGAGCTGGGATATAAAGGTTTAGGTGGTCCATAATGCACCCTGGACCGAAATTGCGTAAAGTTGTAGATTCATATAAGGACCTTGAACTTGGCTTAGTAATAAATGTGCAGCAAGATGTTTTAACAATGGCTTCACTCCCTTCCAACTCTACAATTCTATGATTCTATGTTGAAAGCCGTGTGTCCTTTCAGTAGTCTAGCCACAATATTCTGCACCAGCCATGCTCATAAGTCCATCAAGATAGGAAAAAAACATACTGTCCAGCTAGTGTCGCACTTATATCACATTAAAGGAATTAGAGAGATGGTAGCGGTGCATTTTTTTTTGTAAAACATCCCTGGTTAGTCAGTTGAAGGTGATTTCTTTTCACCAATGACAATCAGATTGGCAAATTCCAAGTTAAAAAAAAAATCAAGTCAAATTTTGATCGGTTATGAATCAATTAATTACACCATGCAGCTCCTTCATTCATCTAATTGTCCTGGGCTTTGGGTAGAAGGAAGACTAATCTAAATATTTGCATAACATGGAGTGCTATTTACATAAGAGTTTTGGTATAATTTGCAACAAAAAGCTAGCCATTTTACTCAGGAGTAATCCCCAGTGAGATGAATTATGTTTTGTCAGACCAAAAGATCATCATTTCTCCCTTGTATAAAGATTGAGAAGCAATCACAGTACAGAGATTGCTAGCTTTTGAGAGTTTTATCCAATGTGGCATTAAAATTTAAAACTCAAGGCTATTTTAAACAATTTAAAGTAAGCAAATGATTTAATACACAGCAAACTGAAGACAGCAGGTAGCTGGGAAAACAGTTCACTTAAAGGTCTACTAAAACCAGCAATGCTTTGTCCACTAAAATAAAACTGTTTCCAGTATATGCTTATATGTGGCAATGAGGGCACCAGACTCCATTTTCTTTAGGTTTTTAAAAAATGTTTGTTTGGAATGCTCAAAGGATAAGAAGTGTGCAGGGAGGTGAAACCTACAAGCTGCAGCCCAATGTTAGCCAAGCCCTGCTCCTTGCATTGCTTTCTAAAAACAGTTACTTAGGGGAACACCCTGAAAGGTGGTCAAGCCACTTCTAGCCCTCCTCTAATTCAAGCACTGAACATGGGTTGATCTAAAGAGACAGCTTGAATAAACAAACAGTACTGATGCATACTGCTAAAGAAACACATGATAGAAAGATCCAGGTAGAGGGGGCATGGAGGTCCTTCACATAGAAAAAGGGGTCAAATCATGCCGCCTTCCAGCCTTCTAAAACTGCAGCAAAGGGAGCCATCCCGAAACGTAGAGAATGATTCCCTCGCCTGCACTTCAAGCACTTGGGAGATGGAATATTCTCATATCTATCTATCTATCTATCTATCTATCTATCTATCTATCTATCCACACACTGCAGAAGTCCACACAGAAGGACATGGTAAAATAATGGGGGAAATTCCTATTCTGGGTTAGCTTTGTTTCCAATGACCTGCACAGAGTCAGGGCACAATCTGGAACTTTGTTCTCATGCATACCTTCGCAGGAATGCAGACAGCCAGATCAGACCTAGAAGATGTCAAAATGTACCTGACAACTAGAGATTAGAACTGCAGACCAAATACTTTCCTGGCTGGAAGTTTGGCGTTTGCTCAGGCCAATCACAAGAGCTTCACCCAGAGAACAGAGCCACAGGTTTGCAGTTCCTTTTGAGGAACTATTAAAATAGCTTCTCCCACTTCCACCGAAAGCCCAAGGTATAATAAACAAATGCGCCAGAATCATGGCTACCAGCAGAGTTTCCTCTGGTGCTCTGTTTACTCAAATGTTGTGGATAAGACAAATACCTGGATTTATGCGGATTATGCTATGTTCGAAATAGCACTGTAATCCAAGTAACATAGCCTCTTCTACTTTTTCTTCTACTATTCCAACTTGGGGTGCTTGGCCTGGTGCATCTTCCATCCATGTCTGAAAGCCCCACATTCATCAGCACAACTCCTCTTGCTGTAGAACAGTGGTGTGGAAGCCTTTGTAGCCTGAGGGCCACATTCCCTTCTGGACTACCTACTAGGGGCCACATTCTAGCAGGGCCAGAAGCAACAGCTGATAGAGCAATGAAGTTAAACTTTGCCTTTGTCCAGTAGGCTAGTTTCTACACACACTTGCACATTCCTCTTAAAGCTCCATCCAGACAAGCAGGAGGCATTAGAATTCAAGAATACATTTCAACCAAGCAAAAGCAAGGGTGTGATGTGGAGCAAGTGAAGGAAGAGTTCTGAGGACCAGGCAGAGAGGCCGTAGGCTCTCTACCCTTGCTGTGGAGCCTACTACTGTGAGGCATCTTCAACTGGCAAGAGTTAAATGTGGCTTGGCACCCCTAGCCCTCAAAAAGAGCAAGACAAACTAATTTTGGCTATCTATGATATATACAGAGGGTAAATGTGTGTGTACCAGTAAGACAGGAGGATTAACTAGCCCCTAAATGGTGACATGCATTCTAATGAATTGGTGTTATCTGATATTTTAGAAACTCTGATGTGCCAATTATGTTAGTTCTTTGATACTGCTGTGGGAAAATAAATCACACACAAAAATAAGATTTTTGCCATTTTCTCCTCCTTACCCTGACCTCCATTTAGTCAAATCTAGGCCGGAACCATTCTGAACATGGGGATAATTTCGCTGGACTGGCAACTGCTATTACTTCAGAGCCACTGTACACAAAAAGTAGTCTGACTGCTAGCACTGGCCTAGATAACAATAGGAGGAATTAGGGCTTGGGGCTGGGTATAAAACAAGGCACAGTATTCTGACACTGCACTTTGTACGAGTGGAACTGGTGGTAAAAGGTTGCAGTGTATCCTTCTCCAAACAAGAGCTCTGCTGTTCAAGATTCCAACCAGCCATTCCCTCGGAGGGGAACTTAATTATACTCTTCCACACACCCCTGCTTATTTTCTACTTTGTTTTTAAAATTAATTATACAAAATTCTAGCACTAGAGATATAATACAGAAATACATGTAATTCATATATCAAATATTTATCTATCATAATGTTTACATCTCTAGATCATATACTAATAACTGAACCTCTATTTGACTTCTTTTCTAAGGAAGGCTGTGTACACACCATACAAAGAATCCTGGGAACTGTAGTTTACCCCTCAGAGAGCTACAGTTCCCAGGATTATTTGGGGCAAGTCATGTGCATAGTGTGTACACTGCCTAATACTCAGCATCTATATTGAAGCAGTGTTAGCAGCCACAGTGGCATATAACGGCATACATACAGTACGTTTTTATTATATGACCTCAGTTAGGACCTCAGGGTTAACTGTAAGTAGAGGTTTCTTTTAGTTACAGGGTGTTCAGAACTAAAAATAATAATAAAACCTCTCTACCCCTACCAAAAATCTTCAGACATCTTTTAAAGTCTTCCGACTAATTAAAGAATCCTCACCCATTTCCTAATACCAGCCCTGCTTGAGTTTGATGTCACTGAAGTCTGCTTCTCCATCCACAGTTGTTCCAGGGTAGACTGGTAATGTGGTTAAAGGATCTATACAATTATCAAATGCAGGTTGAGATACTGAACTCATGGACTGACATGAAAGGTCCTCCCATCTGCTCCTCAGTTGTTGCTGGCAGGGGCTCCTACGCTTTTAAATGACTGACACAGGCAAAATTCGAGCAGGTGTTGTTTCCTTGCTGCATCCCAGTTAAAGCTCCATCTGTTGAATTTCTGCTCTGACAGCTGGTAAAAATACAGGAAACTTGGGGTAGGGTCAGGGGGAAGGATGTTAACACTCTCCAGTACATGAAGCTGATTTAGTAGGGTGATCTCAGATCAAGTTCTGCACAGGCCATCTTCAAAGCACAAACTCGAGTCTGGAAGCTCCTAGACACTGCATTGTTTTATTATTTAGATGAGCTCACCAGTCTGTTCTATGGGGAGTTAATCAGGGACAAGAGTGGGGTCCTCCTAATACTGTTATTTACAAGGAAGAGCTGCCAAGAAAAGATGCAAGGCGCAGCAGCAGTATGTTATATATTAGTCCCAGAGGTGAAGAGAAAGCAACAAATGGAAGCATTCAATTCTTATTTGACCAAAAAGCTCTCCTGGCCACCAGTTTGTTCAAGGTGCTGGTTCTTCCCTTGAAAGCTTCAAGTCAAGATAAGGAACCTTTTCCAGCCCAGGGACCACATGACAGTTGTCAGTGTGGCCAGAGGCAATGGTGGCTGGGGAAAGTAGATGAGATTCTTACTGGTGTATAGGCGGCTATATTCCAGCTATGCAGAAGTCAAAGGTTTCTACACACACACACACACACACACACACACACACACACACACTCCATCTCTGTCCAGGCAGAATTCAAGGACACATTCCAGCCAGGCAAAAGCAACTGAGGAGGGTGAGGAGCAGGCCCAGTGAGGGGCTACAGCTTGGGGAAGAGTTTAGAGATCTGGAAAGGGAGGACAGTGTTTGGCCTCTGGGACTGAGGTTCCCCATTCCTCCTCTAAAAGGTCTGCATTCAGGATAATAAGGACTATCTCCTCCCACATGAACCCTCTTCCTCTTAAAGATGTGGGGATAGGGGTTCCACATTTCTATCGGTTTTGGAGGCATGAGTATTTGGAACATGGGAGAGGGTCTTCACCTATATTGTGGAACTGATGTGAGAAGTGAACCAGGCAGGAAAAAGCACAACCAAGCACAGGGAGGCAAGGTATGGGACGGTTCAAGCTCTCCTGTTCTGTGCAGCCCTTTTAATCAAAGTGAATGGAATAGCCACCCATGGCAACCTGCTCTATGTTTAGTTTAGACTAAACTGCAAGAGGTCTTTGAAACATTCTCCAAGAAATTCTAGGTAGGAACAGCAACACGAACACACTACCCTCTCAGGCGTTCTCTAACACATTATGATTACTGGAGATTAAGAGTATGCAAACCATGCACAGGAACAATAAACTGGGATTACAATAATATTACCAATAAGGAATAAACTAGTTCGTCTTCACACTAGGTGCAATGTAGAAGAAACCCTACAGCACAACAAGGATGGACAGGCGAGTATGAAGTCAACCAGTAAAAAAACTTCAACTGCATGGTATGCTTTATTTGAAAATTCGGACAGAAACCCTGAGTTACCAGCCACAGAATCAGTTAAATAATAAAAAAGAAGCTGATTTTTTGCACTTTGCATCATGAGGCTCTGGATTGTGCTATTTGATAGAGAATTTTTAAAAACCAAAGACAACCCCCCCCACCTAAAAAATGATATTTTCACAGTGGGAAAAGTTTTCTTACAAGCCCATTGCACGTTCAAAAGCTAGATATAATCCGGCAGAGGTCTAGGAGTCAACTGGATTCAAGGATATAGAAAAAGGAGTAATCCCAGAACCTTGCAAGTGGGAGAGTGTCCATGACATTGTGATATCCAAATGGGGAAGGGGGGGGACAGAAGAAGAGAGGAAAGTTTGAAATCTTCTTGGATAGCAGCCACGTGGCCTGGAGGATAGGAAGCATGAAGTTCAAGAAGCTCATGCACACAATAACTCATAGATTACGTAAAAGAGAGAGTCTGCACAAACAGAGCGGATCCTAAGAACAAACAAGCCACCCCATTAGAGTGACCTTGGCGAGAGGGGAGGAGCGAATGCTGTTCCAGCTGTACCAGGTTTGCGTTGCAGGGGCATCAACTTGGCCAAGGCGCCTTTTTTTGCAAGTGGAGGGGATTGCCTGTGTCACTAGCATCACGCCACGGACTGCTGCAAGTTCAAATTCTGTCATTCACCTATATAGATCCCTTTACAAATAGTCTCTCTGTACACTTAAAACAACAACAACAAAAAAGAAATCCACAGGGATAGCAAGAGCTAGTCTTCCTGAAGGCACTTGGCCCTGATGTGCATTTGAGGAAGTGCTTCAAAGTGGACTTCTAGCTGGGGTGATATTTTCCGGCTCCTTTCCAGAGCAGCTTGTGCAGAGTAAGGAAGCAGCACTGGCTATGCGTGTGTGTGTGTGTGTGTGAGAGAGAGAGAGAGAGAGAGAGAGCCCAACATTCCCATGTCACAGTGTGGTAGACGGGAGCTTCTTGACTCGCCTCTGAGCCAAGAAGGAAAACTCGATGGGTTTCAGCTGGGGTCCTGGCTTTGAGTTATTCAGTGCGGAGTACGTGGCAGCCATAGCGCCCTAGGAGAGAAGAGCCACAGGTGTTTGCTTAAGTGACACACACAGAGAAACCCTCCCCAATACCTCACCAGGAGCCTGAAACAAAGCCAAGCCAGTGCTACTTCGGTAAAGTATGAATGCGCCCAATAAGCTTGCAGACACATGCATTGTACCAGGTAGGCTTCCTCGGCAACTGGAATTGGCTGCAGTCTCCATGTTGAACATACATTTGAAGCAAGCCCATGTAATGTGTGAAACAGCCTCCCGCAAAGGGGTTGCTGTTGTTGCTTCTGAGAGTAGTCCACAGTGCCTGTTCTTGTGAACAAGCTCCTTGGAGTGGTGCAACCTACCACCCATATGCACGACTCCTTGCTCTGCTTGACTGGCTACTTCTGCCAGGAGAGACTGGCTATGCCATTTACAATGCATTCCCCTTGTACTGTACACCAGTGTGTTTCCACACCCAGTTCTAGGTGCTGGGATTTGACATAAAGCAGGGACAGTGGACCTGTGGCTCTCCCAATGTCATTGGGACCTACAACTTTCATCAGTTTTGGCCACTGGCTATGTTGCCTGGGGCTGATGGGCTTTGTGGTCCAACATCATGTGAAGGGCATCACATTGGCTAACCTTCACTTAAATGGTCTGGGTCCAGTATGCCTCAGGGAACATCACCTCCCATGTGATTTTGCATTCCTTCTTCCCCAAATTTTGAAATCTGCCAGGGAGTCCCATCCCTTAGCGTATCTACTAGGAGCAGGACCTGCTCACAGTTACCATAACAATGTGGACTGACTTCCTCTTTGTCTTATTTCCTGGAGGATTTGGAGAGAATTGAGAGCTGCTTAATAGAAATAATAGTGACTGTTTATGATGCTGCTTTTAATGTAGCATATTTTCGATGCTTTTTCATGTCTAGCAGCTTTTTGGCTCTATTGGTTCCCTCTACTCCTCAGCTGACATCTAGCAGCTGCCATTCCAACAGCCTGCAGCAGACAAAGATGGAAGCTGAAAGAGCAGCTCCATTTGGCTCATCCTCTTCCTGTTTCCATTCCAGCTGGTCATTAAGAACTAATATGTACCTACTGGAATTGGTGCCTGAGTTTGCGTGGTTTCCTTTTCCCTCCTCACCTTCGTTCCTTTTGTGACATGTCTTTTAGATTGTAGGGACTGCTTTGTTTTTATTGTTATTATATAAGCAGCTGTGGGAACATTTTCAGCTAAAGAGCAGATAAACACCCTTCCAATATTTTAAATGAATAAATAAATATCAATATGACCAATGTGTTATATGTAAGGTGACAATGCAGGAAGCACACAAATCCCTCTCCCTCTGCCACCACCTCCCACTCAGATTTGTACCTTTACAAGCTGTACATCCTGGTGATTTAACTGGCTCTGGGGCAACTTGTCCTTCTGGGTTATCCACAAGTGCTGGAGGACTTGCTTGGCTGTCAGGCGCTGATGAGGATCAACGTGGAGCATCTTCGATACCAGGTCCTGCAACAAGCATTCAGAGAATATAGCTGCTGTATGCCTTTTTCACCTGGGTGACCTATAAATTCACAGATTTTTGACTGGCTGATTAGGCCCGCACTGCTATTTCTCAAGTTCCTGGCTATATTTATTTGATGCCTGTTCCCAGAATCTGACTTTGGTTGTCTTATAGAAGAAAGCGTACCCTTGATTGCCAGGTGTAGACCTCTGTCTTCTACAGAGAGTAAACTTTGTTTCTTGTGCATCTGGCGACTTTTAAAAGTACTTAGGGACGCCCCCCCATCTCCCTCTTTCCTCCTATCCTTCTTATTGTAATAGCTCTTCTATTTAATCTACACTCCTATACCATTCCAAGTACCCAGTGGTGGCAAGAGGACTGCATAGATTACTATCAATCCATAGGGGAAATTTCTGCATTCCAAAAAAGACTGATAACAAGATCCCAGTCCATTGTAGGAATAGGTAAGACAGAACTTCCTGAAGTGTGTGTGCTGCTTTGATTCAAGACCCCAGCGGGCAACAACCCAGCCACATTTTTGAGGGTGGACACAGATGACCTTCGCTAGGACCTCTTAACTTCCTGCCCCCTTTGATATTTCCTTTGCTGTATTAATTTTAGTGCCTGCAACAAAAAAGCCCCTTCTCTGTTTAGGCAAGCCTATCTTGACATGTAATCTTATTTTATTATATGTATTTTAAAATAACGGCTGATTTTACGTATATTTTCATAAATTTCAAGTGAACTTGCTTTTAACTTTTGATTTTGTGAGTTTTTCTTCATAAACATTAAGCAGTTATGGGTGATTAAGTGGTTTATAAATCCTGTTGATTAAACAAATAATTTTAAAAGCCAAATAATGTCACCCTTTTTCATACCTTTAGAATCTAGTGCTGACTAGATTCCAGCCACCATCTCACTTCACCCTTCAGTGCCCTGGATGTTCAATTATTCTGGGGCATCGTGAAGGAAAAAATGTCTGCCGCCCCCACAGTGAAACATGGCAGTCACCAGGCCCAATATTTGGGGAAATACCAGAAGTCTAAATTTCTCTTATATGACACACTGAACATGTAGAAAATTATTGCCATTACCATGGATGTTGGTGGGGTTATTCATGCTCCAAGCCAAATTATAATAATTGAGGGATAGTCAACTAAGTTCTACTCAAGACTCATTGAAATGAATGAACATAAGTTAGCCATGTCTATCAACTTCAGTGGGTCTGCTCCAAGTAAGACTAGCATTGAATACCACACCCTAAGGTCTGGGCAATGAGGTCAAGAAACTCTGCAACCAGGATTGAACATCCAGTGCTATTTTGGCAGACCTGCCCATTTTATGTAAAAGCAGTCAGTATCAACATCTCACACACATCTCTGCCCATTTAAGATCCGCATGTTTTATTCTGAAAGGCAGGGAGGAAAAGATGGAGCAGAAGATGTAGGAACAAGGTCAGGATGTGTTACAGAATGGGAGCAAGAGAAGCAGAAGTCACGGACAGCATTCAGGGAACAGGCACCACAGCCTTGCAAACATTGCCTGAAAACCTTTCTAACCACAGAGTTTGAAACTAGAAAACAAAAGTGAGCAAGGAGATGTTCTCAGGAATGCAAGTGTTGCTCCACACAAAAATTCTGCAGAGACCTGAAAGGGACCAATAGCTCTCCAGATACCATGTTAATGACAAGAGCAAGGTGCAGGGGTCACTTCTCTGCAGGACAGGAATTCCTTCCTTTGGAGTCCAGGGATATAGCAAGCCCCTGCCCCAAGCCAGAAGAAGGATGGCAACACCCAAACTCCACTTTGAACATTGGCACTCAGACTTACCTTGGCTGCGTCTGAAACTGTGTCCCAATTCCCCCCTTTGAGGGAGAACTTCCCCCCACCTATTCGCATGAGGATCTCCTCAGGGGTGTCGCCAGGCCCATTTGCAAATGGGGTGTACCTGCAAGAGAGGAAAAATAGTATTTTTATTTTTTTATTTTTAAAACTGCAACACTATGGTAGCAGATGGAAAGGAGGGGTGGTAAGCCTGGAACAGTGGAAGGAAGGAGGTAAGGTTGGAGATGGGGGTGGGGTGGGGGGTGGAACTAGCAAGGGACAAAGAAGTGGTGCTAAACTCCTAGAAGACTTCAGCAGATATAAAGCTTTTCTGCACAAGTTGCTTTTTTGCAAAGAAAGGGGGTAAAAAAATACCTCCATGAAAGCTGGGATTCTCAGGAGAGACAGATAGACAGACACAGTCTCCACACTATAAGATGTCATAAATCATTGTAATTATGACCGTGCAATAAGTCAAGAGTGCCTTATTATAAGCTGAATTATATGCTCTAGTCTGTCAATGATTGGCTGGGTGTAGAAGATTTTGCCGCAGGGCAAAGGGTTGGCCAGACCAACCTTCAGGTTCATTATTGCTCTACAATGGTTAATAATATGCTCACATCAGTTTTTAAATGTACAATTTGTAGTAGTAGTAACAACAACAACAACAACAACACTATACCCACAGCAGTTTTTCTAAAGCTTAGAAGTATTGAAAAAGAATGGGTGGCACCATATAAAACTGTTTTAAGAGGTACCCACCAGCTGGAAACAGAGAACAATCTTTTAATGGGAGTGTCTCAAAAACAGTTCCAGGTAGGCCCAGTTCTGCGCCAGGTGATGGGAGCAGCGAAGCCAAGGCTGAGTGGAAGTGTACATGCTTGGAATGCAGAAGGTCCCAGTTCAGTTCCTGACTCTTTGCCAGAAACCCGGAAGACCTACACGGCCAGTCAATACTGAGCTAGTTTGGCCAATACTCCCACCTGCTATAAGGCACTTTCCTATGATCCTATGCAGTTCAACCTATTTATTATGTTACTAAGCAACCCCTTCCTGCACTGGTAGTGGTGGTGGGGCACTCATGGAAGCTCATGAGATCTCACTGGAACCCAGAAGCTGCTGCTGATGGTGTTTCTCTGCTGCTGGAGGCAGGTGATCTGTTGTGGGGTGGGGGTCAGATCTGCCACCCCCATGCACCTTGCTATAGAAACAGATTGCTTCATATTGCCTCATTAAAAGGATGGCACACTGGGGATCTCCACTGAGCACTGCCTAATCTCCATAGCTGCATCCAATTGCAGCCACTGAGCCATTATCTCATTCCTCCAGTGAACCCTGGGTAAAAGGGTCTTCACAATTTGGGATTCCTCACCCCCACCCCATTTAGTGTATTGCTCCCCCCAGCCCCATGCTCTTTGCCTCTTCCCAAAATCATTGGGATTCCCATCAGGCCCTACATTCTTCCTTCAACCACTGGGACTCCTGAGAAACACCAGAAGAGAAGGACACTTTGTGCATTCAAGGAAAACGCTGACACCTAGTGGTTAAGACCAGTTCTGGGACACCCAAGCTAAGGGTGTGGCGCACCTTCCATTATTTTTACAGACAGAAGAGAATATTATTCCACAGAAATCTTGGGGACCGCTTGGCTATCATCAGAAGGCACCTGATGAAGCAGCCTCACTAGGGCTAAACAGATCAGAGTGGTAAGTGCCTTGAGCCCTATCTACGTCACCAAGTCCCTCTGAAGGGAGGCAGGATACAGTCGTTGACATGCATCTAGTTGTAAGGTTAGGGCCAGCCAATGACATTTCACTGCCTCAGGTGGAGCAGCAAATGACATTCTCTTCCCCCACCCCAGTCAAGGTAGTCATACCCAACACTAATCAAGTTGTTTGGCACCTGAAGCAGAAAATCTCACATGCTCCTAGGTGGTAAAACTAGGCTCAGTGGCTGCAATTGGATGCAGCTATGGAGATTAGGCAGTGCTCAGTGGAGATCCCCAGTGTGCCAACTTTCCCTCCTAGGTGGTAAAACTGCAACAATAAATTAAATAACTAAACAGTTTGCTGCCATTTCATGACACCTGATGGGGGGAGGGGACACCTCACTCTGCAAAAAGGCAGTTTGTTGCTGGAAGTGAAAAAAAGATGGAGTCCCCACACCCCAGTTCCATGCCCAAAAGCTGACCAGACTGGTAACTGATTCTAACTGCAACACAGGTGACAAAGATAGCAATCCAAATACCCACATTTGAAAGCAGCAGGCTGCCAGGTGGACCAGGCTGAATGGTTGGTGTGTGCCACTACCGTCCACACTCCACACCCCATATCCAGCCTCTGTTCCACAAGGCAGCTGCCTCTCTTCACCTAATGTCTTACTCTGTAGGCTGGTCCTACTCTGTCCTGCTATTTGCTGGAGATCCAGGACAGTTAATAGGCATCCATCTAGAACCAATAAGAAACTTGGGGCTGCAATGTTTAATGGATCGATTTGATTAGAAACTCTTTAATCATCTGAAAATGTGCATCTGATTAAAACTAAGTAGCATCTTTTTAAAAAATCATTCATACAAATGCTCATAAAAACTGCAGATGGCAAGCACCACCCTAAAATAGGCATTTTATCTTCTTATAGAGGACAGAACAACTCTTATTAAGATGATGTCAGCTACACACGTGTGTATTCATGTAAAAATGACGAGCATATGCTTCTTGCTTTGGAAATACTGTTTTTACCTAAATCTTTAATGCTTAGCCTCTGACTCCCCTGCCACTTTCCCCAGGGTAACCCTTTCAACCTTCCTCCTTCCACCCAATGCAACTGCAAATCCCCCTTTTCACTTACCCAGCACTATTATGAAGGTGTTCCTCTCTCTTATTTTACCTCCATTTTTCACCTTCAGCCCCATTCCCATGCCTCCTCCTGTTGTTTCCCCCAGCCCTTCCAAGGAACCCGGTGTAATCCTTGCTCCCCACCACCACTTTCACCAGCCATCTCTGTTATCACATTGATCTCTCTCCCCACTTTCCCTCACATACAAACACAGACTAATATTTGCCTCTCCCAGTCTCCTTCAAGAACCCCCCCTTTAACCCCCCCTGCCCTCTTCCAGCAGCCCTATATCGGCTATCAACCCTCCTCCTGGACCTACCTTCTTCCCTCCTTGCCACATTCCCCCAAATGCTCCCATAGCTTGAAACGCCCCCTTCAACCCCAGGCACTGCCACCTGCCCTCTCCCCAATTCCTCCTCCTCCTCAGCTTTCTTCCCCCCATCATTAGAGCCCTACAATTCTCTCTCACATACACCTTCACTCCTCCCCCCATATTCCCCCTCAGTCCTCCAAATACCACACTGAGCCCCATGCCAGTTCCACCTGTCTCAGCCTCTGCCCAGGCCTTACTTTGCCACCACCCCACAGTCATTCACCACCACAGACATGGCTCCCTCCTTTTTCCTTCTCCTTCCTGTGCCTCCTCTTCTCCTCCTTCCTGACCTCCACCACCATGGGTGATGCTGTCCTTGCTCTGCCAGGGAACTTCTCTAAACAGATGGGATCCCAGCATGGCTGCTTACTCAGGCTGTCTACTCTTCTCAGTCCTCCACCTTCTGTCGTGGTGCCTGCCTATCTCCCGCCTGCTTCTCCCTGCCCTGATATTAACCTGCCCCCACTTGCTTCTTGCTTCTCTTCCCCTGTCAACATGCCGTTTTCGCAGGGCAACCTCACCCTGCCCTGCCCCTAGAACCTTGGTAAACAGCCAATGAAAACATTGTGATGATGGACTAGTGCAAATATTATATAGAAATATGTGTGCATGTGCGCACATGTGCATGTGTGTGGTGTAAAAAATAATAATCATACAATTAAGCAATTAAATTTTTGCAGGGAGCTAGCATGGTGTAATGCTTAAGAGTGATGGATTAGAAATAGGAAGGACTCAAATCTCTTGCTCAGCCATTAGGTACACTGGGTGATCATGGTCCACTCATTCGCTTCTAGCTCAGCCTACCTCACAGGGGTGTTGTGAAGGTAAACGGCAGAGAGAGGACAACCATGTATGTCCCCACCCCCTTCAGCTCCTTGGTGGAAGGGTGGGATAAAACTGTAATAAATAAATAGGGCTGAAAACCTACTGTTAACCAAGCACAATGGATGCTGGCACCTACCCTGCCAACATTGTGTAGAGGAGGATCCCTAAGCTCCAGATATCACAGGCTTCATCATAACCTTGTCGCTTCAATACCTAAATGAGATAAGGACCAAGAAAAATGAGAGAGAACATCAGGTCACATCCATACCACACATTTAAAGCACTATTATACTACTTAGAATGCTGGTAGCTGTTGCTTGTTAAGGATGCTGAGAGTTCTTAGGAGACCCCTTACAAAGCCACATTTCCAGCGTCATTAACAAGCTACAGTTCCCAGGATTCTTGGGAGAAAGCCAAGTGGCACAGGAGTGCTTTATCTCCCCAATAAGAATGAGAATGAATGCAATAAGAAGTGGGGACAACTTGAGCTGGTAGCCTCTTCCCTGTTCCTTTGGCTCTAAAAAGAAAGTAGTGAAGAGAAGAACACAAGTGGATTTTATCTGTTTTTAGGCCTGTAGCATAATGAACTAAAAAGACATTGCGTCAAACACACAAAAGCCAAAACTCAGATGTTTAGGGACATGTGTGTATGGTGTCTCACAGCTGAGTCTCGGAACACATTTTTGCCATACAGCATAGGTGGATCTAAGAAACCCAATTTTGCCTGCCAAAAGTTTAAAAGAAGCTATGGCAAAGCCAACAATTGGCCACCATAACTACTGTATAAAGAACAAGAAGATTTTTTTTCTGGAATAGTAGAGAGATAATCGATTATTTGCTGATGGGTGGAGATTAATACTCTGCATATTAGCTTTCTGTGTTTGCTTTAGCAGCCCAATGGATTAGACAAAATTTCACTGAACAACATGGGGTCCAGTGTGCTGGAGACGACTGGTGCTAAATTGTACCTCAGTACTGTTTGCATTTTTGTGATGGCCAATGTTTTTTAGCAGATAAATTTGACTGCCTGCCTGATGCATCTGCCAAGCAGAGCATACAACCACCAGGGGTCTATTAATCTACAGAATATAATTCTGTCATATTATAATCTGCAGCGCAGACATCTTGATATCATCTAGTTTGTTCTAGGCCTAAGATGATTTGGTGAAACTGGCTGTTTATTGGAAAGGCAATTCTGGTCTGTGTTGAGCAATCAAACTGTGTGTGAACCTGTTTAGCAACAGTTAGGCCAAGCGGGGAAGGGACAGCTAGCAGGTCAAAATGGAAGTGTCCACGTCAATCAATGTAAATGTCATATTTGTACAATAGCTAGCAAGAGGCACCATCAGTACAAGGACACATTCCTGCTAGGCACAGTGGAAATCTGCTTGTTTGCACCTATATGCTGAAATGCTTGAGAACAGTAGAATGAGTGTATTTTGCAGACTATGGCAGCAATAGATGCAGTGAGGCTCATGAGCTACTCACCTCTGGAGCCACAAAATTGGCAGTATAGCAAGGGGTCATGAGGAGCCCATTGTCTGCCCTCAGCTGCTTGGCGAAGCCGAAGTCACAAATGCGAATAGACTCTGGGTTGCCAGATTCATCTACATAGAGGATGTTGCTAGGTTTCAAGTCTCTGTGGACCACCTGTGAAGGCAACAGTGGAAACCACAGGTTATTCCCTAAGGTCATGGCTGCCTTCCAATTTACAAACAATAGCTATGTATTCGCTTATACCTTGGTTTTTCTGTTCAAACACACTCTAAGTTTCATCCTTCTGACACCAGACAAATACCTTAATATCTACCAGGCGATTTAAGGCCCTAATTGGTTATGTTGCTTCTCCCCTGTTGACACACTTGCTTCTTTGCAACTGGATGAGAGAAGGAGAGATCTCTGCAGCATTGGCAGGCTTCTCCATATCTCCAACTTACGCCTTGCGAGTGAAGATATTCCACAGTCTTGCAGATCGTGTGCAGGACAGAGCTGGCCTCCCTTTCAGAGAAGCACTTCTGCTTGAGGATCCGATCCAGCAGCTCCCCTCCTCTCATTAAGTCCGTCACCAGGTAAACATGCTTGCCATCGTCATACACCTATCAGATGGACATGTTTTAAAGAAGTTACTATTTAACTACACTCCTGAATCCTTTTATAAGCATACAGAGTGGAATTTACGACCAAGTTACCCAGCTTCGCATAGAGTCCATTAAAGGGTAGGAAACTGCACAGGGCAAAGTGTGTCCTGCACACATTTGCTCCACGATGCACACAAAATTTGGTAACGGGGATAAAATTTGGCTTTGGCGTTGTGATGCCCAGTCCATGAAACTAGAGAAACTGCTGCATCTGATCCAGCAAAGCACAGCTGGAAAAAATACAACCTGCATGAGGGCACAGTGACTAGTCTCTCAGAGAAAGTGTCCGTTTCATACTTGTTCCCAGGCATCCAGAAACATTGCCATTGCAAGGGCTGCAACAAAGGATATTCAAAGCTATATTGGAGTGAAACATCAGAATTCACTTGCACACGGCTATGTAGACACCATGAAACTTGCAAGGCTATTACTTTGCAAAAGGTTGGCTGCGTATCCAAACTGGATGGCACAGAGGGAGAGAAGGGACACAAATTTACATGTTTTTATGGAAGAACTACAATTTTAGTTCCTGAGACACATGCAACCCACCAGCAAGCAAGGCCCTGAGTTTCCAATCAACCCTATTCTATTACACTCACATCCTTCAGGGTGATGATATTTGGGTGCTGTCCATACCGTAGGAGTATCTCAATCTCCTCTGAGGGATCCTGCTTACTCTTGTCAATCACCTGCAAGAAGGTACCTCACTTATTGCAAAGCCACATCAATTTAGCATTTATATCACACGAGTGTTCAAAAACACTTTGCACACATTGGCTCAGTAATTGTTCCAACAGTCCTCTAGCATTATTCCCATACTGCAGACTGAGGCTGAAGACATAAGACAGAGACAGAGAGGGCAGCAGCAGCACAAATGCCCAAAGCCACCTGGCAAATCCATGGCGGTACTGAGATTTGAAATCTGAGTTCCCTTAACTACTAGGCTGCACCAACTCAGGTCCAAGGTCTTGCTGTGCAAAGAGAAGGCTGGGACTCTGGAGTCTGATGCCACAAGGCTTAGGATTTAAGAGCTGGTTGCCAGCCTTGGCTCCTCCTCTCCGCTAAAAAAAAGCATCGGCAAATAAAAATTCCCTTCAACGATGTCACGATGTCATGAGATTTTTTTTTTTTAAAAGGTACAGCTATTCATGAGCAGGTTGACGAGAGAGGCTCTGACCTTGACAGCGTACTCTGTTCCCGTTGCCTTGTGAATGCAGCGCTTGCACACCGAGTAGGAACCTACGCCAATGGCCTCCTTCACCACGTAGCCGTCACTAAACTGGTGGTTCTTACCATGCAGTTGCTGGAAGTCAGATTGAGTACAAAGAGAAGAGGAGGGGGAGAATTTAGGCTGCTTCAGTGGGCCAAGCTTCCTATGCTGACTGAGGCACACAAAGGGCTTCGGTCTCTTTAATTTTTTTACTTCAAAAAGAGGCTGTAGGCTGTGGGTGTGTGGAGGACCCAGACCGGGACTCCAGGTGAGGTTTTTTTGGGGGGAGGTTTAACCTTTGCTCTCCAGAATGATTTCCCCCATGAACATCCTTCCCCAAAACTGCTACTTTCCTCTGAAAGTCCCTGGTTCAATAGGGCTGGGAAAAGAGCCTGCCTGAATTTCTGGAGCGCCCCTGCCAGTCAGTGTGGACAGTACTAAGCTAGATGGATGGTGACTCCGTGTAAGGCAGTTCTGAAGAGACCATTTGCATCTGACGAAAACTGCCTCTAGGCTGTGTAATGTCTAGCTTATCTTTTGAAATGCATGCCATTTTGTAATGTTATTTGCTTTGGAAATGGGGGGTGGGAGAGACCCAAGGCTATAATTTTGGGAAGGCAGCTTCAATTAAGTCCAGCTCTACTTCAACACACTGCAGGCCCACCCCACCAGCTCTCACGATGCTTGTCTGCGACCCCCCCCTTACCTGTACCATAGAATGCAAAGGCACTGGTGGGGATTTGGCCTTCTCATCCTCATTCAACCCAGTGGCCACAAAGCTGAACCCTCGGAAGAGCTGATGGGCCCCTGCACTAGGCGGAATCCCAGGGGAGTCTGCAAAAGGGGAGGGAGGGAGGGAGGAAAGAAGAAAACTAACTGTATTGAAACAGCAGCTTGTTGGCAGGTGGCTGTTTTATGCCCCCTCCGAACAATCAAGGCGGCCCCAAGGTAAGGACCATCAAGCGAGAGCAATCCAGGGACAATAAAGTTTTCCTTGATTCCACCCACCATGTTGGAACAGAAACAAATGAGAAGGGCATTTCACATGGTTCCACTTTTGCTAGGCTGTAGCATTTGGGGAGAGGCAGAGGAGAGAGCTAGATGACAGAATACTCCCTTTTAGATAAGGTCTCTCTGTACATCCCAGGATGCTAATTTTATTAGACTTTCATTAGCACACAAGGAAGATTTTCATACTGGAAAAGCAAATGGGAAACTTCTGATCCTGCAGATGGGCATGAAACATCAAGCAAAACCCATCCACCAAGCTCCCAAGGGAGAAAATATGCAAAGTTCACTGCAAACAACATCCCAAACTGAACTTGGGCATTAATGGATTATCTTAAAATCAAATTCAGTGCTTCTTTTGTGTCCTATTAACAAGCAGTTGTATCAAATGGTAATTTTGATGGGTCTACACTGAGTAGAATTTAGTTGGGTATAACCCAACATGTCCAGACATCAGGGTTTAAAAGGCCAGGGATGGGAAATGTGTGGCCCTCCAGATGTTGCTGGACTACAACTCCCAACAGCCCCAGCCAGCTTGGCCAGTGCACAGAGAAGATGGGAGTTGTAGTTCAGCAACATTTGGAGGGCACTGTATTTCCCATTCCCAGTTTAGGCTTAATGCAGCATCATGAGACACCTCTCTTACTGTGCCAAAGTCCAAAATACGAACCTTTTGGCGTTCGTGAGGTAAACTCTTTGTCAAAATAAAAGGTATCATCTGGTTGGCCAACGGCAGGTTTGAAAGGTGGCTTGATTTCTCGGCGAAAGAGTTTCTGCAGAGTGAAAAGGTATACACAAGGGGCAGCTGAATCCATTTCACCAAATAAGTCATTCCAAAAACTGAGACACAGATGCACCAAGAAAGCCAAAAGGAGGAGGAGCAAAGCAAAATTCGGATTAGAGGCCTTCTTCTCCCCCAGGTGCTAACCTGAATCTGGAGCACATCAGTTTGGAAAGGTGGGATCACATGATGAAATGCTCCTTCATGCAAAAACATAATCTTTATGTGAAGCAGGGGTGGGGAACCTTTTTGGCTTTGTGGGCCTAATCTTTATCCCACCCCACTGCTGGGTCAACTGTGACAGGCAGGTCATCCTGCCCATTTGTCAATTACCTGACATCATGATGATAGCAAATCATCTGTTGAAGTTGACCTGTGGGGATGGGTCTTTGCCAGTGTGTTCCCTGCAGGGTATGTGCTGGCAAAGCAGCACCCAGCAGGACTGAACACTGCCCATCAGCTGATGTCACATGGGCATGGTTTGGGGGAAATGGCATCACGGGACAACATGGACTGAAGTTGGCTGCCATTTTGTATACAGAGAACTGCATAGACCAGAGTTAGGATAGCAATTGGTTGGCTTTTTAAACTGAAAGGAGACCACCACCCGCAGCTGCTCTCCAGCTATCTGCATAATTTTGGGGAGCCACAGAAGTTGCTTTCAGGATCCAGAATTCTGGTTCCCTTCTCCGGAACAGCCAACATGTCCAAACTAGCACCTATCACAGCAAATCAAAAGCCATAGCTGTACTGTTTACCAGTTACAGATGTGAATTTTAAAGAACTTGCAAGACTGAAGAGAAAAACTGAGAGGAAAAGACTGGTACTCACATTCCAGTCAATAGTGGAATAGAAAGGGTGGCGCTTTATTTCCTCAACACCATCTGAACCAGAACCTGAAACAGAAAGACACTATTTTGTTTATTATGCTGCAAACTCCTGTGACTTTCTGGCAAAGGGTCGTCTATAAATTTCTAAATAAAAAAAAAGTAAACAGAGTATCTTGGTGGCTTGACTACATGGGCATTTGATCTGATTCAATAGGGGCCTCCTGACTGTATTGCTAACATTATCACAGCAGGAAGGGATAATCTGTGGCTGTCCAGATGTTGTTGAAGCCCAGCTCCTGCCAGAATAGTCAATGACAATGGAGTTGGTAGTCCAGCACTATCTGGAGGGTCACAGGTGAGCCACCCCTGCACTGTAGCTCTCAGTTTTGAGCTAAAGCATGAAATAGGAATGGGGGAAGCATCCTTTGAGGATTTCACACACCCCCCATTGATTTCCATCATACTGCTGATGCTAGGGTAGCTAAGGTGCTATTTCCCCCCGTATATCCCTGCCTGGCAACTGTGCTCCACAGATGGAGCACTGCTGGGAGTGCTGCATGCCCCAGAGGTGCACTTTGTACTAGAAACCAGGCTTTTAGTGTTGTGGTTGCAGCCCTGTGGAATTGGCCTAGCGTCTTGCTGTTTAGGTAGATACTGAATACATTTTTGTTTAAGAAGGCATTCCCTGGTGTGTGACCCACTCATTTTATGGAACTTTAACTGTACGACTGAAGAAACGGTTTCATTGTTTTTAGAGTCTGTATCATTTGTGTTTCATTTCATTATTGTACACTGCTTCAATAGCTTCTTGCTGCCAAGCAGCTTATAAATCTGCAAAACAAACAAACAAACCCCTCTGAACCCTAATAAAGTTTTAATTTCACAGGAGGATTTAAACTTTTTGTGCCAGTGAGTTCTAGCAGCATTGTGCCATGTCGCTGAAAAAACTCAATGTGCATCTGACTACCGATCTGTGGCAGACTTTTTTGTGTCAGGGATGTGGTTGGATATAAAGCAAGTCGGGACATCTTACCTAACCTATTGGCTGGGTTCCTCTTGAAAAGGGCTCGCAGGAGACTCTGCGCTTCAGAGCTCAGAAACTGGGGCATGCCCAGCTTTGCTCTAAACAAAAGGCAAAGAATTGTGCAACCAACCATGAGTCACAGAGAGAAAGAGAAGGCAGCAAACAGACTGTAGCATCTCCATCTCCCCAACACACCACTGCCCTCTGCTGTCTTTCCTCTCACAGCACAGAGCCAAAGGATACAGTGTGCTCTGTCATTTCCACATCACAAACCTGGGCTCTTGAAATGGCAGAGGGGACACAGAACTATGCTTCCAATGCCAGGGTGGGGAGCCTCCAGTCCGTGGACTAAATGCGGCCCCCCAAATCTCTATATTTGGCTCTCAAGTCTCTTCAGAAGCCACACACCCCATTATGGCCCTGCCCCAAATCCTCCTCCAGGGTTTTCCCCTTGCCTGGAATGTGCCCTTCAACTGTGACATTACCTCTTTCTTGCCTGAATGGAGAGAGGTCTATAAAGAGCTGTAGAAACTGCAGACTTTTCATGGCTGGAATTTAGCCTGTTGTACGAAAGCTAAAAGCCATACCTGAGATTCTGCCTGCTTATGCCTCTGACCCTGTCTACCACTGGCATGCAGATCCTGAAAGGTTGGCCATGAAGGAATGCAGCCCTCAGGCTACAGAAAGGTTCTCCATCCTTGTTCCAATGGCATGGCTTCCAAGCGCATGCAGCAGAGATCGGCAACCGGCAGACCCTGGGCCCAAACCAGCCCCTGCACTCCCTTTGGCCCACCTCATGATCCACTCCAGGGAAGACCAAGGAACAGCCTCTGTGACACTATGCAGTAAATCATTTGGTGGTACTGGGCAAAGGAAGGCCTTCCTTGTAAACGAGTTGCTGGCTGGGTCTTTTAGCGCAAAGCAAACCCTCTGCAGCTGTGTGGTCTTACTTGAGAATGAGAGTCATTGTCTCCTTCCGGTCCTTCCCCTGGAATGGCAGGGCCCCCGTCAGCATCTCAAACTGCAAAGGAGAGCAAGCAAAAGTATCATACTCATGAACCAGGGGGCCCTGGAGACAACCTTCAGTGGTGCTTAATGTTACATATCCCATCATCCTTTTTCATGGGCCATGCTGGCTGGAGCTGGTGGAAGTTGTAGTCCAGCAACAGCTGAAAGGTCCTATGTTGGCTACCCCTGGACTGGAGAGACCGAGTAGGACAAGTGTTGGGGTAGGTTTAAATCTTTGCTCAGTCATGGGCCTCCCTGGGCAACCTTGGGCATGTTGCCATCTCTCAGCACAACCAACCTCACAGTGTTGTTGCAAGCAGTATGCTCAGTTCCAAAAATAATTCCTCCTTGAGGAGAGGGATTCAGTGTTCAATAAAGGGGCTGATTCTGTTGGTGCTGGCTGGCCAGGAAAAAGGTGTAAGTGGTGGCAGCCACCTCTCACATTCCCGGGCAATGGCAGCAGCACCACCCACGGCTGCTCTTTACTCTGCCAACTGAAGATGAACAAAGGATGCATTTGATAAAGTGACCTCCTATCCTCCATGACAGCTTAGACCAGCCTTTCTCAACCTGTGGGTCCCCAGATGTTGTTGAACTACAACTCCCATCACCTGTAGCTAGCAAGGCCAGAGCTCAGGGATGATGGGAGTTGTAGTCCAACAACATCTGGGGACCCACAGGTTGAGAACCGCTGGCTTAGACAAAAGAAACCTGTTCCACAAGGCCCCCTGTGCTGTTTTCACCCCTTTTAAAAAAAAACAACAAACAAAAACCTTAGCAAAGGCCAGTTTTTACATTTAATTGCCACAAGATGGCAGCACTTCTTCAGCTAACTCCCACCCTCACTAGCAGCTTCCACACAGCCAAACCGTGATTTTCAAAATGCTTCCCTACACCCTCCATTCCTGAGCTGATGGAAGAGGTCTTGGGTGTGGTATTGAGGGTCCTTAGGGCGACTGTCCTACTGGACAACAAGGTCGATGCTACGGCTATCTTCTTGGGGGCATCCACAACGCCTTTTCAAGGGCCCAATACACCTGGCTAGTGGATCTGAGGTTCTCATCAAGAAGGCTGGCAATCTGGATGTGGAACATTCCTCTCCTGACTATTTATTTATATATGTGTTTATAAGGCTGCTTTAAAGAGCAAAGCTCTTTCGAGGTAGCTAATATAAAATATAAAATAATATTATCAAAAAACAACCCCCGAACAGTGGCAAAACTGCAGCATAAAATTAATACACAGGCCAGGGTCATTCTATACAGCAACCTTCCTCAAGTGGGGGCCCTCCATATGTTTCAGACCAAAGCTATGTGCTGGCTGAGACCGATAGGGGTCATAGTCCTAAACATCTGTAGGTTGCTGAAGGTTTCAATAAAGACTAGGGAGGGACTGGTCTATTTAACTTCACATGCCTGTAACATTCCTGCTGTACCAGTCCCAATGGGCATTTACTGCGATAGCAGTAAATCAGCAACACTTTCCTGTCACAACTGCATCCTTGCAATGCCTGTCATGAGAATTCTTTCCAAGTGGGATGTGGCCTTCTTCAACTTAGGAAGCAAGCAGATGTCAAAAGAACCTTCAGAGGCCCGCTATGCCTTGTTCACTAAGCACTTAAGAGCCGTCTTTCCTAGCTTGCGTCCCTTCCAACTCCCATCCTTCCAACTTCCGACTACAACTCCCATCATCCTTGGCCATTGGCTGTACTGGCTGGGTCTCAATGGGAGTTGCAGTCCAATACATCAGGTTGGGGAAGGCAATGTTAGCTGCCATGACAGCTTCTGGGCGGAAGAAAGAAAGAAAGAAAGAAAGAAAGAAAGAAAGAAAGAAAGAAAGAAAGAAAGAAAACACTGTACCATTAAAATCCCGTACGACCACCAGTCAGCGCTCTGGGTGTGGCCTTGGCGATTCACCACTTCTGGCGCCATGTACTCCACTGTCCCACAGAAAGAGTAGGCTTTCTTCTCATGGTCAATGGCTTCCTTGCTCAGACCAAAGTCTGCAAAAGGGGTAAGAATTTGGGGACGGTAGGGGGGTTTGGGGATAGAGAGATAGAGCGATAGAGAGAGGAAAAAGTAAAATAAATGAGCTGCTTGCTTGACAAAACAGAGAGAAGCAGTTTATCATCACATTCAGGAATCAATCAACTTTTTAGGGCAGGCTGTACCTGTGAGTTTGATATGGCCTTCGTCATCCAGGAGGATACTGCGATGAAAAGAGGGAAATAACAAAAGGTGAAGAAACAAATAGAATAAAATCAGCAGAACACAAAACACTACATTAGATACATGCCTACGTAACCATCCTGTCAGTGCAAGGATTTCTGCTTGTGTGGTGGGACTCCCCCCACCCCTCCTGGGCTCTCCCCAAACCTGCTCTGGAGTGTTGGGGGGTGAATCCAGAGCAGATTTAGGGGGGATGCAGGGGGAAGGAGGGGTAATACTTGCACTGGCAGGATGGTTACTTAGTGCAACACTGGGTACAAGCCTTATTGCAAAACAGTTTGCAAAACAGAATTCAACTGCATTCCATCTCCCACATGACCCATTAGCTAGGTACTGGCTGGTTAATGCTCTTAAGTTCTTCTACAACTCAGCACCATTTTATGTTCACAAGCCAAGCTAGAAACAAGCTTGGCCCTCTCGCCCTGGAATTAGTCCCAGCTGCCTTCTTGGCTCTACAGAAGACAGAGCACTGGGGCAAGTTGTGACAGAGGGGAAGGCCAAAAATGATGCAGTACATGACATTTCATCCTGTCCTCCCCACCCCCACCCTCAAAGTGCCCTTGACAGAATGATGGTCTGCTTAGGAACAGTTGGCAGCCCCTGACGCCTGGTGTGGTGGGCTTCATCTCTGCTCAAACCAAGAATTTGGGGTCTCATTTGAAGAGGAAAAGCAGGATTCCAGGTGTCTCCACACCAGTCGTTGGGTTTCTGAATAGCTCTCAGATTCCACCTGTCACCCCCTGGACCAGAGTTGGTGGCAAGTCAGGTCAGAGTTGCAAGGTTTCTGGTGAAGTGCCTGACAAGCTGTACATTCAGGAAAAGGGGAAGTGCATGTAAACACCAGCCTGGATCAGGGCCTGCCTGAGAGCCAGGAAGGGGTAGGGACATACTTCTCTGGTTTAAGGTCCCGGTATACGATTCCCAAGCGGTGCAAGTGGCCGAGGCCAAGTGCCAGCTCTGCAAGGTAGAATTTCACGTCTTCCTCTGTGAACATTACCTGGGAGGAACAGAGAAGTCAGCTGAGGTCAGGAAATGCAGAACTAACACATCATGTGTCTGTTAAGACTGTTAGGCAAGCAAGTACTATTGATATTCCATGTCAAATTCTGTAACTTATAAAGCCTTACAAGGCTCAGGACCCCAATACCTCAAGGGCCACCACTCTCCACATGAAGCAACCTAGACTCCGCAGTCTTCATCTGAGGCCCTTTGCCTTGTGCCCCCTGAGGGAGGGGTGACATGAGAGCGGGCCTTCTTAGTGGTGGCTCCCCATGTATGGAACGCTTTCCCCAGAGAGGCATGTCTGGCGCCATCACTAACTGTAGATGCCAGGTAAAAATAGTGGGGTTGTGTTAGATCAGTTTCTTACATATATTACTTGTGTGTTTTAGGTTGTTTATCCTTGTTCTTAATGTTCAATGCAGCTTTGAGTTTCCTTTTTCTGAAAAAAGTGACTAATAAATATCAATAATAATATTCTTTTTCTTTTTAAAAAAGAAAAAGAATTGCAAGTTTCTAGACCTCACTACTCATGTAGAGAAATGGCTAAAAAAATGCACAGATGTCGGTAAATCTCAAGAGAGGGCAGGCCAGGTTTCAAAGAAGTAATTGTGCTAAACTATCCCAACTTATTTTTTTGGAGGGATGAGGCTATTAAGCTCTTTGAAGCAGCATCTCTGAATCTGGATAGACAGATATAATTTATTCTTGCAGCAGAATCTGGGTTCCATTCCTGCACAGCTTTTTCTTAAGCCCCAGGAGTCACTCTTAGTGTGAATGTGATGAGCACATACAGCTCTGTCAAAGATCCTATCCCATTCCTTTCCCACCGTATTAAAAATATACTTCATTGCTTCAATTCTACAAGCAATTTTAGTAAATGCATCAATTTTAAAAGCACATTTAGAAGTTGCTAAGCAGCAGTGGGTGGGGAGGGGGGGAACAGATTTGGAATCTTTGTTTGAAGATCATCTAGTTGTTGTCTTCCTGGTGTCACATGCTTCCTTGTTCTCAGAGCAGTTTCCTGTTACCCCATCGGGGCCTCTTCTTCCCCACACTTCCTGCCAGCCTTTCCCCCTCCTACTCCAAGGTAACCAATCGCTTTGCTCAAGCAGCTATGGTGTAACAGGAGATAATGTGTTACTGTTTTGCAATCCTTTCTTGCTCTGCTTGACAAAGAAGAAAAAAGGGGTGGGGGGCGAGGCTTCTTGTCTTCTTCCAAAAGCCTGCTTCTTCAAATGCCAAAACTTACAGCATCCTTCCTCTCCCAGAAACTGGCTTTTGGAATTCCAAGCCCCTCCCCCCTTTAGTGCAGAGGAAGTGGCAAATGGACCCACTGTCGTAGAAGCTCTGAAGACAGTTGGAAACCAGGGAACAAATTAAGCTGGAACAATATTGTCAAATCCACTGCTCTCTCCTTCCCCCTACTGCATTGCCTCTCAATGCTGACACACAGTCTCGCAATCTTCCTCCTACAGGTCTTAAAAACGTGACAGTCTGCATATTTTGAGGCAGCCTAAGTCGTTTGGAAACAGAATTGCTGTACCTTCTCCTTACTCTTCCCTCTATAGTCTCTCCACTTTGTGAGTTTGGAATCTAAATTGATCACTGCTGATCAGCAGCCATGAAATCACTGCCTATCAGCTGATGAGTAATGATTTCAGGCCTGCTTTCTGCAGGGATCTCCTATGTGATCAAGTCTCCCACATGGATCATGCGGCCAGTCCACTGCATCTCTGCCTGCCCACCCCCTACATTTAAAGCACCTCTATGCCACTTTAAACTGTCATACTTCCTTCCTCCAAAGAATCTTGGGAACTGTAGTTTGCTAAGGGTGCGGAGAGTTGTTATGAGACCCCTCACAGCACCAATAACAAGCTACAGTTCCCAGAATTCATAGGAGGCAGTAATGATTGTCAGAGTGGTATAAGACTGCTTTAAACGTAAGGCATTGACGTGGCTTAGGTGAACAACACCTAAGCCCCACACCTGACCCTCTAACATTGTAGAGTCTGCAACATCCCCTACAAGGCCTTGGGGAGATTTCACCAGCACTGCCCACATGTTTTCATAGGACTGGCAGGACTGGCTAGGCATGGCAAGCATTTGCTTATGGCAAAACTATTTTTAGAGATAGAAATAAAGTAGCAGGCTATCTGAAAAGTTCAACTCAATGCAGTCTGCAAGCAATTCTGGATCTCTGATTGCTGCTTTGAGGCAGCAAAATGTATTTTTCATCTTTTGCCATCCTGAGGGTTAGAAACTTGCAGGTTGTTTTTCCTTCAAAGATGAAAGGCAAAATGAGGGTTGATGCATAAGAGAGTCTGCGTGCTTGTGTGATGAGGTTCTCAAGCTGTGGGATATACAGTGGTACCTCGGGTTACATACGCTTCAGGTTACAGATGCTTCAGGTTACAGACTCTGCTAACCCAGAAATAGTACCTTGGGTTAAGAACTTTGCTTCAGGATGAGAACAGAAATCGTGCTCCGGCGGTGCGGCAGCAGCAGGAGGCCCCATTAGCTAAAGTGGTGCTTCAGGTTAAGAACAGTTTCAGGTTAAGAACGGACCTCCAGAACGAATTAAGTACTTAACCTGAGGTACCACTGTACATGGGCTCAATTATATTTCTTCAGCATTTTACAGTTCCAAGAGAAGATCTGGCAGACTTACTGGGATCAGCATTATCCCCACTGCATAGATGGGCAACATACATCAATGACAGCAGTAGAGACTCTCATAACCACTTGCACACTACCCTATTGAAAGCCCTATTCTGGCATTAATGCTCCTGTACATGGGGGCAGGGACAGGGCCGCATGCTGAGACACCCCACCGCTGCCATTGCCCCCTCCCTTGTAGTCCACAGGTACAGTGTGAGCATCTGCGGAGATGGGTATTGTCAGGGAACTGACATCGGAGCCAGAAGTGGAGGCAGGTCTCCCAAGCGATGCCGGAGAAGGGCCAAGCAGGGAGAGAGGGGACTCATCAGCTGGGGAAGGAAATCAGCGTAACACCAGGGATAAAGGGGGGCGGGGGGGGAATCGGAGAGAGGGCTCCAGGACTCTTCGCTGGAGACCAGCGGGGAGAGCACAGGTCCTCCGCTACCCATACCCACCCTGCGCAGAAGACTTCCACGCAGGGAAAGCAGGCGTAGACTTGGCGTCAAAGAACTTCTTTGCTGGAAGAAGTTCAAGAAACGCCCACTGACGGATTCTGCTAGCGACTGAACAGCCACGAAGTGAAGGGCTGTCCAGCCAGGAAAGGTTTAACCAGGCTACCTAGGCAGGAGTGGCGGCAACTTATGCACGAGCAACCCCATATAACCACTACAGGTATTTTTGCACATGTACGGCCTCCCCTCCTGCAGATGCCAGTGTACTTCCCTGCAACATGTGGCAGAATGTATGTGCCGTTCTAAAGAGGGCTGATGTTTGCTCATTACTTCAGAAAACAGCCCATCTCCATTATATATGCATGCATTACTCCAAGGAGCTCAAAGTCGCTTTCATGGTTGCCCCTAGTTTAGCCTCACAACTGCTCTCTGAGGTAGGTTAGGCTGAGAGACAGTTACTGGCCACCCACTGCGCTTCATGGCTCAGCAGGACTTAGAGCTAGGATCTCCCCAGTCCCAGTCCAACACTCTAACCTAGAAGGTAAGCCACACATCCCCACACCGCTGCACAATACCTGCACTGCACAATTTTTTTAATTCCCCAGCATCTAATCAGATACAGCCAAACTGCCCATGAGCCACATGGTGCATGCATGTACTCACCTCTTTGGAAAGGCGCATGAAGAGGTCTCCTCCTCTGAGGAAGTCGAGGATGAGGTACAGCTTCCCTTCCGTTTGGAAAGCTGAGATGTGAGATACAGAACAATCAGGATCCCCAGAGCTTGCCAGCGGCTGGAGGAGAACCTAGCCAGCCAAGCCTGAGCATAGCTGTCAACTTTCAGATTTGAAAATAAGGGATCAGCAGCCTCGAAAATAAGGGATCAGCAGCCTCACATATCCCGGGGACAGTCTATGGGATATCTAACAATCTGGGATAGCAGCGGGAAGCAGCGGGAAACGGCGCTGGAATAAGGGAATTTCCCGCAAAAAAGGGAAGGTTGACAGCTATGAGCCTGAGCAATGTCTCAAGTGGTTAAAGGAGCCTTAGGCACACACAAGGACAGTTCCATGTTGACTGGGGCTGATGGGAGTTGTAGTCTAAAACATCTAGAGGGCACTAGGTTGGGGAAGGCAGCTGTTTCTTTGGCCCTCCCCCAGAAACAAAGTGCCCCACATGAACCATTTAACCAGGTTTCAAACAGGATTGAAGTGGGCTTCTGGTCCCAAGTTAAGGGGAATTAGATAGAATCAGCGCTGACTAACAAACTGTTTAATAGGTGGGGATAACAGAGATTTGGTCCAGAAAGTGGAAGAATTTCAAGGGGTGGGGAGGGAGGGAGATGGAAAGAGACAGAGAATGCCAGAAGAAAGGTGAAGTTTTGCACTCACCATAATGGAGTTTCACAATGAATGGGTGGTTGACTTCTACTAAAATGTCTCTTTCCATTTTTGTTCTTACACGATCACGCACTGTCAACACAGAAAGCTCAATTCAGACATATCACAACTGGAAAAAAAGCACCCAGCATCAGCTCTGAAGACTGAGTCTCAACCCAAAGCTAGTCTAGGTCCACATCAATCTGACATTTAGCAGGGGCAAGTGAGCACGAGGATAATGATGGCCAAGGATGACGTGCGCCTGAAATGTATACCCTGCACCACAACTTCCTGGTTCATTCAGGTTCCTATAACAAAGTGGGGCTCGTTACCTTTCAGGGTGGCTTTCTTTAGGACCTTCATGGCGTAAAGGTGGCCATTGTCCGGTGGGGTGATTTTTCTTACGAGGAAAACCTGCACAGAGAAAGGCCAGGACAGAAAGAAATAGAGAGAGAAAGAGTCACACTCAGTAAAAATTCAGTGAAAGGAGCACCTTGAAGTTTGGAGGTGGGGAGAAGGCAAATTGTAACTGTTCCCTAGTGTTTTCAAGCCAATAAATTAAGTTGACTGCAACTGCCAATTCCAACACTGGATGGGGCTGCTCTCATCTTAAAAACAAAAAAACAGAACCCAACAGGTCTATCCTCTGCATTTTGCCATGCTGCACCCTTTCCGCAAAACCCCAAATTGTCTCTACCTGTCTACGCATAGAGATAGGATAAGTTGAGTGTGACAAGCCTTTCCTCAGATTCGAAGGCCTTTACCAGGAGTGGAGAACTGGGCTGGGTCCTTACCTCCTCCATCGCCTATGGGACACATTTGACAGGTGGGGCAGAGCCCCCAACCTGTCAGTCACTTGACATCACAGTGATGTCAGATGACCTGTTTTTACCCACACTGAACAACAGCTGATTGTTGGCGCTCTCAAACACTGCACAACAGAGCAATGCAGGTGATAGGGCTTTGGCACTTGCGCAGGGAGCTATGCACAAGCCCTGACAATCAGCTGATCAACAGAGTCTGGGTGCTTTGTAGAAGCCGCAGCCAGTGCAGAATGTGTCAGCTTGCCACTGAATTTGGCAATGCCATCTCTGTGTTTGCTCCACACCTTTGGACTGTGTTATATGAATGCTGCAATGGAAAGTTAAGTACTCCATTTATAAGAACAAAATGGCCTCAGGCCTGACTGGGAACCCAGCTGCCTGCCCTGAAAGGAAGCACTGCTTCTAAGTGTGTGTGTGTAGCAGCTGAGTGGCAAGGTGCTGTGTACGTGATCAGAGGTATTACTACAGTGGTACCTTGCAAGACGAATGCCTCGGAAGACGAAAAACTCGCAAGACGAAAGAGTTTTTCGTTTTTTGAGTTGCCTCGCAAGACGATTTTCCCTATGGGCTTGCTTCGCAAGACGAAAACGTCTTGCGAGTTTGTTTCCTTTTTTCTTAAAACCGCTTGAAGAGGTGCAGTTGCGACTGGCCGTGCTTCGCAAGACGAAAAACCGCGCAAGACGAAAAGACTCGTGGAACGAATTAATTTCGTCTTGCGAGGCACCACTGTACTTTACTTTAAAAGAAGGCATGAAATGTTGAGTGTTTCTGCCACCACTGGCAGCCACCATTGAAATAAATGAAACTACATGGGCCAAGGGCTATAATCCTATACAACAACCATTCTCAACCTGGTGCTCTTTAGGTGTGTTGGACTACAACTCCAATCAGCTCCAGCTAGCATGGCCAATGACAAGGGATAATGGGAGCTGGAGTTCTACCTCTGGAAGGCATTGGCTCAGAGAAGGTTACTATCATCATCATCAAACCTTTTATAGGTATCACATACAAACATCCAAAACAAATCAATACAGAATTACCACTTCGCCAGTGGCACAAAACATTTGCTAAAAGAAAGGAGGCAGAGCAGTCTATCGTCACACCTCTAGGTCTCCAGGGAGATCAGACGTCTGCAGTGTATTTCGATGACAAAAAACCAAATAGAGATATTTAGCCAATAACTTGGTAAGCTCCTGATCATTCCCCAGTAATAGAAAATGTATGAGCTCCAACTCTGGTTTCCATTTGGGGATACAGAGTTGATCTAGAAATTGCTGACGGAGATCAGCATAGTTTACAATTAAGAACCATATGTGTAAGGGTTTCCACCAGGTGGTCGTCACATGGGCAAGTTCTTTCTCCTTCCACCCTGCCTGAGAACCTTCCCCAAAGGAGGTTTGATGGATTTGAATTAAACCTGGCCAGCAAAAATGCCAGGAGGTTACTAGATATATTACCTGGGAATAAGTCCACTGAACCGAATGCAGCCTACTTCCGGAAACACACATACTGCTGAAGACTTTGTAGAGCAGCCTTTCCCAACCAGATGCCCTCTTACAACGCTAACCACCCTTGACAATTGGTCACACTGTATGGGCCTGGTGGGAGTTGGAGTCCAACAGCATCTGGGGTGTACCAGGTTAGAGAAGGCCATAATAAAGCATTAAATGATGGGCTCACCACAACAGTCATTTTTGTGTTGGCAAATGTAACATGCAGGTCTAATCTGGGGCCCTGTTACTCCCAGGCTGATTTGTTCCACTACTAGACTCTGCACTTACAGGATCTTGTCTCAGATGAAGCCAGAAATCCTAAGTTTCTAGTCCACATAGAGGCAAAAGATCTACAGATGAGTAGGCAGTGCCTACTGACCAATTGGAAAGTAGAAGCCTTGGCCAGAGCTTCCAACAAATAAAAAAGCTAGGATGTGTGCATAAATGTGCCCTTGTGTCTGCCTCCACTCTAGATTCCCTGCAAAAAGGACAAAGGCTGCATCCAGACTACTTCATCCAGAGTATCAAAAAAAGTTTGCACAATACTGTAGAGCACACATCCTTTTCATGAACTGGGTTGTAGTTCTCCTGAGAGTACGAGACACACATTTTACTCTTCATCAGCTCAGCTAATAGACGCCAAAAAGGTGAACTCACTTTGCCAAACGAACCCTGTCCCAGGACTTTAAGAAGCTCAAACTGTGATGGATCGGCCTTCTCAGACCCCTCTTTCACAAGGTATGTGATGGTATATTCTTGGACAGAGCCTTCATTCTAAAATTAAAGAGGAAAAAGAAAAAAGAAAAAAAAAGGTTAGCTGGTCCCACAGACCAGAAGACCTCTTGCTTTAAAAAGAACAATAAGACAATCAGAGACTATACAATACTTTTGGGCTTGCAGAAAGCAGCCTAATTCTCTCACCAATGTCAGAATCTCTTTACGTTTTGCTGCCACTGAATAGCATGAGAATCAAGGGTCAGAATCCTTGCCCCTGTGGCCAGTCTGTCTGTTAACTGCTTGCTTGATTCCAAGCAGAGGTACTGTCAAGGCAGGACTTTGGGTCAAGAAACCTGCCGGATTTAGCAGAATGCACAGCAGGGGTGGTTGAAGTTAAATCAAGTAATACACATTAACCATCTTTAAAAGCACCTGCTCTCTCTTCCCAGTAAAACCATTAAGTTCAGAGTCTAAAATTACTTAACTGCCCCATTGATTCCAAGCACAAAAATATGCTTGAGCCCATCATGCAAGCTCAAGCCAACGAGATGTTGGTGGTTGTGCACAAAATCCATCTTTGTGCATTTGTACTGAATTGCCAGCACTCAGCAAGCAGTGCAAGTGTATGAAGTGCTATGAACTCTTACAGTGTTTGCATAGGGATTTTCCTATTATAATCAAGGGACATGCCAAGGTCACATTATATTTATAATATGTAGAAGACATTCAGGTGGGCAAGGTGCTGGCAGCTGCAACATGCATTCCTTTGGTGAACAGCAACACAATGGAGAGTGGCGGTCTTTGAAAGGAGCTCCTATTTAGCTGCCTCCAAGTGCGGTTGGACTCCAACTCCCATCAGCCCCTGTCAGCATGGCCAATTGTCAGGGCTGATGGGAGTTGGAGTCCAACAACATCTGGAGGGCTGCGGTGCTTAGCATTTATCTCACTTCCTGCAGTTGAGGAGACCAGCTGCACATCCTTTACGCAAATGCAGGTAGCTGCAAAGTGAGATTCGACAGCACACGAGTCTGAGTCACTCACAGCCTTGAGAAATCCAGCGTTCCATAAACAATGTCAAGACACTGCGGGATCTGTCAACTCATACATTACATGGACACTGCCCCACCCCAAGCATGGCCACAGTTTACAGTGAACAGGAGCAAAGGGCCTTGGCTCCAGGAAGCAGATCTGGGCACAAGTTCAGGAGGGGCAATGTTTGGACAGCTTTACTACTGGGGCCAAGTAAAGCTGTCCAAACATTTGGCATCAGTTAAGCAGATCACTGAGGATGGTGTGGGTGGAGAGAGAAGGGTCAGCAGCAGTTGCATGCACAGCTATCTTGTGAGATACCTAGGGATGTATCCAGGTTGGAAGGGACCTTGCCAGGGCACTGGAACCTAGCAGCTGCCAAAAGACAGCAGCTTTGGAGAAACTGCTGGGAGAAGTCAGATTGAAGGGAAGGGGAAGAGGGAACAGGGATGTATGTGTACAGGTGTGAAAACCTCCATTCAGGCAAGGAAGAGGCATTGTCCGAGTCCAAGGATGCAATCCAGCTAGGCAAAAACAATCAAGGAGGATGCACAACATGGCCTGTCAGGGGCATGGCTATGTAGGGGTTGTGGTCTGGGGAGAGACCAGAGGCCCAGATAGAGGCTTGAAAGGCCATATTTGGTCCCTGGGGCTCGAAGTTCCCCTTTCTCTGATCTAAAGTGTCATGCCTCAGTGTCATGCTTCTGTCTGCAGGAAAGCTTTCAAGTCAGCAGCTTGGTGGCTTGCAAACACTTGCTGTTTTCCCACAATTAGCATATGCACTCCCCCCCCGCTTCCCCTCCCACGATATTAAGCACTGCAGTACATTTTGCCATCTACTCCCGTCGCTTTTTGGCGGGTGGCAACGAGTGCGAATGTTTGCGCCACCAGAATTACCCACCACCCTACAGCAAACACGCTTGTTTGTTGCAAAACAGAGTCAGTGTGGCTGGCACATGGAGGAAGCAGACCCCCACCCCCAAAGCCATCTGCTTAGCTACATGAGCAGTTCTGGGGAAGAAAAAAAAGCCCAAGGAGTCTGTCTGCCTCTTGGCAGCCTTGCCCGCCCCCCTCAACTTTCCTCTTCACTTCAGGGGGAGACTGAGGAAATGCCAATGCTTGAAACTGGCACCGTCTTGAGACGGAAATATCAAACAAGAGACAGACTTTGTATCAGAAACAAGAAGACTGAGGAAGCAAACTCAGATGTCACATTTACAGAGGGCTGCAACCATGGCATGGTAACTGATTTGCTTGGCCCATGGCTCAGTGGTAGAGCACATGCATTGCATTTAAAAGACCCCAGGTTAAATCCTCAGCTTCTCAAGGCACAGCTGGGAAACACTCCCATCTGAAACTCTGGGGAGATTCTGGCAGTGTAGTCTATACTGAGCTAGATGGATCAATGGTCTAACTCAGAGGAGGGCTATGTTTCTACTTAATGCAGTTCTTTATGCAGAAGTATGAGGACTAGAATCTTAACTTTATTTTAAGGGGAAGGACCATAAGCTCATGGGAAGAGAGCACACGTTCCGCACGCAGAAGGTCTTAGGTTCAATCTCTGGCTACTCCAGGTAGAGCTGGGAATGTCCCCTGTCCTGAAACCCTGAAAAGCCACTGCCAGTCAGTGTGGGAAATATTGAGCTAGATGGAACATAGATCTGAGTCACTTTAAGCAGCTTCCTGTGTTTTGTTTACAAAAAGGAAAAATTGTGGGTGGTACTCAGTATAAAAAACGTAAAGGTACTCAGTATAGTCCTACCCAGAATAGACTCCCCCAGCCCCAGCCAGCATAGCCGCAGATGATGGGAACTGTAGTCCAGGGACATCAGGAGGGCCACAAGCTCTCCACCTCGGCTTGTTCATTTTTTATATTTGCGCAGCTCAGGGTAGATGGGGAGACATTTGACTCAGTTTGTATTCAAAGGCGAATCTATCGAATCTGCACTTTCCAAAACAATACGAGAACTGAAATGCAGCTATCCTTCGAAATCCACATCTTTCCAAATTTTGCGATGCAGCTCTCCAAATGACCAAAGTCTTTAAAAAATGCTGTATATCTGGGGAAATTGCTTGCAAAAATTTGTACATTAGTCAAAACTTCATATAATATGTGTTTGTTAGGAGAAAGTTGCACAGACATGATGGTGAATCTTTAAAGATGAACAAACTTTTAAAAACAACAACAACTACTAACAAATTGCTGCAGAAATGTAAAGGGCTGAATTTACGACAGGAAAAAGTAAGAAACCGAGAGAACCGAAATGGAGAACCGAAATTTCCCTTTGTAGCGGTAGATAGCATCTGCTTTGCAATGAGAAAAATCCCAGGTTCAATCCACGGCATCTCTGGATAAGGTTTGGAAGGATCCCTGTCTGAAATGCCGTATAGTCACTGCCAGTCAGTGTGGACAATACTGAGCTAGAGGGACCAGTGGTCTGACTCAGAAGGCAGCTTCCTGCATCCCTCCTTTCTTCAACAGGACTCATATGTACAGTTCCCATTCCTGGCACCAACCACACCCAGATCTGCTTTTTTCCAACAAGCTGGCATTTGGACCAGCCAGATGATGAGAGTACACCCAAAGGAGAAGAAAAAGCCATCATCCATGAAGCTGCCGTGCTGCTACGGCTTACAAAAGCAAATAAGCACAGCTAGAACAGACTGTCCGCCAGGCCAAGCCAAAGTACTGACCGGGTTGCTGAGGTTGCTTGCGGGAGGCAGCGGGAGGCTGCAAGGCTCGGGGCGGCGCTTCCCGTTGATCCACAGCGTTAGGAAGGCAAGGATGCGAGGGAGCCTGGGTTCCTTAGCCACACTCATCGTCCCACTCTGGCGAGAGCGGCACATCTCTCATGACAAGGTCCCCAAGGTCCCCTAAGGGAGCATGGCTGGTGGCTGCAGGCAGACCATCAGCTGGGGCGCACTCTGGGTCTCGCAGGGGACCAGCCGCTGATACATGTACCCAAAGCCAAGCCAAGGGGAAGCAGGGAGGTAGGACCGCCTTAAGAAGCAAAGCAGGTTAAAAACAGCACTTCCGGCCCTCCCTCAAACCAAAACACTTGTGGTTAGTTCACTTTAAACACCTTCAAGCTTCTTTCATGTTCCAGTTCCACTTTTTCCTGTTCAAATGGAAGCCTCTCCCCTTAATTCTTGTAGCAGGGGGCGTGGGGAGCCTTTTTTTCAGTACGAGGACCACATTTCTTTCATGAACAGACTTCTGGAGGGCCACATGGTGATGGCAGGTGGGCCCAGAGGCAGAAGTAGGTGGGAAAATTGATAGGAATCTGACCTTTATCAGTAGGCTACATTCTAGGCAGGCAAAGGTCAGGTTGTTTTTCTCATTCTGTGTACATGTGTATCTATATTTGTGTTTGTTTATCCATATTTATTCATTTCACAAAAATTATATGCCACTTGATTCTTAAAAAAACACTCAAGGTAGTTTACAAAAGAGTAAAACAATGAAAATTGTCAATAAAAAGAGTAAAAAACCAACTTTTAAAAACATTATAATAATAGTCAAAATCAGCAATCAGCTAAAACCAGTTTTTACACACCTCAACGTTCAACTTGCCTGGATAGGCTTTCCTAAATGAAAAATATTTTTAGCAGGCACCTGCCTGATGTCAGTAGGCAGGAAATTCCAGAGCGTAGGTGCTCCCACACTAAAATATCAATTTCTTACAATGCGGAACAACTTTTATGTGGCGCCTGTAACATATTACATATACACACCTTATCAAGTCATTAGCCTGTAATACTGTAGTGGATATAATTTAGAGATCCACTTTCTCTCTTTTGTTTTTTTCTAAGTGCATGAAAGTGATTGTACAAATAATAAAACCCAAAATAAATTGTTCACTAAAATCTCAGTTTTGGTCCACATCAAAAAATTTCGAGGGCTAAAACTTTATTTGTAATACTGTAATTTCAAGATGCAGGACCGTAAAACGGCCCCCAATTGTTGGTTTTCGCTATCTACTTCATTCATGAAAACGGAAATATGAATTGTTCGTAACAGGCAGCTGATGTTCGCTGTGACCCCTCAGTCTGGGTGTTAGCTGTAGCCCTTCAGTCTGCAAGAGACTGAAAAGTCCACCATGTTTGATTTTGGGGATTGGATCATATTGGTGAATTCGTTGTTATGTGACTAACAATGCCGTCCTATCTTCCCTGCTTAGATAACCTATTTCCACCCTTTCAAACTTCCAAACTTCGGTTCGCGCAGAGTTAAAAGCACAAAGACAGTATGACCTCAAAAGGAAAGAATGAGAAAGACAGCTTACATTAACTCAACTCAAATCTTGTACAGAAATAATCAGCCCATCTCCCAGTATCTGCTTGTGAAGTAAGGTGAGAACACAAATTAAGACATCTCTCCCAAACAGGTGTTCCGCAAGCATGCAGTTTTTACCTTATCTGCTGTGTTCACATTGTCTCTCTCTATCCAAGTGGTGTTCCGTTTTGCCTGCAAAACAAAATGAGAAAATAGTGTCTGAGCAGGAGGTCTATGGAACCTGAAACAACAGCAACACTTTCTAAATATGTTCATCTGAAGCATGGATATCAAATTGTGGACATAGCCAAATTGACGCTGTTCCTCTAAAGTGTCAAAAGTATAGCACAAACAAAAGGTTGTGACTTCCATGCTCATCAACACATAGTACAATTATCTACTGAACCTTAGGTTTCAATTTTTCCTGGTAAAATTCCCAGTTCATATTGATATAGTAGTAGTAGCAACAGCAGCAGCAGAAAAAGAATGGAAGAAAGAAAGCGAATCTTTCTTTCTTTCTTTGTGACAAAATCAGTTTGAATCATAGAAGCACCAGGCAGTGAGCAATGCTAATATGCCACAAAAAAGTTTTACATACATATTTGTGTTCGATGGCAGAATTTGGATACTTTTTGGTACAGTGGTACCTCTGGTTAAGAACTTCATTCGTTCCGGAGGTCCATTCTTAACCTGAAACTGTTCTTAACCTGAGGTACCACTTTAGCTAGTTCTTAACCTGAGGTACTACTTCCGGGTTAGCGGAGTCTGTAACCTGAAGTGTATGTAACCTAAAGTGTTTGTAACCCAAGGTACCACTGTTCTGGGTAAGGGCCAACAGGTTTGTATACTCTTTACAGAACAGTGGCAGACAAGTCATGGAGTAATTCCATAGTGACCAATGTAAGATCCTTTACATAATGTTTTGTGCTTTAGTTAATATTATTTGAACTCCATTTAACAATAAATTATTCGTCTGTTAGCTGGCATGATTAACTCTACAAAAATAATCAACAAGAATACCACAGGTAGCTTAAATGTCTTCTTTTCATTGTGTTTTTAAAAGATGCGACCAATGTAACAGTTTTGCAACCTCAAGAATTCATTTGGAACTTGGATGAGTAACTTTTTCTGACCAACACAACACGCTCAACCAGCATAAGTTCCATTGTCCTAATCTCATCCAATTTTGTTCCTAACGTACAATTTCTTGTCAGTTCACCAAATGAGAAAGCAAATTATCAATACAATACAGTGGTACCTCGGGTTAAGTACTTAATTCGTTCTGGAGGTCCGTTCTTAACCTGAAACTGTTGAAGCACCACTTTAGCTAATGGGGCCTCCTGTTGCTGCTGCCGCGCTGCCGGAGCACGATTTCTGTTTTCATCCTGAAGCAAAGTTCTTAACCCAAAGTAATATTTCTAGGTTAGCAGAGTCTGTAACCTGAAGCGTATATAACCTGAAGCGTATGTAACCCGAGGTACATTCTCTGTTTTCTTTGAGAGGTCTTTAACTGAACTTTATAAAAACTTTGGAAAAAAATTATCAACCAAGTAAAACAGCTAAAATCATGAAACAAGTGTAAAAACAAATCCAAAACAGTTTCATATATGAAACAATCAAAAACAATTCCAGGTATAAAAACAGTAGCAATATTTCAGCACAATTTCACTTTTAAAAAACAGTTAAAATAGTTCCAATGCAAATTCAGACTGGGATAATGACCTCCACTTAAAAGGCTAGTTGGAAGAGGAAGGTCTTCAATAGATGCTGAAAAGATGAGAGGAAGATAGTGCCTGCCTCATTTTCAAGGTAAGGGAATGAAAGTCCTGATTCCTTAGTCTTTATGTCCAACTGTCTGTGTGTAAGAGTTAGGAATTGCTCCTGAGATCTTGTACTAGCACAGGCTGAAACTCAAGTAGGAATCCTCTCTCAAAACTTCCCATTTTCATTCCTGCAGCATGCATCCACAACAGAAGTTAATTGTAAGCACTCTTGATGTGCTCTGTAATAAAGCACCTGTTTTGCATGATGAAGGTCCTGGGTGCAATCCCGTAAGCTTTTTGGTTTAGAGAAAAGGCAAGAAAGAGGTGATTTTATAGAAGATCATAAAATTATGCATGGCATGGAGAAAGTGGACATTGAAAAGTTATGAAGGAGGGAGAACAACATGAGGACCCGTGGGCATCCAATGAAGCTGAATGTTGGAAGATTTAGAACAAATAACCTGACCTTTAAGGCTGGTGGGACAGAAGGCAGCCAGCCTGACAGTAGCTGGAGGAGCCAGAACAATCTCATTAATAATAATAATTTTTATTTATACCCCGCCCTCCCGAGCCAAGACCCAGCTCAGGACGGCTAACACCCGGTTAGCCAATTGATTAAAATACAACTTAAAAACAAGATTAAAATACACCATTAAATACAACAAGATTAAAATACAACATTAAAATGCAGCCTCATTTCCGTAGAAACTCAAATCAAAAACTTTTTGGGGATGAAAACGTCAAATCTTCACCAAGGCCAACTATCCAGACTGGTCCTATGTGGGCCAGAAAAAAAGCCAAGGAAGTCCCCAAACAGGAGTTCCATCACAAAAGGAGAAAGGAAAAAGGATTGAAGGGAAGGGGATCAAGTTGATTCCAAGCCAAAGGCCATGTGGAACAACTCTGCCTTACATTCCTTCATTCTAGTTTTGCCCCTACATATTGAGTTCTACAAGGGGAAACACTGAGACTAAGGACGAGGAAGCTGAGCACCCCCCAAACTGGATGCATGTAAGAAGGCAGGTGAGGACTGACATGGGCAGACTTAGGTTGGCGGGGCACTGCTGCCAATGGAGTAAGGATGTGACTCTTTCATCTTCCTGACTCATGTTAACAAATGGCAGGGCCAGCCCAGACAGCAGCAGATCCAGTGCCAGTCAACAAGGTTCATGGCTGAAAAGGGACTTGAACTCCTCGCCCCCCTAGTCTCAACCCAACCACTCCACCAGACTGGCCCTGTGTAACTCCAAAGTACCATGTGCATTGATGGCATAATAAATTAAAAAAATAATGATGATGAGTGGAGTAATTATTATAATGTTACATATAGGTAAAAGGCCTCTCTGCCTGTTGGCATTTAAAGGACACTTGTCTTTCAGCTGCATCGTGCAAGGAAGGGGACGACGACGTGCAACCAATTTCATTTTTATTTTGTAAATTACTTCATCTCCTAGATGCTCTGCCTCCACAACTGCTGAAGTGCAAAAAGGAACACATCTGAAGGGCATGTCTCTTGAAAAAGTTTGGATGTAACGACCCCACCCCACCCCCAAGCTGATTTAAATGTGCAGAGATGAGGATAAGCTCTTTAACACACTTTAAAAACAAACACAAAAACACAGCAGAGGAAATGAACCAAATAAATGCTCAAACCGCAAGCCTCCTGCAAGCAGGACTCTCTAAGTGAACTGTAAAGAGTCCCTTGCAAAAGCTGTTCTTACTTCCACTTATCTCAATCTGCAGCAAAGTCTCTACAGCTGGCAGGAAGAAGAGGGAACCATTTCCGGAACAATTGGGTTTCTCTGAGCCCAGGCCAAAAAGAGAAGCCGCAAACTTGTAACCGGGAAGTATCTGACCATTTAAAAGCTGAAGAAGAAAGAGCAAACACTAATCCAGTGCTGATACTGCCATCCTTATGCAGCGTGGAGCCCATCCAAGAAGGGTGTCAGTGGTGAGGTGCACAAACTGCCTCTTGCAGGTTCAAGGGGGTTCCTTGCTGAAAATCCATTGCTCAACAGCTCCCCGTGCTCCAATTCCTAAGACTAGCATAATAATGTGGCGCTGACTGAGGAGATCAAGGTCCCAATTCCCACTCGGTCATGAAGGCTCTTTGGTCATCACACCAGGAGCCACTTGCTATCTTCTTCACAGGGTTGTGATGTGCGAGCCCAAATAACGAGTTCTTCTGTTGTAACCATAATAGCCCTTGATCTAAAGCTTTGCCTCTGTTAGGAAAACCTGGGTGTAGTTTGAATCCAAAGGGATTCTAGTGAAAAAAAAGGGATAAACAACAGCAATCACAAGGCCAAAGACAGGCCTTAGCCAAGTAGTTGCTGAATGGTACCAACCAAGGCTAGATGCAATGATAATCCACACATGCCTTGTCCGCCAAATAATGCAAACTGTGCAGCACTACAAATCCTGCTAACTTCCCCCTCCCCACAGGCAGAATTCTCCCTCTATACAACCACCAGGCAAATATTTTGACAAGCACCAAGGCTGAAGCAGAAGGAGCCAGCAACAACCTCACACACCCAGGGAACAATCTGTTGCAGTCTTTGGCAACCAGGTGCCCCTCGGATGATAAGTCCCATAAGACCCAGCTCGTGTGGCCACTCTAGCTAGGGGTGATGGGAGTTGCATATGGAGGGCACCAGGCTGGGCAATGCTGGTTAACTGATTTGCTGTGCTTCCTCTGGTAGGCAAAGCCCTGCTCTCAAGAAGCTTTCAGGAGATATGTATCCTGCACATCCCCCTTCCTTTAAGATATGAAAAGGTGTGGGTGTGTGCGCATACGGTCTTTTCTTGCCATTTCACCCGCTTCCGTATCTTGCAGGTGGTTTTGGAAACAGGATGTTCATTTGTATTCCAAGATAAAGAGGAACTTGCTTCTTCAAAGCTTATTTAGATGGTTTAGGTTTGGGGTTTATTTTTTTTTAAGGTGGAAGGAACAGTATGGGCAAAATTCCCTGGCAACTCATTTATGAAATACTTGCTAGGCTTATCGGAAACGGGGGTCAAATTGACAGACAGAGGTAAATGCAGTTCACTGGTGCAGCACAGGCTTTGTGTGGGAAAAAAAGTCAATCCCTGGATAGTCGCTGCCAATCAGTACAGACAGTACTGAGCTAGAGGCGACAATGACAGCTTCTGATTGATGTTCCTCCTTCCATTGACCCCTCTAAAAGAAAAAAGTGTACCCTGCATAAATCAAGAAAGATATGCTTTATTGTTTCTTGTACAGTATTTTGTGCATCCATACCACTAAACACCTACATTTTAGTGCAATTCACTTTCAGGAAGGAACAGGAATTGGCCTCAGTTTAGTGTACTCCAATCAGCAGACCCTTCCCCTCCTCCCTTGGGCTGTGACAAGTGCATGGGGCACCTACCTATCAGTCCCCTGGTGTCAATAGCTGATCTGTGGTGTGGAGATGGGGAGGTAAAAGATCTGGTCTGCCAGGCCAAAATTTTTCCCTACCCTTAACTTATCCCCTCCATCTTCATGGTGGCACCTAATACATGGCACTTTACCCTGCAGAACGGCAGCTCTAAGCAGGCAAAGCCAGGTGCCATTTTAAAGTGCCAAGCCAAATCGTCCATCAGCTGAAACACATTACCACCTCCTGACCCTTTAACTCTTCTTTTAAATATGTGCAAATAGTCAAAACTTTGGGGTTTTGTGAGCTTGTTTGTTTGTTTGTTTGTTCAGAAAAAAAAGAAGACGCTTTAAACAAATCTGGATCTTAGCCTTTATAGCATATGCAAAAGAAGTGCACACACACACAAACATAAATATAGTGCAGGAACCATAAACCAAAAATGGATAAATACACCAAGGGGTCTCTAGCTATTGCTGCCTTGAAGATAACCTCCCGAACTTGTGCTCTCTAGATACTTAGGACTACAAATCCCATCAGCCCCAGCAAGCACAGCTAACGGTCAGGCATGAGAGGAATTTCTACTAGACAATATTTGGAGAGCACCAGGTTGGGAAAGGCTAACCTAGAGTTAAATACAAATAAATCAAACTCAGAGTAGATCCACTGGAATAAATGGTCCAGAGCCTATTGATTTCAATAGATCTATTCTTGAGTATGATTTAGCTCAATATCACCCAGTGTAATTACCAGTAGGCCAAATACAGCCTACTTAAAATCCTTTTAAGATGATTTTGTTCTGCCATTCAGAACAGTGTCTCAATCAAGGCAACTAACGAACATTTCATTAGATTAAAACAATGTTTAAGATAGCACTATTAAAGCAGCAGCAGATACATAAGGCAGGTAGCAAGACTGATCTAAAAGCCATGAAAGCCCACAGCCCCAGCAAAAAAGAAATGCTTTTATTCAGTGTTGAGGAGAAATTAAATTTGGTGCCAGGCAAATGGGAAGGGAAGTTTCCAAAAGTCAATGTGCCACCACAAGAAGCAGCCCAGGCAGCTGACCCTTGAGTCTGGCTACTAGTCCACCTGACGCCTATAAATGCCCACTTCTTCTCTCTCATTCACTCACAGAAAGGTATTCCTAATAATAACAATGATAATAATAAATGGAATAAACCTGGCTGAGTGGCAGAGCACTGCATTCAGATGGGACACGTTCAATCCTGGCTGCAAAAAATATCTCATCATTTTTAAAATTAAAATTGTCCCTGAAAGCAGCTTGCAACCACTAAAATACCCACTATAAACAAACTTCAGTATTACAAAAAACTAAAACAGTTTCACAACTCCAACAACAATATTGCAAACCTCATCCGTTGGCTGGGACAGCAGCAGCAGCAAAAAGTACTTAGCGATGGCCAGTGAATTTGTTTGAAAAGCCTGAAGTGCAGGCAAAGGTGGAAGACTTCTCCCTGCCAGAGACCCTGGACACACACTGCCACTAAGCGGAGACAACATGTAGCTAGATGGACAAAACAATGTCAGCTGGTATAAGGCAACGTCCCCCATCCCTTTAGTTTAGAGGGCCTCCCTAAAATTCTGGACTTTCCAAAACTTAGCAACAAATTCTACAACAATCTAGCAACAATCTACACTTAAAAGTTGCCCACAGGCCCTCAGTTCTCATCACACATCCCTGGTAATCTCTCAGGCCTTCTGCCCCCTGCTCCAAGCAGACAAACCAGCAGGGGGCCAGCTGTGTTGCAAACAGACCAGCCCAGTCCAGCCCAAACAACCACAAGGGATCATAACACTTGCCTTGGTGTGGAAGAGAAGCCTCATCATCTCTGTAGCTCTAGGAAGTTGTTTTCCCATCGCCTGCTAGCCACCTTCTCCTGAGCATGGACGCCAGCAGGGTTGCTCTGGGCAGCAGCGCTATGTCATCTGGGCATATTTTGGAACTTTCCGCCTAGAGGAAACTGTGTAATTTCCCCACAGATAAACCACAGAGTGCTTCCAGCATGCAGCCCAGCTGATGAATCAGAAAGGTACTGAAAGGGCAAATGACCTCGGGTGTGATCCCTAATGTGCTTCGCAGATAGGGAAAAGGCAGAAATGTGAATCTACCTAATTTGCACATTTCCAAACAATATATGTGAACCAAAACACAGCTTTAAAATATTGGCCTATAAAATTAACACTTCTCTGCATTCAAAAAGTGCATATGCTAGGGTAAATTGTGCATACAGAATTCATATATTATTGAGAGTTGCACAGAAGGATGCACGATATAGGGGAAATTGCAATGCAAAAAATGTGTATATTTGGCAAACTTGCACACAAAGATGTATCCATTAAGAGATGTTTGAACTGACTTGCTGATGAATCTTCATGAGGACTTTTTTTAAAAATCACAAATTGATGTGGAAACGTGGAGAGCCGACCACTCCCACACAGTTCCCCTATATCGACCACCAAATCGTAAGGTGTGTGTATGAAAGAATGAATGTATCATTTGCAGAAAGTTACTGCCATTCTGAAGCAGCCTTCTTCGCAATAACATTATGATCAGAGACAGGTACAGATGACATGCTTCACAGCAGAGGAAGCCAACATGGTGCGGTTGTTGCTGCACAACAACTCCTACTTTCTCTGACCTTCGCCCAGGCTGGCTGGAGCTGATGGGAGTCAAAGTTTAACAATGTCTGGAGTATCACAGGTTCCCCATCCCTGCCTTACATAGAGATGGGATGGTTACATATACATATAGAGATGGGAGCAAACAAGGGGTGCAGAGAACTTTCTAGAGAAAGTTAAGATTTGATCATCATCTGGAGAATCACCCTGAAGCTGGACTTCAAACTATGCAGGGAATCTCAAATGTGTTCCAAGGAACTCTTCTGTTCAGCAAAAGCTTAGCAAGGGCTCCTTAAACGAGAAGTTAACAGCAGATACACTTCTGCGAAAAAGACACCTCGCCCACCATAGCTGAACTTCCTCCACAATATAAAGGCACTGAAGCACTGGGTGTATTCTAGAGAACACCGAGTTCATTCATAGTGATTGCAAGGTATCTCATCCATGCATCTGCTTCGTATAAAATCTCAGGTTCAATACCTAATACCTTCTGTTAGAAGGATCAGTAAGCAGGTGGTGGGAAATGCTTTTCTTTGCCCGAGAACTTGGAAAGCCACTGTCAGTCAGGGTTGAACCATAGTGGGCTAGATGAATAAGTAAGTCTGATCTGGTGCAAGGCAGTTATTAGCACCCCTTGAAAAGGCCTGTATGGGGTCACATGGGACTTAATATGCACTCTAAGCCAAAGAATCCATCATAAGCATGAATAGAAGTTTGTCAAGGTGAAGAGGATTCCTTCAAGGTACAGACTTTGAAACCACTACAGTTCACTAGTGGATAGGGCCTTGGAATCTCCTCCTCACATTCAGCTGTGATGCTCACCCTTGGCGCAACCACGGGTCGCTCACTTTCTTCCAGCCTAAGCTACCTCACAAGCTTGTTGTGAAGGGTACACTCAGGACAAATTCTTACCTGACCGAGCTTCTAGGAGGAAGGGTGGGATCCAAGTGCAGTATGCCCATCATGAATTTGAAAGCAGTTGGAGTGAACCCGTGGCCCTCCAGATGTTGCTTAACTAAAGCTCCCATCATCTCTGACCACTGGCCATGCTGGCTGCGACATGGAGCCCAGCAAATCCCTGCCCTAATGGGGAATATCATATCCTCCAACATTTCTCCAATGAATATAGGGGCATCCTATTCCATAATAATAATGTTACTATTTATACCCCAACCATCTGACTGGGTTGCCCCAGCCACTCTGGGCGGCTTCCAATATATATAAAAACATAATAAAACATTAAACATTAAGAAAACTTCCCTATTTAGGGCTACCTTCAGATGGCTCAGGGGTTGGATAATTCCATACCCTCCAACATTTCTCTGATAAAAATAGGGACGTCCTAAGGAAAAGGGGGACATTTCAGGATCAAATCAGAAACCAGGACAGCTTCTGTAAAAGTGGGACTGTCCCTGGGGACACTTGGAGGGTCTATAATCTGTTGAGGGCAGGGGCTGTGTGTTGGTGCTGGGCAGAGCCAGAAAGGATGATGGGTGGAACTAGAGGCAGGAAAAGTGTTGTGGATTAACAAATTGGGAAGAAAGGTCACCCTGACTTTAATTTTTGCTGTGGCTACAACAGAGCAGAATTCCCAAATCTAGGCAGACCTGCACAGCAGTAGGAATGGAAGATATATATTTTTCAGTTTGCTTTAAATGGCAAAACTTACCTAATTTGAACTTGTCAAAACAATATGCAAACCAAAACACAGCCATCCTTTGAAATTTTTCATTTTTTCTTATGTTCTAGACTCCCACTTGAGTGCTTTTTTGTATGTGAATTTTATTTATATGTTTTCTTTTCCAAAAGAAAAGAATTGTTGTATAAGAATGGAAATTGATATGAGTGTATAACAGAAAATCCCACTTGAGTGCGTTGACTGCAGTTGCTTTGCTGCTGCTTACTGATAAACTCTCTGCAGTAATACAATACCAGCATGGAAAAAGAATTTTGGCTTGAGCCCTAGACAGACCAGATGCCTGACTGCTTCTCTGCAAGTTACAAACTCTGTCCAAATTCACTCTCCTCTCCCACCCCCTACACCTTTGCAGGTTGTGTGAAATAGCTCTTGCGCTACCTTAGCAGCTGCTAGGCTAACACACACAAGCACCAGTTGATTGGGAGATGTTCTGATCTCCCAGCAGAGTTGTGGATCTGCAGATAGAGAAAAGACAGAGAGAGGCAAGCCAGCCATTCTCCTGTACAGAAATCAAATGCATCCTGTAGAAGGTGGCTAAATCAGTATTGGTTACAACCAGAGCACGGATCAGAATTTCATAAACAGGAAGCTGTCGGTGTGATAAAAGCTGTTCCAAAACAGCAGCTGTCTCTTGCACTATGCACTAGAAGTGGGCTTCTGGCCTCACTCTGAAGGCTATATATAAAAAGCCTGCACGTGCAGATCACAACACACACAAATAATAGAATCAAATAAATGTTGGTCTCATTGTGGTGTTAACCCAAATGGAGTGCCTTCTTCCATACCAACATGCTCACATTTGCCAAGGACTCTTAGGGCTTCCTTGACATCTAGAAATCACAGAATGACACCACAGGATCCTGGTTATGGAATGCCCTCCCCAAGGAGATTCCCCTGGCACCCGTATTCAGGCTAGAGTACAATACTGTATTCTCCAGGGTGTTTTAAACAAATGAAGCTGCCTTATGTCAGACTCAGATCATAACTTCATGTACCTAAAAACTTTAGCATGCAAGGCATGTGTTTTGTCATTGAGCTACGGTCCTTCCCCACAAAATGCCTGCAAAATGTCTGCACAGGACATACAAGGTCAGACCTTTGGGTCCACGTAGGTCAGTACTGTCTGCACTAACTGGCAGCAGCAATCAAGCATTTCAGAAGGAAGACTTTGCAGCCCTACCCACAGATGCCAGGGACTGAACCAGGAACCTTCTGCCTGCCCCCTTCACTCACTCTCCAACAACTCCTCCTTTTTTTGCATCCTGTCCAGTGGGCTGCTGGGGGAAAAACAGGTGGCTCTGGCCAGGGGCCCAGGCTCCTCCCACCCACATGAAAATTAGACCAAGGGCCACAGGCAGCCTTTGAGCCAGAGCCCCAGCTCCCACTGCTGTTTTGTAACATGGATGGCAAAATATGGCATTCCCAGTATGGAGAATGCGAGCCTTGCTGTGGATAGTCAGAGATGCACTTCCACCTTCTTATGTGTGCACTGAGGCTACTTCCTGGGAAGAGGTTGGCCACTACAGCCTCAATACGTGGCTATGACAAACACTGATGTATAGAGATATACATGTGTGTGCATGCATGAACATGTAAGGAAGCCACAAGAGCCAAACATGCACAGTTACTCCAGGCACACCCTACTGTTCCCTACGCAGGCATTTTTATGGCTCACAGCCCTGGAAAATGAATAGCATGAAGCTGTACCCAGAGCTGCATTCAAAGTTATAGCCATTAAAACGTGGGGAGCGAGCAAAAATGTGACATCTCATTTGTAAACAATTTGGACAATTATCATTTCATATTTAGGGGATGGGTGGGCAAGGCAAGTCTCCAGACAATATGAAACTGCTCAGCGAGACAGAATTACTGCTGTATTGTGAAAGGTCAATAAAAGATTGAAGGAGAACTTAAGAGCTTGTGAGAAAATGCTTACACGGAGCGGACACACACATCTGGCTCCCTTGCATGCTTTGATACACTTTTACTGTGTGCATAAGCAAGTGCTGCACGCACAGACTTGTGCTGACACCATTTTCTTCTGGAAAATGATAAGAGCTGTGTTTAGGCGCAACCAGCACACTTGGCACAGTTCACAGCGGTAGCTTTCAAACTTTCAACCTTCAGGGAACACTGTCAGTTATTGCAACACACTGGGGTTCCTCAGAAGAGGGCTCAGAGGAGTACACTGGAGCAAAACAGTTCTTTGGCCAAAATTTCATTGTCCCCTCAGTGTACCGAGCACATCCCTCAAAACAGGTCTCTGGCATCAGAGCACTGCAGAGGAAGATCAGCAGAGATAAACAAGTTCTCTTTCAGGGAATGTTGCCTGCTGTTATTTAAACATTTTGACCGAAGAGGAAACGGTTGATAAGGTATCAAGAAATCTCAAAGTTCCCCGGAACAGAGTTTCTAAATCAGTAGCCTGAAAGAATAATAGAAGAAGAAAAACCACCCAAGGAAATAACCCAGAGAAGTTGGGGTGGTGGCAAAAGCCAGGATAGATAACCAGTTTGGGAGACGCCTTAGAAAGCTGTGTTGAAGAATCTGAATTTAAAAATTAGCCTCTGATTCTCACACCCTCTGCACATTTTAAAGCCTTTTATTTCTATTTTTGCAGAAGTGTGTGTTAGTAGAACCTAGATCTATCTTTCTTTCTTTCTTTCTTTCTTTCTTTCTTTCTTTCTTTCTTTCTCTTTCTTTCTTTCTTTCTTTTTTTAAACTACAAAAGAAACCAGAGATTGAAGTACCCTACTTACGCCTAATTTATTTTGTATTGCATGTACGAGTAAATATTTAAACACCTGCCATGATCACTTACCTAATCGCTTATTAATAAGGGAAGGTGTAGAAAATTATTGCAGCTGGGCGGCTTTTTGGCCCGGTGGGCGACATCGTTCTCTCTTCACCACTGTGGCAGGTCAACTTTGACAGGTGGGAGGGACCATCTACTAGGGAAGGGCGATAACAGCTTTTCAACATCGCGGTGTATCGCAAGCCAAACACTGTGGTTTGGTGACATACAACAATGTTGAAAAAACAAGATGCATTGGCCCCTGCCTGCGAGACACTGGGGGAAACTGCCCCAGCTCACATGAGAGCTGAGGCAGCTTCCCCCAGGTGTTTGCAGGCTGGGACAAGGCAGCTTGTTTGCGCAGCTCAGCTGGGGATCGGGAAAGCTCCCTCTCTCCATCTGAGACAGCCCCCAGTGCTCTCCCTGCTTGCCCATGAGCAAGCAGAGCATCGTGGGCTCCTTTAACTGCTCACTGCGGGGAGCATCAGATATGGGGCAGGTGACATGTTTCATTAAAGAGGTCTGTGGGCCAGACCTCTTCCCCACCTCTTCTTACACTAACACTGGTTGGACAAGAAGAGATACAAAATGGGCAAGACAATCTCTTAATCTCAAGCTCTTTCAGCAGGGATGAGGAGTGGAGTCTCTTTAGATGCAGCTGATGGGAGTTGGGAGTCTAACAACATCTGGAGGGCCGCAGCTTCCCCATCTCTGCCTTAGATGAAGCCAAAACTCTGGCCATGAACAGGTTGGGTGGGTGTGGAGAAGGTCTGAATTGTTCTGCCCAACAGTAAAGCCATCCTACAGACAACCACACAACACAGGTTCACAAATGAACAAAAGGTGGTTATTTATGTCTCAATCTCTCATTACAAGGAAGATAAAGTTGTCACAGGAAGGAAACCCTCTTCCGGAAGGTGTGAAGTCCAGGAGGCTGCAAATAGACACTGCCAGTTGCTAAAGAGGAATTTGGCAGTGTGTGGATGCCTCATAAAAATGAGAAAATCAATTTAGGGGTGGAAGTTGCCGACCCGAGCTAAGGGAAAACAGGGGTACGTTCCATGGAAGTGCACTGGGTCTTTCGCTGTGAACCCCAAGTTAATTGACAAAGGCAGGATTTTTAAAAAGACACATTTAATTTGTCCCTCCCTCCTCCTAAATTTGGCTGTTAACCTCCATGATCCATAGTAACACACAAGCAGAAGCTAGACCATTAGGGCAAATGGGGCACTGTTCTATCAACTGCATGCCTACTTACAACCAGTCCGCGGGTGGCTCTGCCTGTCATTGCCTCTGGCTCCAGAGAGTGCTTGTCTCCCTGCAAGCTAATGTGCTCATGTCCTATGAGAAACCTGCAAGCAGGACATAAGCACATTAGCACACTTCCTGCTGGTGCTCCCCAGCAATTTCTGTTCAGAGGTAGGCTGCCTCCGACGCTGGAGGTAGGGCATAGCCATAAGGACTAGCCACCATGATAGTCTTATCTTTCATGAAATTATCTAAACCCTGTTTAAAGCCAACCAAGCTGATGGCCATCACTACCTCTCATGTGAGCAAATCCCGAAGCTTAATTTTCTGCTACACGGCATAGGAACAGGGTTTGTGAGTCCTCCCTGCCCCCCCCCCCACCGCAGGAGACTAATCCAGTAAGTTAAGGGATGGTAAAGCCACAAGACTGAGTTTCAGGTTAGCAAATAACTGCAGCAGGAAATAAGAACGCCCTCTGCCTCAACCACACTCTTGCTCTTCTGTTTCATTTTAAACATTTAGATTCCAGACTCCTTTACATTCCACACCTCTGGTGTATTTCTAGGGTGTGCAAAAAGAAAGAAAGAAAAGAAAGGTCAGAAACCTCAGCCAGCTTCATTATATATGCAACAGAATAAGGTGGCAGAATAGACTGTACCACTTCACACTGTAGTGGGGTGGTCATATTTGCACATGCTCCCCTTTAAGTGGAAATTCATCCCAGCTCTTTTTCCTCCCTATTGTGCTGCTTTTCTATTTTCAGGAAAGTTTTGTCTGTTTGTTTGTTTTGTTTTTAAAGAAAGAGCATTCACGGGAACCCCCCTTAGAAGCTACAAGCTGAAGTGGTGCAGCCCATTCTATCACCTCAGTCCCACCTCATTCTGCTGTATGTACAGCTCAGGCCAGTGTCTGTACTTGCTGGTAGGATTAAGCAAAGTGCTTTTGTGGTTTAATGCGGAATGAGTTCTCAGAGTTGTAAAATTCCTTGTGCCTCTTGCAACAAGAGACACATAATTTGCATTTGCATCTCCCATTTGCTGGGACTGACTCTGGCACTTTTGGGCGCTCAGGTACCTCCTGCAAGGAGAGCCGACAGGAAGCAGCAGCATCTTGCCCGTGGGGCTGCCCTACTGAATCATGGGGGCCACATATCAGAGGCAAAACACCTGCTGTTCATATCCCCAACCTGAAGTTCAATCCCCAACACAGAAAGATCAGGTAAGCAGGTTCTAGGAAAGACCCTTTGCCTGAGACCCTGAGGAGTCACTGCCGATCAATGTAGACAATATGGACAAATGGTCTGAAGTGGTATATGACGGATTCCTATATTTCCAAGCAATGCTCAAAAACTGTCAAGGACAGATTCTTTCCTATGCCTAGAAACATGAGTTTACATTCAGATCAGGGCGGGGGGGGGGACCTTTTGTCCTCCAGATGTTGTTGGACTACAGCTCCCATCATGCCCAATGACTGGCCATACCAGCTGGGGTTGATGGGAGCTGGAGCCTAATGAGATCTGAAGGGCCGCAAGTTCCCCAGTTGTGAGCAATGGCTTCTCTGTAGGTTAGGATCCCAGCAAACAACAAACAAATTCCCCATGTGCTTTCCATGCAAGTTGTACTAACTGCACAAGCCTCAAGGGGGCATGATAACTCTGTGGAACAAAGGCAGGTTGTGGGGGGGGCAGGGGAAATAGGGTCAACTATTTCCAATGCAAGTCCTAACAGTCCTCCATTATTCCCTGTTTAAACAGCCATGGATGCTTGACGTTGAAAGAACAGAAGCCAGAGACAGCAGCAGCAGTGAGAAAAAGAGTAATCTGACACTCACAGGAAGCACAAAAGAGATAGGTTGACTAAGTCAGCTTCGTGCAAAGAGTGTGGATTTTAGGAGCGGTTAACACGCTGGTCTACTGCACTCCCCCAAAAAGATGGTCTTTCATTTTGGTTACACAATATGCTTGAATTAGTGCCCATTACAGTCCTGCAGAGGCCACCCCAACACCAGAGGGAAAAGTGGGTGCCCCAACAATATCCGTCCCAAAGAAAAGAGTTTGAACATTTACTTGTCTATTTTCTTTTATTTTCTTTTCTTTTGCACACTTGCACTTCAGTGCAAGAATTAAAAGTTGACAAAAGGTAAGAGGTAGCTGTTGAAAAAAGAAGTGCTGGGGGGGAAAGGGACTGCACCACAGAACATATGATAGGAGAGGTGCCAGAGACCAATGCAGGTAAACACTCTGTTCATGGAGTGGAAATGGAAGTGGGCTGAACTGAACCTCCCGCTTCCTTTAAGCAGTTGTGGTCAACCTCAGGACGGGGGCCAAATGCAGCCTCCAGCTCTCTCTGTCCCGCCTTTGGTAGTCTCCCCAGGCAACACCCCTTACTGGTCCACTCCTGAGTGCTTTTGCTTGGCTGGAATGTGCCCTTGAACTGTGATAATGCTTCTTGTTTGCCTGGCTGGAGGAAAGAGAGTGTGTATGTCCATGTGCAAGGGAGAGGGAGAGGGAGAGGGAGAGGGAGAGGGGGAGAGAGAGGAGAGAGAGAGAGAGAGAGAGAGAGAGAGAGAGAGAGAGAGAGAGAAAGAGAAAGAGAAAGAGAAAGAGAGAAGGACCAGAAACAATTCACTTTTGCATGGCTGGGGTGTAGCCGATTCTACAGTGGTAGGAGACACACCTATTGCTCCCCACAGTTCTGCGTCTGGTCTACCTATCATAGGTATGTGACCTCCAGAAGGTTTTCCCATGAGGAAATGGAGCCCTCAGGCTGAAAAAAATGTTCCCTACCTCTGCTTTTTAACTTTTAACAAAAGTCCTATGAATTCTGGACAGGTAAAAAGCAGTGCTGCCACCAGAAAATGCTGGAGTGAATTAGGCTTTGCCAGTCCAGTCAGTTGTGCAAAAGGCTGGCATTAATTGCCCTTAAATATACCACAAAGCAGGTGGTTTTTTTTAATGATTGCCCTTCCACCCATGTATTTAGCCATTCTTGTTTTATCTGTAAGTTGTCTTGAACCCTATCAGGGGAAAAGGTGGGGTATAAATCAATTAATATATACTAAGAATAATCTTAAGAGATGGAAGGACAAAACACAGGAAATACCAGAATGCAACAACTGGACAGCAATGACACCTGGATTTTCCATTTTTCCTTTTTTCTGCTAGTTAGCAGGTCGTGTACTGTATGTTAGAAAATAGCAGCTCTCAAATAGAAGCACTCAAAGATCTTCAAAGGTGTTTTGATGCTGGAGGGAGGAAGCCCAAGTGGTTAAAACATTTAATAAGCTAAATAATTGACAATTTGCAGCCCTAATGATAACTCCCAAAACTGCTGCCTGAGGAAAGTTATGTATGCCAACCCCAATGAAACAAAAGCTGTAAGGGAAAAATAAAAAGGAGTACCGCTGCCACAGTCTCTTCCAGTGAGATCACTGAAACAGCCAAGGTACAGTACCTGCTTTAAAACAAAGCCCTGCCTGTTTCTCCATCCAAGACCAGAAGTATTCTCCAAGCCCAACCTAGAGACACAGCAGCATCCTATTTCAGATAGAGGCCTGTCATGCATGTACCATGCAAGACTGAAACATTTTTTTCTCTCCCTAAGGAACTGAAATATACCATTAGGAATATCCCACTGACTATATAACAATTAAAGTGATGGGCAGCCCTCTTGAATCCTGGAGTAATTCACCTGCATAAGTCAGGTTGCTGTAGCTGCTGCTGCTGCTGCTACTGCTACTACTATTAGGTTGTATTCAACATTACTTATATTCAGATTAAACCCACTGAAATGAATGGGTGTGACTAGTGTACATCAATTAATTTCAGTCAGTCTACTCTGGGTAGAACTTAGTTGGAAACAACCTATTATTATTAATTAGTAGATTTCTACAAGCATTTTAAAATACAATATTAAATCATTAAAGCAAGTGACACTTAAGAGAACAGGGTGGGTCCAAAATACAGTGGTACCTCAGGTTAAGAATTTAATTTGTTCTGGAGGTCCGTTCTTAACTTGAAACTGTTCTTAACCTGAGGTACCACTTTAGCTAATTGGGGGGGGGGGCCTCCCGCTGCCACCGCGCCACCAGAGCACGATTTCTGTTCTCATCCTGAAGCAAAGTTCTTAACCTGAGGTACTATTTCTGGGTTAGCAGAGTCTGTAACCTGAAGCGTCTGTAACCTGAAACGTATGTAACCCGAGGTACCACTGTATGTATCTCAAAGGTCAGGGTAAAAGGCGCATTTTCAGAATAAAAAGGTAAAGGGACCCCTGACCATTAGGTCCAGTCGTGGCCGACTCTGGGGTTGCGGCGCTCATCTCGCTTTATTGGCCAAGGGAGCCGATGTACAGCTTCCAGGTCATGTGGCCAGCATGACTAAGCTGCTTCTGGCGAACCAGAGCAGCACATGGAAACGCCGTTTACCTTCCTGCCCGAGCGGTACCTATTTATCTACTTGCACTTTGACGTGCTTTCGAACTGAATACATAGCTGAAGGGGTTTCCACAGAGAAAATTCCCTCTCCACAGTTAAGAAGCAGGACGGATAAATATTTTACTAAAAAGTGTTATCCAATAGTTTTTGTTTGCAGAGGACAACAGGAGGGATAAGCTATCTTTAGGCTTATGGATGCCACTTTTCTTTTTAGAACTAGAATTCCCAGTGGTCCACTGATGTGTTTTTAAACGGATATGCAGGATCTCTTAGCAATAAAGCCATATGTCGTCTTGTGCTCTGTGTTCCCAAGCAGGGTTTTAAAAGCAGAATTTCCAACTGCAAAGATCCCCCATCAGATGCACAGCTGAATGAACACAAAGCATACTTTGCTCCTTGTTTACACCCTGGCATCAGTGGTGGTTTCTCCATAGGAGTCAGTAGTTCTTATCGTAGAATCATAGAGTTGGAAGCAACTCCCAAGGGTCATCTGCTCCAACCCTCTGCAATATCTACTATACAGCAGCGATTCATTGATGAATCTGCCATAACCCAGTAACTAACAGGCACACAGAAAAGGAGTCCTTTAAGGATATATGCAAGGATGTGATAAAGCATTAACTGCCCAAAGGTGCAGCAAGCAGAGATTTTCACCAAAAAGAATAAAATGTTTTAATATGGTTGGACAGTTAACTGAGTGCATTCTACCCTTACATACTTTGCGTACATGCTATTCCTGACATGTTAAGTGCTTCATAAGCATATATGTCTAACATGTGAAATCTACCCCATACACAATGCCCATTTTACAAATTGCACACTATCAGCTTTCCAGCCGCACACAATTTTTTCCAACTCCTTATTTTGTGTCCAACGGCACACGAAAAAAACAACTCCAAACCCTTTATCCCTTTGCTTAAGGGCAAGTCGTGCTTTGCTGGATTATACCAGCATAGTTTGCGCTTGTCCAGAACTCTTTGCAAGAAGCCCTGAAGCCAGCAGATGCCGGGCCACCTCTCAGCCTTCCTTCGACCCACACCTGAGCTACAGCAAGTATCCTCAAACTGGTATGCAGCTGTGGCCGCAGAAGGGATTACGGAATCATGTGCATGTATGCAGATATGGAATGTGACAGCAGAGTCATATTCCAGCCCATAAAAGAAATCTGGTGCCTTGATGGCTGCAACAATAGTGGCTGGCCACCACATATTGAGAAACCATGCACTAAAAGGTTTCTGGTAGTACTGTTTAATTGTGCTCATCACTGAACAGACAAGCTTGAAAACCTGACGGCAGCATGTCTAAGAATTAGAGACCAGGGGGCAAACACAGTCATCATGCAATTTAGATGCTAAAAGCTTAGGAAGTTGCCTTCCATCAGAGCAGACTATTTGTCTCCTCTGACTGGCAGAGGGTCTCGGGCAGAAGTTTTTTTCTGCTCCTTGAAGAAAGAAATAAAAGACTGGAGATGCTGGGGGCTGAACTGGGACCTTGTCCATATAATGCAGGTGTATGTTCTCGCTCTCTCTAAGCTATAAAATAAAATAAATTCCTTCCAGTAGCACCTTAGAGACAAACTAAGTCTGTTATTGGTACAGTGGTACCTCAGGTTACATACGCTTCAGGTTACATATGCTTCAGGTTACAGACTCCGCTAACCCAGAAATAGTGCTTCAGGTTAAGAACTTTGCTTCAGGATGAGAACAAAAATTGTGCTCCGGCGGCACGGCAGCAGCAGGAGGCCCCATTAGCTAAAGTGGTGCTTCAGGTTAAGAACAGTTTCAGGTTAAGTATGGACCTCCGGAACAAATTAAGTACTTAACCCGAGGTACCACTGTATGAGCTTTCGTGTGCATGCTCACTTCTTGCACATACCAATAACAAACTTAGTTGGTCTCTAAGGTGCTACTGGAAGGAATTTTTTTATTCTGTTTCGACTACGGCAGACCAACACAGCTACCTACCTACCACAGGCTAACTCTCTAAGCTATGGTATCTCCCCATAAGCCCCATAAGCTCATCTCACTGATACTCAATATTTAAAATGGGCAGTGGCGGAACAGCAGAGATGTGGCAGGTGCAAAAGGTAAATGAAGATGGTACTGTTTTTTTTTCTTTTTGGCAGAGGAGAAGCAGGATGGGTTTGGAGAGTGGCCCAACCATTGGCACATTTTGTTTTTCAGGGCCAAATAACCCTACAGCTTAACCTTAGACATCCAGAAACTTAAGGCAGCTTTAAGTGCAGAGGCAAACATATAGGGAGGCCTTGCCGGTGTTAAGCATGAGAGACAAGCCATGCATGACCAACAGCAGCTTCTGCACAAGGACAGGTCACATCCTATGTTGCACATATCCCCCCCAAGCATGGACATTTACAGATGCTAGAATGGAGGCAGCTAGATACTGGGGGGGACCTCTGATTTGGTTTGTAGCACTGAAAAGTTAACTCATGCACCTAAAATCTGTTTCTTTCTTTGAAATGTAGTTCTCTTACATCTTCTCCATAAACAGAGGGGTGTCAGGGATTCATTCTCCACCACCTTTCCATGACCCTTTTGTAAAGATACATCACACTTTTGAAAGTATTTCTATTATAATTTAACTTTATAAGCAGGGACATCGGATATAATTCCCCCACCCAAAAAAATAGACCCACATCCCACTCTGTGCTTGCTTTGTCCAAGGAAAAATGGCCATTACATAAATTAGTGACAACTACAAACAAATATTAGGCAGGCTTATCAAAATCAATGTTTTAGCTTCATTTACTAAATACAAGTAAAATAGACATGCTAAAATGATATCATGCCCTAGGACAGAAAATTTCCCCGTGCAAACTGAAAATTTTCTGATGCAGGTTGCCACATCACCACTTATTATTCTTTGGGGCTATGGCTTTAATTGTTTTTGTTCTGTCCTCTTTTATCCACATTTGCTTTTTAAACTCATTTCGTTTATGAATTTCACATGTAAGGAAATGTAACAGTGAAGGCACTTATGATGTCAGGTTGATTATTTAAAGCACACACAGGCCCCATCTACAATATACATTTAAAGCATTATCACACCACTTAAAAAAATTGTCATGGCTTCCCCAAAGAACCCAGGTCCTGGGACCTGTAGTTTGCTAAGGGTGCTGAGAGCTGTTAGGACATCCTATTCCTTGCACAGAGCTATAATTCCAAGAGTTCCATGGGAAGAAGAATTGTTTGTTGAACTGCTCTGGAAATTGTAGCTCTGTGAGGGCAATAGGGATCTTCTCTCAGCACCTTTGAAAGAACTACAATTCCCAGGATTCTTTGGGGGAAGCCTTGACTGTTTAAAGTGATATGCTGGTGTTTTAAATAGGGTCAAAGTGTAGGAGTCCCAGGCTTCCAGTTCAATATTCATGAACTTCATTTTAGTAATCCATACAACAATCTTGGAAGGTAGGCCAGTATTATTCCCATGTCAGAGACTGGAGGAGCACTGAGGTTAAGACACAAAAGTTTGCCTAAAGCCACCTAATGAGTTTTGGTTAGGGCAATAATCTAAAGGAGAGTCTTCCTGACTTCTAGCACTAATGTTATTTCAGCTCTACAATGCCAAACTAGGAAAGCTTCATTGCCCACCACAACCCAGCAAGTGAGGGATATTAGAAGAGAGGCACAACGCAAGGGGAAAAGGAGACACTCAACACTGAACGGTGAAGGAAGGAGTCACCTTTCCAAGAAGGAAGGGACACCATTCCAAGCAAGAATATCCTTCCTTGCAGATGTAAAGAACCTTCAACACATAATCCATGCTGCAGCTGCACTTAAAAAAAAAAAAAGCAGTGCAAGAAAGCAAACAGATGCAAAGGTCGATATTTTTGTTCAGCCACCGCCCTGTATACACAGCACCAACTAAGGCAGATTTTCGAAGACAGAAGACTTCTCAGAGCAACCACATTTGCTTCTGTCAAAATCTATCATCACTATCACCTTCTACTGGTGACTGAACCCAGGAGACAGAATTAGCAGTTTATTGTTGTCTATTTCATAAAAATAATCATCACAGCACAAACCTATACATGTCTAATTGGAAGCAAGTCTTAGGGTGTTCAGTGGGGCTTACCCCCTAGCAAACATATCTAGGATTGCTGCCTCACTGAGGATGGAGCCAGAAAGATGGTAGTGAGGGTTCGCCAAAAGCAGCCAATTCTTATACTAACCTGCATTATGTTCAACACACAATAAGCGGGCCGCAATCCACTGCTACGTTCATCATATTTTAGACTTCACCGACGCTTGCAAGCTTAAGCATGTCCAACTATGCCAAGCCATGGCCATAATTTTTCACATAGCACAGATACCATCTGTGGAACTCCCGGTTACGAGGTGTAAGCATGCTTAACCTTCCTAAAGCTTTTAAAACAACAGTCACTCTATAACTAAAAACAGGATTACTGAAAACAAAAATCATTAAGGCCAGGTACATTTCCCTCTCATGCTTGAGGCTGTTGCTGAACTTGAAACGGCTCAAGAAAACACAACAGGAAACAGCATGTTCTAATATTACCCTGTAATTCTGCAAGAATATATTACATCTCATCCCTTGGTTAACACACAAGCATGATGTAATAACTGTCAAAAACATTTGGGAAGGAACAAGCCAACCTCAGGCAGGAGATACAGCTTGCCTCCAAAGCAACTATGCTCAGGGAAAGTTTAAGTAGTAGCAACAGCCAAAAAGAGCCCAGAGTTAGAAACTGTGGGAGAACAGGTTCTTCATTAGATGCACCATCAGCCAAAACCAGAACAGGTTTTGCAGTATTAGTTGCTTTTATTTAAAAAGAGTATATAGGAGGACAGAGCTATAGGACTTACTTGCAAAGCAGTAGCCACTATAAAGAATGTAAGAAGAGCCCGCTGGATCAGGCCAATGGCCCATCTAGTCCAGCATCCTGTTCTCACAGTGGCCAACCAGATGACTGTGGGAAGCCTATGAGCAGGGCCTGGTGGATGAGCACTCACCCCTCCTACAGTTTCCACAGCTGGTATTCAGAAGCATTACTGCCTCCAACTGTGGAGGCAGTAGTGGAGCAAAGCCATAATGGCTAGCAATAGCCCTCTCCTCCATGGTACCTTCCAACTCTGAAGATAATGTAAAAAACCCCAAAAAACTTGTGCATCAGGGTCCTTGAGCCCCAAACAGCAAGACTTAAGTGATGTGTAAGTTGAATTAAAATCAACAGGACACACATGAAATTGTGATTATCAGTTTGTCCTGTTAGGCCAGACAACATGCAACGGGTGTATGTGTGTGGGTGTGTTTGTGTGTGCGCGCGCAGGGGGGGGCTGGGGGCTGGCAAAAGAAGCAGAATTGCCATGCTAAGTTGCACCCCTGACCTACACATGTTCATTTGAAGGTTTGCATACAACTGAACACGCCTGTGATTCTCTTTGCACAACCGGGAATCCTGAGCTGTACACGTTTATAAATCCATGTGTGTAAGTAGGAGGTGGAGACTACAGCTGCAATCCTGCTCCCTCCTCTCAACATGTGTGCATTCATTCCATGCTGCACATCATCTGCAAAATGGTTACTGATTTCACTGGGGCTTAAAGCAGGAGCAATTTCTGCTGGGTTGGGGCCAAAGTGTTTTCACACATAACCTCTCTCAAGTCCAAACTAGACCATAGTATTGAAAATGCTGTCTTGTAACACTGAGATCTTAACTGCAAGAACTCAAACCGACGTGATTTCTTATTGCCTGTCTTAAGCTTGATCTTTTCATATAAAGAAGTCTGAAATCTCTGCAATATTTATATGTGCACATTGCAAATTCTCCACAATTTAAATGCATCACTGACTGAAACCCAAGTCATTTATTTCTGCCATAGGAGATATGGACAGACTCACTAACCTCATATTCTTAATTGGTAACTAATTACAAGATAGTTGTGGGGGTTTTATTTTCTTTTGGAATAGACCTTTGATCCAACAGCAGGAATTGGAGGTTGAAGTGCTCTTTTAATCCACCAATAGGAGGCTTTCCCCTCTGATTAATCCAATTATTCTGGTATATAATACATAATACAATTTATGAAATACGTAATCAATTAAGAATTGAAAGTGGTATGAGACATTATTACAGTGGTACCTCGGGTTAAGCACTTAATTCGTTCTGGAGGTCTGTTCTTAACCTGAAACTGTTCTTAACCTGAGGTACCACTTTAGCTAATGGGGCCTCCTGCTGCCACCACGCCGCTGGAGCACAATTTCTGTTCTCATCCTGAAGCAAAGTTCTTAACCCAAGGTACTATTTCTGGGTTAGCGGTGTCTGTAACCTGAAGCATATGTAACCTGAAGCGTATGTAACCCGAGGTACCACTGTACAGTTAGATTCTACCTTTCCTCTAACGAGCACCAGCTGGCAAACAGTGTTGGTGTCCCACCTTTTATCCTCACAACAGCCCTGTGAGGCAGGTTAGTCTGTGAGATCGTGACTGGCCCGACATCACCCTGTGGGCTTCATGTCCAACCTAGGCCCCCATCTGCACAATACATTTAAAGCAGCATTAAACCACTTCAGGCAGCCATGGCTTCCCCCTAAGAATTCTGGAACTTATTTAAGGGCAGTTGAGAGTTGCTAGGGCACCCCTATTCCCCACAGAAAGCTACAATTCCAAGTTTCTTGGAAGGAAGGATTGTTACACCATTATGGGAATTGTAGCTATGCAAGGGGAATAGGTGATGGCGGATGGTGCTATGCTTTGAAGACCCAGCTGTCAAGACTGTACAAAGTGCAGCATGGGACTGTTTGAAAGCCCTTTTGCAAACAGCCCCACCGTGCTCTTTGAACTTCTGGTTCAGAGTGTCAAACTAGGACCCAGGAGGCCCAAATTCAAATGCACACCCAACCATGTAGTTCACTGAGTGACCTTGGAGCAATCATTCTCTCAGCCTCACACCTACCTTACAAGGTTGTTTTAAGGATACCAACAGGCAGGTGGGGGGGAGACTATGTATGCTGCTTTAAGGTCCCTGGAGGAAAGACAGGATATATAATAATAATAATAATAATAATAATAATAATAATAATAATAATAATTTATTATTTATACCCCGCCCATCTGGCTGGGTTTCCCCAGCCACTCTGGGCGGCTTCCATAGAAAACCAAAAATACATTAAAATATCACAGATTAAAAACTTCCCTGAACAGGGCTGCCTTAAGATGTCTTCTGAATGTCAGGTAGTTATTTATCGCTTTGACATCCGATGGGAGGGCGTTCCACAGGGCAGGCGCCACTACCGAGAAGGCCCTCTGCCTGGTTCCCTGTAGCTTTGCTTCTCACAATGAGGGAACCGCCAGAAGGCCCTCGGCGCTGGACCTCAGCATCCGGGCAGAACGATGGGGGTGGAGACGCTCCTTCAGGTATACTGGGCCGAGGCCATTTAGGGCTTTAAAGGTCAACACCAGCACTTTGAATTGTGCTCGGAAACGTACTGGGAGCCAATGTAGGTCTTTCAAGACCGGTGTTATGTGGTCTCGGCGGCCGCCCCCAGTCACCAGTCTAGCTGCCGCATTCTGGATTAGTTGTAGTTTCCGAGTCACCTTCAAAGGTAGCCCCACGTAGAGCGCATTGCAGTAGTCCAAGCGGGAGATAACCAGAGCATGCACCACTCTGGCGAGACAGTCCGCGGGCAGGTAGGGTCTCAGCCTGCGTACCAGGTGGAGTTGGTAGACAGCTGCCCTGGACACAGAATTGACCTGCGCCTCCATGGACAGCTGTGAGTCCAAAATGACTCCCAGGCTGCGCACCTGGTCCTTCAGGGGCACAGTTACCCTATTCAGGACCAGGGAGTCCTCCACACCAGCCCGCCCCCTGTCCCCCAAAAACAGTACTTCTGTCTTGTCAGGATTCAACCTCAATCCATTAGCCGCCATCCATCCTCCAACTGCCTCCAGGCACTCACAGAGGACCTTCACCGCCTTCACTGGTTCTGATTTGAAAGAGAGGTAGAGCTGGGTATCATCTGCATATTGATGGACACCCAGTCCAAACCCCCTGATGATCTCTCCCAGTGGCTTCATATAGATGTTAAAAAGCATGGGGGAGAGGACGGAACCCTGAGGCACCCCACAAGTGAGGGCCCAGGGGTCTGAGCACTCATCCCCCACCACCACTTTCTGAACACGGCCCAGGAGGAAGGAGCGAAACCACTGCATAACAGTGCCCCCAGCTCCCAGCCCCTCTAGACGGTCCAGAAGGATGTTATGGTCGATTGTATCAAAGGCCGCTGAGAGATCCAGCAGAACTAGGAAACAACTCTCACCTTTGTCCCTAGCTCGCCGGAGATCATCAACCAGCGCGACCAAGGCAGTTTCAGTCCCATGATGAGGCCTGAATCCTGATTGGAAGGGATCCAAATGGTCCGCATCCTCCAGGCGTGCCTGGAGTTGTTCAGCAACCACGCGCTCAATCACCTTGCCCAAGAATGGAAGATTTGAGACTGGGCGATAGTTGGCCATACTGGCCGGGTCTAAAGATGGTTTTTTAAGAAGCGGTTTAATGACCGCCTCTTTCAGCGGATCTGGGAATGTTCCCTCACAGAGGGAAGCATTCACCACCCCGCAGAGCCCATCGCCCAGCCCTTCCCGGCTTGCTTTTATTAGCCAGGATGGGCAAGGATCAAGGAGACAGGTGGTTGGTTTCACGCGTCCAAGCAGCCTGTCCACATCCTCGGGGGTAACGGATTGAAATTGATTCCATGCAACTTGACCAGACAGAGCTCTAGCACTCTCCCGCCCCAGCCCTGCTCCCACGGTGGTGTCTAGCTCCTTCCGAATATGAGTGATTTTATCTGCAAAAAACTTTGCAAAATCGTTGCAGGAGATCTTGGGGTCTTTACAAGGCCCCGGTGGTAAAGGTGGTTCCGTTAAATTGCGAACCACCTGAAAGAGTCTCCTGCTACTATTTTCTGCAGATGCAATAGAGGCGGTGAAGAAAGTCTTCTTCGCCGTCGCTATCGCCACTTGGTAGGCTCGAAGTTGAGCTCTAACCTGTGTCCGGTCAGATTCGGAGTGAGTTTTTTGCCACCGACGCTCTAGCCGTCTCAGCGATTGTTTCATCGCCCTCAGCTCCGAAGAAAACCACGGGGCTGTCCGGGCTCCATGCAATTGGAGAGGGCGCTTCGGAGCCAGACAGTCGATAGCCCTGGTTAACTCCGCATTCCAGCGGGCCACCAGGGCATCAGCTGAAAGGCCATCAACATGGGATAAAGCATCCCCTACCACTCTCTGGAAACCATTTGGATCCATTAAGTGGCGGGGGCGGACCATCCGAATTGGTCCCACCTCCATGCAGAGGGGAAGGGTCGCGGAGAAGTCCAGTTGCACCAGGAAGTGATCTGACCATGGCACTTCTTTTGTTTCACTTTTACTTAGTGTCAGATCACCCACGTCACTAGAGGTGAACACCAGGTCTAAGGCATGTCCATGACTATGAGTTGGGCCAAACTTATTCAGGGACAGCCCCATGGAGGCCATGCTTTCCACGAAGTCCCGAGCGGCCCCTTGTAAGGTCGTGTCGGCATGGATGTTAAAATCCCCTAGGACAACCAAACTAGGTGTCTCCAGGAGAAAATCCGCCACGACCTGAAGCAGCTCAGACAGGGAATCCTTGGTGCAGCGGGGAGGCCGGTACACCAAAAGGAATCCTGTACTGCCCCTATTGCCCAACTTCCAGAACATGCACTCAGAAAACTGGATCTTCCCAGTAGGACGCCTGGTGCAAGCTAGTGACTTCCTAAAAATCACTGCAACCCCCCCTCCCCGCCCACATGACCTGGGTTGCTGTGCGTAAGAGAAACCTGGTGGGCAAGCAGCGGCAAGGACAGGCCCATCTGCTTCCTCCAACCAGGTCTCTGTCACACATGCCAGGTCAAATCCTCCATCCACAATCAGGTCGTGGATGGCAGTGGTTTTATTCATCATTGACCTGGCATTACACAGCAACACCTTCAGGTCATGTAGGTTTCCCCTGTTGATTCCAGTATCCATCCGGTCAAGGCCAGACCCGGAGGCAGGGATAGTCTTCAAACAACGACTAAACCTGCCTCCTCGGTAATGACATGGTCTGGTCTTAGCGTAACTCCGCCTCCTGCCCATGATCACCGAGATCGGATGTCCCAGTAAATTTGAGAAATCGAGTAGACAAATAAATAAGTAGATTGACTGACATTCTTTGCAAAAAGGTCATCATTTGCTTATAAACTGAAAATATTTCTTCCTTCCTTGTATCACCCACTTTTTAAAAAATAAAATAAAAACTTCTCTCTCCAAAAGATCATTAGACAACAAATTATCAATTGAAGCAATACACTACTAGACTGCTCCTGAATTTTTAGGAGACTGTTATGGGATTTTCAGGACACCAAGAACCTGTGGCAGCTCAATGCATTGTTACAAACAGCAAGAGAAGAAGTTTGGAGTGCTTTCAAGACATCCATCCCCCAGCCCACCCCTAGCTGTGCAACTAAGCTATTTCCACAGTGCCAGAAAAAGCTAGCTGGTTATGAGGAATGCAGGGCTCTGAAAGCTGATCCTTATTCAATTATTAATTGAAGCCTACGGCTCTGAGAGAGAGAGAGAGAGAGAGAGAGAGAGAGAGAGAGAGAGAAGGATTGATATATTTGTTTAATGGCACCAAAGAGTTTGCCATTAGCTGGGGCCCATTCTTGGCACGGGACAGTCAAGAGTTCTGGGAGGAACTGATGCATGTGTCTGAGAGCATAGCAACATAAAGAAACAGTGGCTGTGCAACACACACACACACACACACACACACACACAGAGAGAGAGAGAGAGAGAGAGAGCGCAAATCTGCATTCTTTGCAGTTTCATTATCCTCCTGCCATACTCGCCCTGTAATATGGCGCGGAGGTAGGTGACAGTGACCCAAAAGGATCACCCATGTGCCCTTCTCAACCACAATGTTTCCAAGGGTGTGTACTGAAGCTATCATGGGTGTGCCGTATTTAGCCTGTTGGGTAGATTGTGTGACCCTGGGGGCTGAGGACAGCTCAGTCGGAAGACATGAGTTCTACATGCAGAAAGATCCAAGGTCCAACCCCTGGTACCTCTGGTTAACAAAAGGCTCAGATGAACAGCTTGGAAAGCCCTCTACCTTGGGGAAGTGGCTTCCTATCTAAGCAGGACAGCAAACTTCCAAACTGCACTGATAAGCCAAGAACCCATGTTTTAGGAGTCACTCACACAGAACCCTAACAACAACCATTTTATTTATATGTAGACTGTGTGCTCTCCCAAAAATCTTGTGGAAGATGCAGGCGTTCCATGGCAAGATCTTCAGCAGACAAGTCCATGAAGAAATGGTTCCCTGAAGACTGGGCATTTGAAAACACAGTATTGCATATATGTTTTATCCTACACTTCCTTCAAGGAGCCCAGGACAGCATATATGGCTCGCCCCTATTTTATACTCACAACAACCCTGCAAGGTAGATTAGGCTGAAAGATGTTGAGTGGCCCAGATCCCCCTGCTTTGCTAGTTGGGGCTTGCAGACAGGACCATGCTGTCTAGGCCAGGAATGAGGAATGTGTGGCCTGCTAATTGTTCCTTGATTTCAACTCCCCTCAACCCCACCTTGCCTTGCTAATTTAGGTTGGGGATGATGGGATCCAGCAATATCAAGGAGGGCACACAGATTTTCCATCCCTGATCTAGGCAACACTGATGTCTAGCAATCTAGGCAGTACATCACAATAGCTGTGGAGAGCTAAAAACGCTTATCAAAGAACTCCAGCACTGTTCAAACACCAGTGCTCAGTGGCTTCCTCATCCATACGGGACTGAAACAATTGCAACTGCAAATGGAGGCCCTTCAACCTGGGACAAGGAGTCCCAACAGGGCTGCGTGCTACTGACTTTTCCTTAGTTCTGTGGGGCAATGAAACGCAGCCTGGCACTCCCTTTGTTCTAGGAATGTTTCCCCAAGGGCAGTTTGAAGCAGCAATGCAAGACTTAACTGGGGAACAGGCTTGCCTGAGATCAGATCTTTAGGCTGGTATTTTAGAGAAGTTTGTTACTTACCCTGAGCCTAAGGAATAAGGTGGGCTAGACCTTTTTTCAAAAAACAAAAACGGGAAAGAGGAAAAGCTGGAGCAACAAAAAGCAACAGAGGTCTCAGTAGCAAGCCCTTAATATTTTGCTAATCGACTGCACAGACTCTAGAGGAGTCATGGGATGCAGGCAAGCTAGCAGATTTGCCAGTTCATAAGCACTAGCTAGGAAACCAATTTAGCTAGATTACAAGCCTATAGCTCTAGCCATCCTGCTCCCCCGCATCACGGATAACATTGCACTGGCAAGATCTAGCCAGCTGTTTTCAAGGAAAGCCTTCTGACCAATTCAGCTGCTTAAAAACAAAAAAGGTTTTTTAAGATTAGAGCATCTGATACCAGCAAGTGATTGGATTGCTGGGAACTTCTTGCCCTCTGTCACCAGAATTTATGCTATGTCTGCAATTAAAGAGAGACAGGCACCCTTTCCCACTGGAAGGTAGGTCTGGCATGTAAATGGGACTCCCTGACCTGACCACCCAACACTGGAAGCTGCCAGTTGTACCAGGTCAGAGCATCTGGCCCAGTAGTGTGTACTCTGACTGCCAGCAGCTCTCCAGGGCTGAAAGCAAAGGTCTTTCCCATGTTATGCTGCTTTTAATGGAAGATGTTGGGGATTGATCCCGTGACCTCCTGGATGCAAAAACTTTGCTCCACCATTTTAATATGGTTCCTGGACCCTACAACAACCTTTTTTTTAATATTAAAGAATTTTTATTGCAAAGTAAATACATCAATAACAAGCCATACATAAAGAATAATATAAAGAAAAAGAAAAAAGAAAGAAAATTCAAAGAAAAGTAGACAATAAAATAATAAAGTATAATATTTCAATACAATAAACACTATTTTACAAAATAATAATAGTAATAGACTTCCATCACTCTCACAACACTTCCTTTCACATTTAATATTTTATCTGTATTTCAGTATTATTTTCATCTTAATATATAGATGTGTGTGTGTGTGTGTGTGTGTGTGTGTGTATATATACACACACATATGTTTCCTCTTTTCCATTCACGAGGTCATTCTAGACACAGCCAAATTTTTACATTAGAACCTTGTCTTTCTAAATAATCATTCAAGCACTTTCATTCCTTCTTGACTGTATTCATTGGCTTTAATCTTATTACATCCGTCAATTTGGCCAGTTCCAAATATTCACATAATTTACATAACTATTCCTCTTTGGTCGGTACTTGATTACCCTTTCAGTACTTAGCCACCAGGATTCTCACCGCAGATGTTGCATACAGAAAGAATTTAGTATTTTCTCTAGAAATATCACTATTCAATATTCCCAAAAGGTATGCTTCTGGTCTTTTGCTATGCACCTTCAGGGGCACTTTAGGTGCTATGTTGATGTTGTGTCTGCTACCAGTGCTGACTGGTTACTCATCAGGAGTTAAGGTTGTGTCAAACCTTGGAGGTTACAACTGTGTGAGTGAGTGGATGGAAGTAGTTTTACATTCTCCAGATTGAGAGCCTGCTCTGGTATAAAACTGGGCGTCTCCCAGATGAGAGATGGAGGAATGTTAGCTGGTCTAGTGGGTGTGAAGAATGAGCTCATCTATGCTTCAGAAACGGGGTGAGCATCTTACAAGACCTTCCTTTGCAGCGTTCCTACATATGTTGCAAACTGTTTCAAGGCCTTCAGACAGTCTCTAAATGGAAATCATAAAATTAATAAACCAGTAAGCTAAGCATCTTTAGAGGCAGTCTTGCAACATGGCAGGGAAATATGGCTACCTTTGGTGGTAGATCCTGGAGGTCATTAAGGGCAACAAACTTTGAAAGCAAACAGATCTGACCCACTGAACTCAATGCAAAATGAGAAGTTTTGCAGCATATGAAGTGAATTGGAGCTTGAGCTACAGGAAGACTTTGTTCTGACTCATTTCACTGGACCTTGTGCAGGAAGACAACATGCCAATATATTGGTCTCCTTGTTAAAATTAGCAGGAAAGGGGGTGTTATTTGGGTTTCAATTAAATAAAAAATAATTTTATTAGGCAGTTGTTTTCCCCACTAAGAAGTCTCCAAAATATGATGAAGACATATTCAATTTTAAGGTTCAAGTCAGCTATCTCAGAGATTAAAAGACTACAACTTTTTTTTAACTCTGCAAGTTCAGAAACGTACAGAGGATTTGAAGCCCAAGCACAGTGGACACACAGAACCTCAGAAAAGCTCAGAGAAAGAACAGTCTATAGCTAGTTTCACAGTTAACGTCACCAAAATGCTAAGAGGGAAGAGGTGCATGAAGACTGTTTTGAGGATTGTCCACCATCTTCCTTGTTTTTTATGAAAAAAATAAATCAAAGTCAGAAGCTCCTATTTCTAAAAAAGAAAGAAAAGGTGCCAAGCTAAAGAATGCTGCCTGGAAAAACTACTAACCAGATAGAGACATTTGTGCACAATTTAAAATAAAAAGTTAATTTCAGGCCAGGAAGCAGGCAAACATCCTACCAGAACTTTGAAAGTTCATTTTTCAAAAGAACTAGTTTTAGTTTGACATGTTCCAAAACAAACTGGTTCCCATTCCCATTCGTCTCTTTACAAAACAAACTAGTTTGGGTTCATGTTCAGTTCACAGATCAATTCAAGTTCATCCAAATGAACCTCAGCAAAAAAATAATAATGTTCAGCATTCAGAACATTACAAGCTGCTGTGCTGAAAGGATAAAATATACAGAAGATTAAGAAAACGTCAAAACACAAACACAGTGGAATGTGAATTGTTTAATTTACATTCCCCAACAATAATGACCTTTAAGGTTAAAGACCCAAAGAGGGGGGAAAAACAAAAAAACAAAACACATGCAAGAGATTGAACTAGAATTTGTTCAAAGTTCTATCCCAAAATGAACTTAATTCACATTCATTTCACCAGGCTGTTATAGGAATTACTTTCAGGTATAGTTCAAAGATTTTTGAAGTAGGCAGTGCCCTTGTGGGCAACCCACCTACGGCACTGCCTCTGCCGCTCGTGGAGAAGCAGTGCTGGCATCAGCGCTGGTTTCAGGCAAGATTACACTGATTTCTTGCGAGAGCTCACTGAAAATCACCATGATCTCTCCCAAACCTGGTGCCAATGCTGGCGCCATGTCTCACCAGAAGTGCTGATGGTAGCAGAGCAAGACTGCACTTCCCATTTTGCCTCAAGTGGCAAAAAAAGATACACCACCTCTGTCCTAGTCTTAGGGGAAAGAAATTAAAAGACCCTTCTCTCAGATATAGCAAAAGGGGCTGCCTATGCTTCCTCTATTTTCAAGTCACTTAAAACTTTGGAAAAGAGGTCAGTTCAGTCAATGATCTTCAGCTGTTGAGTCTGGACCCACTACTAGGTCATGGCTTGATCCAAGGTGGGTCACAACCGGAGCATTACCACCATGCAAATATGTGGTAATAGACTGAGAAATGGGTCCCCAAATGCATGTTTGGGTTAAAAGTGGGTGCTGGGTTTGAAAAGGTTGAAGATACCTAGGTTGAGTGATGGTGAAATTTGTAAATTAGCACCTTTTCCAAGTGGGGGAGGCAAGCCTACAACCTTCAGTGTTGTTGGAGTAGAACTTCCCCCATCTCTAATCATTGGTCATGCTGGCTGGAGCTGTTGGGCGTTCTGGAGGGTATCACATTGGCTATCGTGCTATACAAATCTTCTCTGAGGCTGGCGCTGTAGGACAAAGTGCCCTCTATACAAGTCAGGCGGAATCTTGTGACACCCACTAATCTACGATTTCAGGAATAAAGTTAGAAAATGGAGTTTCAGTGACTCAAAAGAGATAGGAACCTCACCCTTAAAGAAAACAATCCCTAGTCAACCAAACAATATTTTAAACGAGTGGGGGATACTTTTACACAAAAGTCAGGCAGCTGTTATTAATGCGCACAGACAGTGTAGGGACCCACATTCTCAGCAAATCCAAAATGCTAGCCGCCATTTCCTCCAGTCTCATCTCCCCTTCTGAAACCCCCTTCTGATTCAAGAAATCATAGAATTGGAAGGGCCCCAAGGATCATCTAGTCCAAACCCCTGCAATGCAGAAATATGCAGCTGTCCCAAACAGGGATCAAACTTGCAACCTTGCCATTATCAGCATCACGCTCTAACCAACTGAGCTATCCAGGCTGCAAGTAATCTGAACATCTAAATCATGGAAGCCGAATAAGCCAAGGATACAACAAAATGTGTTTGCATTCATTTTATTCAGACTATCAAGCACACACAAAAACTGACACTAAGCAGCTACAGAACCACTGGCTTCCGAAGGAGAATCAGAACTGTGGCAGCCAATAATATAAAGGACTAGTACTCAGAGAATGAGTTTATTATTGATATGTAGCATATGGGGATGTTTATGTGTTTTAATCTCTTTTTCATTTACTGCTGATTCCAATTGTTTTTAAACATGTTTTAGTTATTTGCTTTTAACGGTTTTGATTGATTTTAATCTCCCTCGTAAACAGCTTGAAGATTTTGTTACAATCAAGTGGTATAGAAATTTTGTTAAATAAATGAAGGATTCCTCCCCCCCCCCCCAACACAGCCCCCTGAATACTGAATAAATTTGTGAGTGGATTTTTGAACCTTGCTGTGAATCTTGACCACCCGCCCACATCAAAACTGAAAAATATTTTCTGATTTCTCATCATCACTCATAACTGCAGTTGTTACTAGCTTTCTAACCAATCCTGAACCTTTCCCCAAAGTTGTGCTTCCGTTGCAGGCAGAGTGCATTTTCCAGGCGTTGCATATCTTAGCAAGCCCACCATCCTCCATGAGTGAAGTCACACACAAGTAGTTCAAAACTTCTCCTTGACAAAGGCAAGGCAATTCAGTGGGAATGGTGGAGATCCTCAGTTGGTTAAAAAAGAAAGAGTGTATCAGGTAGTAAAAAATATTTGTGATTTGAAAAGGCAAATACCATCTCTGTCAACACACCTTCTGGGGAGGCAGGGGGAGAAGCAGTAGATTAATTAAAGCCACAGACTAATCTATCACTAATTTCACTCTCAGTTGTGCTGGAAAAAAACACACCAGACACCAAAGTCACATAGAGGAAGAGTCTGGAAGTGACGCCATAGTGAAACATCCAAACCAGCATTGTGTAATAAAAGCACAAAAAGATTCATGTGTACGGTTTTACCTTCGGCAGAGCTCCCTTTTTTCCTTCTGGAGCAGCTTGTCCATTCTGTAAAGCAAAAAAGCCAAACTTCCCATTAGTAATATGTCCAGCAGCACCATCCCTTGCTATACAAAAACAGCAATGATCTAAACACCACTTGATGATCTTAACAGGCTCCAAGCCTACTACAAGCCTTAGCATCTTTCTTCAAAGCAGTTTACAAAATGAATAAAGCAGTAACATTATAAGCAAATGAATAGTTAAAAACAATTATTTAAAATGTTCAAAAAATAACTAGGTTTTACAATAAGCTAAAACTGGATTAAAACACATGCCGACATTCTACATGCCTGGATAGGCAAGCCTAAGCAAAAACGTTTTCAGCAGGCGCCAAAAGGAGTACAGGAAAGGTGTCTTGCCTGATGTCAATAAGCAAGGAGTTTCAAAGTGTGTGTGCTGCCACGCTAAAATATTGATTTCTTACAAATGTGGAATGAGTATCATGCGGTACTTTTAACAATGCAGCTATTTCCAAGAGACCAGGACCATGTAACAAAATACACAAATGTGAAGAACAAGTTTTAACCCAAAGTGATCTTGTACAACAGTGGTGTGTTATGGAAAGGTAAAGGTAAAGGATCTCTGGACGGTTAAGTCCAGTCAAAAGTGACTATGGGGTGCGGCACTCATCTTGCTTTCGGGCCGAGGGAGCCAGTGTTTGTCCACAGACAGCTTCCGGGTCATGTGGCCAGCATGACTAAACCGCTTCTGGCATAGCGGAACCATGACGAGTGCACGGAAACACCGTTTACCTTCCTGCCACAGCAGTACCTATTTCTCTACTCATACTGGTATGCTTTCCAACTGCTAGGTTGGCAGAAGCTGGGACAGAGCAACGGGAGCTCACCCTGTCACGCAGATTCGAACCGCCAACCTTCTGATCGGCAAGCCCAAGAGGCGGAGTGGTTTAGACCACAGCGCCACCCACTCCCATGGGTGTGTTATGATACTCTTTTCAGTGCACTAAGCAAATCCTTTCCTTGCTGCTGAGAAGAAAGAGTTAAACGTAGTTCAACATCTTAAGGATGACTCAGCAGAAAGTAATCTGGGTAGGTGTGCCATAGGTAGCCAAGGCAGCTGCCGGAAGCCCCTTTTATCAACACTTCCTCCCCAGGCGCCAGGCAAGAACAAAGTCAACCAAGGAGAACTGATACTGCCAAAGTGGGCAGTGGCTTCTCACATCCTGGGTTTTAACCAGAGACTTTATTGCAAAGCTCTTACCCCATTTTATTTCAACACTTATAAAGCCTTGATTCCAACAGCAACTCATTAAGGAAACAAATATATTTATCAGTTGCATCATTTTCTACTCCAAAAATCCCAAACAACATACACCTGCACTTCTAATTTACATGAAAAACATTTTAACCAAATCTGGAAGTGGAAAGGCAACTCGGGTATAAATTCTTGAAGTTACAATTCAAATATATACCGTATTTTTCTGTGTATTAGACGAGATTTTTTGACTCAAAAATCATGTAAAAAACCTGGGGTAGTCCTATACATGGATAGTGGCGTGGAAGGGAAGCTGCGCCTGCCAGCCAGATGGTTGGCGGGTGTGCAACTTCCGCTGTGGGAGGCGAGCGCTCTAAGGAGTGTTTCCCGCAGTGGCATGGAGGGGAAGCGGCCCACGCTATAGGGAGCTTCCCGCCCTCAGTGGCGGGGGGGGGGGTTGTGGCGCCCCACTTTGCCAAACCCCAGCAACGACCCTGCTGGGGTGATGGTGCGCATGCAATTCCCCCTAAAAAAAAGTTCAACAACTTTGGGCCATCTCCCCTCATTTTCTTTAAATTTAGACCCCCAAAATAGGTCTAATAGGGGGCACCTTATACATGGAAAAATATGGTAGTTCTATCTACGTTGCTTCTTGCTGCGTAGAAGAATTCTCACTGATTTTCAGTGGTGACTCTGGCTGTCTTGTCCTCCCTAGAAGCACGCCCCCCCCCCAATCCAATCCAGGAGAAGAACTGGTAACAATGGCCACGCTCACACCATACAGTTAGAGCAATATTATACCATTTTAACAGTCATGGGCTGTGGTGTGTTAAGGGTACTGACCTCACTAGACCTACGATTCCCAGCACCCTTAACAAACTACAGTTCCCAGGATTCTCCAACTTCGTTAAAGTGATATGTATTCAAATGTATGGTTTGGGTGTGACCCAAACTCAAAATATGAGGTGAGGTTCAAACTGCAGACTTGCCAAGTCTACAGCTTAGTCTCTTAACCATTGACTATGCTTTATTTCACCTGCAATGTAAGAAAGCAGTTTTGCCAAGAAAGATTCACCCCACAAACTGTCCCCCCCCAAAAAAAAGGCATCTCTCCAACCAATAAAACAAACTCAGTTACCCAACCAAGCCCAGGTGGGTTACATAACTTCCCACTTGAGGCTGCTGAATTTGGAGAAGATGTTTATCTGGGGAGAACTGCTGGTTAAAGCTCTTTAATTCCGCATAATCCTCCATGCAGACAGAAAGCAATCTGCTGAACTGGACCATGGAAGCCAAAGAAAGTTCTAAAGCCAAGCAAAGGGGATCCTAGGGATTCAACACAGGAAATATGAAACCAGACTGCTGCTGCTGTTGCCATTAAGAATAGCCATGGCATCAGCCATGGAGCACTGGTCAAGCCCCAGACCACTGGGAAAGAGGAGAAATGGGAGTGTGATAGCTAGAGGAGACCCCAACCACGGGATGATCTGCAGGAGGCTAAGCAATAACCCTTTCTCCCAACTTCTTCCAGGAAGTTGATTAAATCACAGACTTGCAGGGGGGTCTTTTAGGTCATCTAGTCCAACCTGTGCCCCAATGGAGTAAATCCAGAGATAGAACATCACCAACAGATGGCTTGGCTGGCCTATGCTTGAACACATCCAGTGATGGAAAGAGCCCATCCACCCAATTCAGCAACAAAACAAAACAAAAACTAATTTACTAGGCCCATTACAGCTACGTACACACTATACATTTAAAACACTTTCTCCTCCAACAAAGAACCTTGGGAACTGAAGTTTATCCCTCAAAGCTATAATGCCTAGCACCCTTAACAAACTACAGGTCCCAGGATTCTGCCAGGCGGGAACTGCTTTAAATGCATGATGATGAAGGATAGTCCATTGTAGGACAGAGCACAAGGCCCTACCAACAGCATGATTTAAAGCACATGGCTTCCCCTAAAGAATCCCAGGAACTGCAATTTGTGTTGAGATATATATATGGTAGCTCTGTGAGAGGTAAAGTACAGTTCCCAGGAATTTTTAGGGGGGAAAGCTATGTGCTTTAAAATATATATGGTGTTCATGTGGCCCAAGTCTTTGGCCTTTTCTATGTGAGTCTCACTGTGCACAAGAGATCCTGAACATTCAATTTATGTGGTAGGTGTGTTAGTCTGCTATAGCAAACATGCACATATACACACACAAATTTTGTGACACCTAAGAAGAAATGCAACACAAATGGGAACTCCAAAACAGAATTGGTATTAGGAACAAAAATCAATGGTGTACTGTAGACGCATCCAATGAAAAGAGGCAGCAGATCTTAATGTTTGATTCTCAGAAGTTCCCAGAAGAATTAATTCCTTTTCTTCAAGAAGGACTAGCAGGGTCCAAAAAGCATTGCATCAATAGGTAAAGGTAAAGGACCCCTGGACAGTTAAGTCCAGTCAAAGGCAACTAGGGAGTGCGGCGCTCCTCTCGCTTTCAGACCGAGGGAGCTGGCGTTTGTCCACAGACAGTTTTCCGGGTCATGTGGCCAGCATGGCTAAACCACTTCTGGCGCAACCAACGGAACACTGACGGAAACCAGAGTGCACAGAAATGCTGTTTACCTTCCTGACACAGCGGTACCTATTTATCTACTCATGCTGGTGTGCTTTCGAACTGCTAGGTGGGCAGAAGCTAGGACAGAGCAACGGTAGCTCATTCCATTGCGCGGATTTGAACTGCCGACCTTCTGATCAACAAGCCCAAGAGGCTGAGTGGTTTAGACCACAGCACCACCCATGTCCCTAAATTTCTGTCAACCCCATTGGTTTCTGTTCCTACTCCCAATACCTTAAAGAGCAGATTTATTGTAGTCACAAAATTATCTCTCCTTTTCTACCAGTTGCAATTAAAAGAGGGCCGCAGCTCAGTGGTATAGCATCTGCCTGGCATGCAGAAGGTCCCTGGTTCGATCCTCGGCATCTCCAGATAGGGCTGGAAATGTCCCTGGGCCTGAGTTCCTGGAGAGCTGCTAACAGTATAAAGACAGTACTGAGCTAGGTGGTCCAACGGTCTGCCTCTGTATAAGGTGGCTTCCTATGCTAGAGGCAAAGGTGGCTACTCAGTGGAGTTATGCTGCAATAAACCTGTTTGGTCTTTGAAAATTACCAGAAAACTCGTTTTCTGTTCATTTAAAATGAAGCACACAAATAAGAACTTCCAGTGGGTTGTGTCCTCTGCTGATTAGAGCGTGTTAATGCAGAAGTGGGGAATTTGGATTTCCCACTTTGGGCGCCAAAATGTTCGGGGCTGGGCCCTATTTACAGGTGTACAGCAGGGTGGGTTGTTGCTGTTTTAAACCCACATGTGTTTCTTGGAAGGGGGGGGGGAGAGAAAACAGGCTCCCAATTAACACAGAGAGCTTTGCCTTAAAACCCCCTGAAAGTGGGTCAAAATGCAACACTGCCTATGGGGGCATGAGGGAATCCACTTAGTAGTAATAATGTGTCGAAATAAGCCACTTAATATTGGAGAATTGAGAAGTTTTAATTAATTTTTATTTATTTTTTTCAAGTGTGAGGGTTGTGTATTTCATTAAAAGCAAATTCATTCCAGCTTGAAATCACCTGGGGTTGGTTGTGTAATTTTACATCAGCTACACTGCTGTTATATTAGCATAATAAAGCGTCAGCATGGTCTGAAGGCTGTTTAGCAGTTTTGAGGGCAAACTCATTTGATTCCTTTCCCCCCTATTGCTTCCCAGTCATTGTTATCAATAGGTTTAAAAAAACACAAAAAAACACACGAGCCTTGGGAAGGTTGAAGCATTCAAATTAACCATACAATGAGACACTAGGAAATAAATAAGGTTCAATAAATCCCTCAACTATGTACTGTTTCCTTACAGAAAATTAGCCCTCCAAAGGTACACCCCTTTGAATGGCTTAGAAAAGAACAGCTGTACCAAAGCTCACCTGGTTTGCCACACTACAGTTTGCCACTGCTGCTGTCATCAATAGCAAGACCCAAACTTCAGTGCAACTTGTAGCATTAATCATAATTTACTAGTGCTAGCACAGTCCTTTGAAGAACCCCAGGGGAAGAACTCCCTTCCACTAGTGGAGACAATTCTTTTATGTCTCCCAAAACACAGAAGAGCTGCCTTGTCAGGTCAGAAGATGAAGATTTTTCCAGTCCATATGTGGGGAACATTTTACAGCCCAAAAACCACATTCTTTTCTGGGCACCTTTCAGAAGACCGCATGCCGGTGGTGAGTGGGCCAAGAAGTAACGGAGGGTGGAGCAACAACTATGAATTTTACCTTTGTAAAGTAGGGTAGCTTTTATACACAGCTCCCTCCATCCTACATCCAGACAAGCAAGAAGCTTTGTCAGAGTTCAAGGACAACATCCAATCCAGGCAAAAACACTCAAAGTGGAAAAGAAACAAGGTCAGTGAGGGGTGTGGCCTGGGGAGAGTTCCAGGGGCCAAACAGACAGATCTGGAGGGCCACATATGGCCCTTGGGCCTGAGGTTCCGTGTCATTGATCCAGTACTTTACTGACTGCATTTGTGCCAAACTCAGATGAAACTCATGAGCATTGCTACAACTTGTGGTAATGAATCCACAGATTGATTATGCATGGTCTGAAATATTAAGCATCTGGACAGCAGGCCAAAACTGATGACCAGAAGAATCACATAGTGCAGCTCAACTTTGAACCTGGCTCAATAGTTAGATGGGCAGCCACTGCAGCCAGCTAGATGCCCCCATTAGCAATCTGGCCACCACATTCTCTACTAGCTGGAGCTTCCAAACAAGACCCAAGGGCAGTGTTACAGTAATCCAGCCTCAAGGTGCCTAACACATGGGCCACAGTAGTCAGGCTACCAAATGCTAAAGCCACCTTCACTAAGTTGGCACCCTCCAGATGCTTTGGACTACAACTCCCAACAGCCCCACCCTGCAAGTTGAATCAAGAGCTCTAACCCCTGAGATGGACACAAAACACATGCACAAACACGTAACTAGTCTCTAAAACTGAATCATTAATACCTGAATAGCCTGGGAATTGCAAATACTGTATAACACTTCCCCCCCCCAGCGCAACTGTGATAACACCCCTGCCTTGTGACTCACTGACACCCAAAGGTTTAAGAAAACCTTGTTAAGACCTTCATGGCAAGGATCCCAGAGCAATTTACATAACTGACATTCTGGTCCAGGGTTGCTACCTTTGGTGGGGTGGGCAGAGCTCCCCTGCCTCTCTCAGCAGCATATTTAGCAGAAATTCAGCAGGTAATGCCTCATCCAGCATGGATCAGGAATGCTGCACCCATTGGATTTCTCCCTGCCATGCAGAAGTTATAAGTGCAGGAACAAAGATTTGTTTAATTAATTAGGGATGGATGGCAAGGGCATCTTCTGTCACTCTGGGGTCAGGCTGTGATCTGCAGTTTCCTGTGCCCCAGCTATGGGAAAACATTTTTCAGCCCAAGGGCCACATTCCTCTCTTGACAACCTTCCAGGGGTGGTGGCTTTCCAGTTTAATAAATCTGCAGTGGAGAAAGGCATATGCACGAGAGCAGTCCACTATTTTATCACCCTCAGAAACTGGGTAAGTTCACCAATTCAGCAGGAAACATCTGCTCTCTTTTTTCTGGCATCTCTGCAGCCACCGTTCCTCTTGCACCCCCTTTTTCCACAAAAGGCACCCCAGGGGTGGAGAAATCAATTTGAAGTAGTTCAAATTGCCTGCCTGCCTTTCTCCTTTTGCACCTTCTTCTACAGCAGGCAACCCAGGGGGTAGAAAAATCAATCAGCAGCCTCTCGTCTCCTGCCAACATGCCTTCCCCCACACCTTCAGCTACAGACTGCATCTCTTCTCAGTTTAAGCCCTTCCCCTGCCCACCTATGCTCTGGATCTCTCTAGCTACCCCTTCCTTTTGAGTGCCTTGCAGCTGAGCTCCTGGGTCACTTCTGACACCTTGTAGCATCTCACCAAGCAGGGCTCCTGCCTCCCAGGGAGTCACACTTTCCTCTCAACAGAGACTTCTCACATACTCTGCTTGAAGTTGTTTCATTTCACTGAACCACTGGTTCCACTGCTTTATCTGTTGCTCGATTTGCTGCTGGATTTGGCCCAGCTGCTCAAGGGGTGTCACTACTCCTCCCTCCATTTTGGCTCAGGCACACCTAGTTCTCAGCTTCCCCTGCAGGAAACACAGATCCCACTTCTAACACCAGTCTTACATGCCATCCCAATTTCCACAAGCAGTCCAAGAGCCCAGGGGTTGCAGGTGCACTTACCAGGATCCATGTTCCCTTCGGGGACAATGAAACACAAGAGAGACTTGTAGTGTCTTTATGATATGTGCTTTTATTTGCACATACAGAGGTACCTTGGTTTGAATGCGTTTTGGATTTCAAACATGTCAAACCCGGAAGTGCATGTCCCGGTTTGCAACCTTTTTTGGGATTACAAGCCTTTTTATTATTATTATGAACAAAAAAATTTTGGAGGCCCCATTGGTGAAAGCGCGCCTTGGGTTACATACAACCTGTTTTGGTTTACAAACGGACCTCCGGAACAGATTATGGTTGTAAGCCAAAGCACCACTGTATATACAACCTACACCTAGATGGAGGGATTGCAAAGCACTCACATCCTATGAGGGGCTTAAGGACAGCATTGGATTCAAAGGACAGCAAAAAAGCATCCTCTGGGTTTCTTAGTTCCAGCCTATCATCCCCAAATCACATGGAGTTCTACCCCTCCTTCTCCCTAAACGACCCCAAGGAGCTCCCCCACCCCCAGCTGAAACCCTAACCTGGCCTTTGTCTGCTACCATTGGCCTGTGCCTCTGCTACTCAAAGGGGTGGGGGGAGGGCTCCACCTCTCTGCTGGGCAGCAGTATTTGCATCCCCAGACTGTTCTTAATGGTCCAGTACTCTGCTCTCTTTGTTTCTTGCTAATGGCCCATCTTCTTTCAGGTCACTTTCTGAGCACAGAAAACTGGTTTGGCCTGTCTTTTTGACACTGCTAGATTCAGCACCTGCCAGCTTCCCTTAATACTCCTGGCATTGATTTATTCATTGTTATAACACATTTAGGGAAATCTGGTCCCCAACCCCAAAAAACCATCTTAACATCATAAATAGTAACATTTCTGGCCTTACAGGCATGGCTGCTTCATGCACACCTATTTGCTAGAATACAACTACCTATGCTGAAAAATAGCATTCCTGTCCAAGCTCTGCTTTTTGGCAGTTTCACATTATGGATTGTGCCCCCCCCCCGGGGGGGAGGAGGTTTAGACCAATTCCTACATATCTTCTTGCATCAACGCAAAGAGTTTGTAGGAAAAAATCACTGCAAGTCCCAGGGCAAGTGAACAGCTCCCCGCCTGGGCCAATCCTAGGATTTTATGGCTGTAAGGGATCAGAAGGTCACTAACACCCACTCTTAAAGCAGATTATCCATCTATCAGCCCTGCCCACACAAACCAAGTTAACTCCGGTAATCCTGATCACACAGCATACCGCATACAGAGAGCCAGAGGGAACAACTTATATTCAAATTCCCTCTGTGACTTGGCGATATGGCTCAGTATTTCTGGCACGCACAGGGCATGATCCCTTTTTTCCTTAAATGGTTTGCAGGGGATTTTTTTTTAAAGAGAGTTCAGACAGAAGGTACGGTATATCTGGAGCTGGTGGGGGGAACCATCACCACAACTTTCTTTCTTGTATACTGCCTCAAAACTGTTGTGTTATGGGGCAACATGCAAATATCTTTCATAAATATTATTTAATAGTTATTTAAAATTTAAATATTATTTCAATATTGCTTCTGGAGGTGGGTGTGGGGGATGGTTGAGTGTTGATTGTTGCTTCTTGTATAAAAAAAAATTAAAATAAATAAATAAAAACCTAGCAAAAACCATTTGTGAAATGTCACTCCAAATCATGAAATGCACAGTGGGTGGGTGGGGAATGAAATTCATTCCGTCTCCCCACGGAATTGTAATTCTTAAAAAAAAAAAGTTGGAGCTACTATGGACCTCTGATGAAAGATTTTTAATATCCACAAACAATGCCCAGAATTCTTCAGGGTGGGGTGCAGTGGGGGAAGCCAAGATTATTAAAACAGTATGAAACAAGACAGAGAATGTAAAATACATATGTACCAAGATCCACAATGCTTCTTAGCGTGCGTGAAAATGGAATTAAGGAAGTGGTGGTGACACAAGGCAAGGGATGATGAAAGCCAAAGTGCTTTGTTTTCTTGAAATACTAAGCGTTTGGCAAAGGGATGTGCATTCAGCTACACAGCAGTTGTGAAGAAATTTCACTTATTATATTTTCTTGAAGGTAGCAATAAAGATGGAGCCAGGGAGGAGAAGTACTCCCATCATTATCCCCCCCCCCGCTATTTTTTACCAAGCCTCTCAACTTTTGTTTGCTGTCAACTTATCAAGAGAAAAGAGAAAACCTATTATCTCCTGCTTGCTTTTGGCACTGATAGAAATTCTGGATCCCTATGACTAAAAAGCAGGAGGATTCAAACAACTTAAATTCCAAGTTGTTTGTAACAAATGAACAAAAAACCCCCAACTATCACTCTGCATTAAATTCAAGCCCCATTAAACAGCCCTACTCAGAAGGCAGCCAAGCTGCGGCGCTTGCAGAACTGAGACCTCAGTCAGGAAAAAATGCACGGCTGCCTGTCCAGCAGGATTAATGAATAAATCCCAAGCATGACAAAAGCCTTGCATGTCACAGAGGCTGTCACTAACCTTTCTCCTGGTTACTGGAGTGAGATTCCTGATAACTAAAGTTAAAACAAACCCTTTGCACTGGAAGAAGAAAGCAACCACCCCACCCAACTCAATAGATTGCTACTCTCTGTATCAGGTCAGGCTGTTGGAATTATATAGCACAGATGGGGCCTAAGTAGACCCACTATCCTGCCACTTTGAACCATTATGGCTTCCCCCAAAGCATCCTGGGAACTGTAGCTTGTTATGGATGCTGAGGGTTGATAGGGGACCCCTATTCCCTTCACAGAGCTACTATTCCCAGAGTGCTCTAACAGTCAGTCCCTCTTTCCCAGGGAACTCTGGGAATTGTAGCTCTCTGGGGGGGACTGAGCTATCCAGAAGACCATCCCAAGGAAGCCCCAGAGCAGTTTCCATGCTTCCTGACAGCACTCTGCCCGATTTGACAGAAACAATAAGAGGATTCTTTCTGTGACCATTCCCCCTCCCCGTCCCCCTGCCACAACTTGTTACTTGATGCTCTGGCCTTTTCCAGATAGCATGGATAGCACGCAGGGAACGAGGGACAAGCTAAACACAAAGCCTGACATAGCACTAGGGGAGGCAATTAAACAACTGCGGAGTGATGTTCTGAAACAGAGACAAGAATGAAGAGTTGAAAGGGTCACCAAGCTGGAAAAGCAAATAGCTTCCCAAGAGTCTAGATAGGCAAAGACCTACATTTTCCAGCCTTGCGTGGCAAAGGTGGTTCCCCCCTTGGGCGTTGTTAGCTGTGGGCCTGGGAAATAATAATAATAATAATAATAATAATAATAATAATAATAATAATAATAATAATTATTTATTATTTGTACCCACCCATCTGGCTGGGTTTCCCTAGCCACTCTGGGCGGCTTCCATAGAAACCAAAAATACACTAAAATATCACAGATTAAAAACTTCCCTGAACAGGGCTGCCTTAAGATGTGTGCCCCGAATCTTTATCTGAGCACTCCAAGCATTATCAAGCAGGTAGTACACTTTAGGGGGAAACTGAACCAGTGTTGATCTTGATTACTGGGTAGGATACTAATTTGGGGAAATAAATCAACTTAGGGTGTTATCCAGAGATTGGAGGAAAATGAATAGGAGTAACTGAAGGAGGGTTGAACTGATTTGGAGCAGGATCTGCTGGGAAATTGGGAGAAAATGAACTGAAGATGAACTGATACAAGGTGGGGCAAAAATTAAAAGCATACCTGGGGTGATCTGGACATGAAATTACTTGGCTTGCTTTCTGTGACATTTAAAGGCTCAGCCTGCATCCATGCATATAAATTAGCACTTGCATGTTTTATGCATCCCCCCCCCATGCGTTCATGCCCTTTTTTTAAAAAAAAATGACCTAATAATGTTCCTGCTCCCCACACCAAGGTGCCACCAAGACGCAGTCCTCCTCCCGCTGCACAGAGATGTCTACATTTTTTGTAAGCTAGTAAATCTGCCACCATGCCCACATGTCAAAAGGAAGAGCTCACTGCTATTATGGACTGCCCTAGAACATTTCCCATAACGCTTCACAGCATGAGATACACTGAACTGTAATTCGTGAAGCTGGAATTGGGGGAATTCTTGGTGGAACCCAATCATCGGAGTTGCTGCTCTCAGCTATACTCTGAACAATGCTTGCACAAAGAGGAACAGATAATGTGAGAGCTGGAGCTGTTCTATCGCCAGTTTATAGGGTCAGCAAAATCAAAGTGAGTTTATACCACCTGGAGCTGAAGGTAGTGGGGCTTCCATGTTTGAATGTTGTGTACACAACAGATTTCTCTTTTCACATAGGAAAATACCACATTTTGGATGTTTATGTGAAAAGTAGACTTCACTCATTTGCCTATCACGCTACCACCCTATTTGCAGGAAAGTTTTGGGTTTTTTTAATGCATTGGAATTTAAGAGGAATGGCTGTAGCTCAGCGGTAGAGGATTTGCTATTCATGCAGAGGCCTTGGGTTCAATTCCTGGTATCTCTGAATAGGGCTGGCAATGCCCCCTGCCTGAAAACCTGGACAGCCCCTGACAGTCAGTGTGGACAGTACTCAGCTGGATGGACCAATAATCTGACTCTACAAGGCAACTCCCTATGATCCTCCCTAAACATGCAACCCTGTCCTTACTGCTTAAAGTAGCGCTCTCTAGGAAAAATACCAGCACTGAATTCTGTGGATTGTATAAAGCGTTCCCTAGATATGCAGAATGATGTGGGAGGGTGTGTTCACAATGTTTGGGGCTGTGCCACTTGATGCTATGGTGGTAGTGATGGAAGCTTACGAATGCTTTGCACTTTTTTAAAAAAACCCTCTGTACATAAAACTAGCACATCAGAGAGAAAAGGTTTTGCATGCAGCTCCTCACCTGCAGTCTAAAGTAGCACAGTCCAGAATGCCCCCATACCTTTCCCTTGAATGGCTCTCACAGGCAGGCACCCTTTTACTGTCATGCTAATCCCCACACCTGTCATCTGCCACACTTACACAGAGCACAATCATTTCCCCTCCTGATACTCATCTCACGCCAGGCAGGCAGCCAGAGTTTCCAGCTTCTCCCAAACTGAGAATATAGGTAACATTCCCCTGTTATGTGGTGAGTAAACAAACAAACAAACAAACAAACTCTCTTTCAGCAGTAAGGACATTAAAGAGGACCCCAAGTCCAGAGTGGCGAAGTCCCAATCTGTATGGAGTGGTGCCCTTTGGACTGTGTAAAGGATCCTACTCCAAAAGCTTAGTTAACCTAAGGGTCAACTCAGCCCTTAGGGCTACTGTTGTTTGTGACAGAAAAGACTGCCAGCCTTTACTTTAAATGTCACAGTATTTGAAGGGACTGAATTATTTATTTAATGAGGCAACATTATTCTTTTGAAGCAAAGAAAAGAATTGGAGGAAGCCCACCTACCCCCACAGGGCAGTCTGAGACAAACACAGCAGGGTGCATTTCTTCCTTTTCCCTTTCCCTAATGTAAAGCTTAACCACTCCTTTGGTTATTGCATTGAGCCAACTGGTTAAGAATAAATAGTAATAGACAGGGAAAGTAGTGATGCCTTTAAACAGGCGCGTGCTGGCAAAGGTTGGCAAAGCCAGGTTTGAACAGATCAATGGCTGTTCCAGTTGTGTGTGCGTCAAGCCAGTCCGCCTGAAAATGAACTGTGTATTTTGCAGAAAAGTCTTGCAATAAAACTGCAGTTCTCATAAGACTAGCTGTATCTCAAACAACCAAAAATGTATTAGCATAAACCAGGTAATCAATAGGGTAAACCAGACAGTCAACAAAGGGGATAAAATGTGCCATTCACCCTCCTTTGTATCCTTTCCTTATACAATACAAGGAATCAGACAAAACTGAAATCTACAAATAATGCCGCCCCACATTAGTGCTTCTAAGCTGGGTGGATAGGGAAATGGTGTGCAACATAATTATGGATATTACACACCCTTGTACATTTTGCATGCAACTGAAAAAAAATCCAATGTTCTTTAACTTAGTAAGATGTCCTTCCTTCCTTACCTCTCACGAGCCATTTCCTCTTTCTCATTCAAGAAGCACCCTGGGTGCCTTAATTAACATAAATCGAAGCATTGTTTAGGACAGGGATGGGGCTCTCCAAGCCTGGGGGCCAAATGCAGCCCTTTAAACTACTCTATCTGGCCCTTCTCAAGGCCACACCTTCTCCTAAGCCACACCCCTCACCAACCATACTTCCTACCTCGTGTTATTGCTTGGCTGAAATGTCATTTGTTGCTTGCTTCACCCATGTTTTCCTTTGGTCCCACCCACCACTGGTATGTGGCCTCAGGAAGATCTCCCAGATGGGAATGTGGCACCTGAGCTGAAAAGGTTGCCCCCCTCTCAGTGTAGGCTTCTAATTCTTCTTTGCTGAACATTCAAATTCTTAAAATTTATAAAAGAGGCAGAATGCTCATGCTATGTCAGGTTCCTGCTAACAGAGATGGCTGGCAGTAGCCAGCATGGGCCGCATAATCAACCCTGCTAGCTTCTTCTAGTCTTCACAGTAAGGAGACACTCCCACTTTCCAGGCAATAGTCTCAAAGTCCCGAGTGTGTTTAACACTCCTGAACCAACAGCCTAGGAACTCCTAGACACACAGCCTAGGGCACTGGCCTGCAACTGGTGGGTCAGGACCCACTATTGAGTCACAGCCTGATCTAAGGTGGGCTGTAGCAACAGCACTACCAAAACAAAAATATGTGGTTAAAATAAAAGGATCCCCAAATGCGTGGTGGGTCCAGGTCTGAAAAAGTTAGAGAAGCCTTGTAAATAAGCTCACAAACCTTACTAACCAGGAAAGAACAAAAGTCTTGCTACAACACACCTATTTGGGCTAACCCTCTGGAAATTGTTAACCTGTGAAAAACTTTATTAGCAGGCCAGCTTTATCATTAGGCAGAAAAAGGCAGCTGCCTCAGGCTAGAGTTTTAAATATAACCTCTTCAAAATAACACTACCGCCATGACTTTCAGTGCTCCACCCTAAGGTTCACCTTAACAGAACAACACACACACCCAACACACCACCCACATAAAGCACTAATCAAGATTTGCCTTATCTCTGTCCTAAATGAGACTGAGACTAGGAGCTTACAGCATAGCCTCCAGATTCTGCATGGCAGCAAGCACACTGCAAAGCATCAAAGGAGAACTGTCAGGGTTCCTTGCAACCAGAGCACCAGTATGCCATTTGCCAGACAGTCAGCCATTAATCAGCCCAATCCTATGCACATTTGATTCAGAAGGAAGTTAGGGCAAGCAGAAGGTCCCATATTCAATCCTAGACATCTTCATTTAAAAGGTTCAGAGAGCAGGATAAGAGGAAAGCCTCCCTCTGCCCGAGACCCTGGAGAACCACTGGTAGCCAGTGTGGAAAATGCTAAACTTGAAGGATGGATAGTCTGAATTCTTCATATGCTCATGTTCCCCCTTTGGACCATGATACTGCACTAGCTCATTCTTGTGAATTACAAAAGGACTGCAGAGCCACCTTGGTATCCTAGCATGGGTATAAGATTGATACACCCGCGACACAATCTTCACCATACATTTAAAGCACTCATACCAATAATGTTGGAACATTGTAGCTTGTTAAGGGTGCTGAGAGTTGTTCCCTCACAGAGCTGCCATTCTTACAATGCCCTGCCTGGCAAAACTCTCAACACCCTTAAGAAACTACAGCTCCTAGAATGTTTGTCGAAAGCCATGACTGTTAATGTGGTATAAGAGCAATATAATATACAGATGTGGCCCTGGTCTGCAGGTACAGCAGAATGAGAATCCTGAACTGGCAGAGAGGACTGTGCCACTTAAAGCACTACCTACCTTCATATAGGAACAGCACAAAAACTCCCAGCAGGTCAAAGGGGAGCAAGGTTCTGCAGAGCATTACCATTTTATAATGTTCTACTTGCGAAATGTTTTCCCCCGCCACATTGCAGGGTGGGAGAATTCAGAAGTGCATTCTGCCTGCAGTTGAAAGTGGTGTAAGTCCAGGACCAGCAGCCCAATACATTTTCCTGCCTGAGGTAAAGGGCAAGATAGCACCCTCTCATTCTTCATAAGAAGCCAACTAGATTTGCTGTCGAATTTTTCTTCAACACTGACAATGCCATCCAGTGAACCAGCAGGCAATGATTATTCTTATAATAATTATTATTAGTCACCCTTCACTCTAAGATTCCAGGGCAAAACAAAAACACAATATCAAAAACAGTTTATAACAACTTAAGGTAAAGGTAAAGGTACCCCTGCCCGTACAGGCCAGTCTTGACAGACTCTAGGGTTGTGAGTTCATCTCACTTAAGAGGCCGGGAGCCAGCGCTGTCCGCAGACACTTCCGGGTCACGTGGCCAGCATGACGAAGCTGCTCTGGCGAACCGGCACCAGAGCAGCACACGGAAACGCCGTTTACCTTCCCGCTATAAAGCGGTACCTATTTATCTACTTGCACTTAATTGTGCTTTCGAACTGCTAGGTGGGCAGGAGCTGGGACCGAACGACGGGAGCTCACCCCGCCGCGGGGATTCGAACCGCTGACCATGCGATCAGCAAGTCCTAGGCGCTGAGGTTTTACCCACAGCGCCACCTGCGTCATAACAACTTACAATCACACTTATAACAACTTACAAACTTATAACAACTTACAATCACAGAAATAAGGTGGGTCCTAAAAAATATACCACTCAAGTGTCAAAAGGCAGCATAAAGAGATGTTTCGCTGAAAGCTATATAATGAAGATACCAGAAGTACCTCTATGCTGAGGGAGTTCCACAACTTAGAGGCTGCCACAGATAATTCCTTATGCTGGGTCACTGCTACCCCCAAACTTCTGAAGGCAGTGGAGAAACCAAGATAGAGCAAGCAAGTGGAGCAAGCCAATCTTAACACCCAAGATGGTTTTGTAGGGGAGGAGTTATACTTCCCTTGGTCACTCTCTAACATAGCCCATCTTTCCATCTCAGGCCTCTACCACTGCATACGCCCTAGGGAGGTCACTTGGGTGCTGCTAATGCAGCTGTTTGACTTCACCCTCAGAAGTGCACTCCATTGTCTCTAGAGACAGACAGATGCCAACAACTACTACTTGCATGTGCAGACCAGATGCCTGATGGAGATGCCTGATCATTTGACCAAGGACATATTTAGAACCATTCCACAGGCTTTCAGAACAGCACCTTTCTATAACAAAGTAAAAAATGCAGGGGCTAGAACCCTACCAATCCTGGTTTGCGGGACTGTCACCCAGACCATTCCTAGGTGACAAGCCAAGCCACACCATGACAGACAAGAACACAAGTTCACAGTCTCAAGAGCAAATGTGGGTTACTAAGTTTAGAATGTTTGGCTAAGGTCCGAAACGGAGGTACAAATCCCCATTCAGCCATGAAATTCACTGGGTCATCTTGGGTAATCTTGGGCAATTCTCACCATCACACAAATTAACCCACCTAACATGGTTGTTGTGAGGCTAAAATGGGCTATCCTGATCCCTTTAGTTGAAGAGCGGGATAAAAGTGTCGCACATATATACCCAGGACACAATTTCATTAATTTGGATGAATCACTGAGCCCTACTCAGCCTGGCTCACCCTCCTCACAAAGCTGTAAAAGCTTGCATTTGCATTCCTATGATAGAAAATGAATTCTAAATATATGGATTGAGAGTTATGTGGGTTCCTTGCCTTAGATGTTAAAACATTACCACTTTGGGGTGGGTGGGGAACCCTCCAGTGTGTTTAGACTGCTAACCTGCTGCTTCAGAGATTTGCAATCCAATCCCCCTCCCCACTTTCCACCTGCCTTTCTATTTACATCAGATCTTACCACACAGCTGTTTCAGACAAGCATTAAATAAACTCTATCCGAGTCAGGCCTGGAAGCCTCAATTATTCATACCTTTGGAGCAAAGCTGGAAGCTGTCCTTAAAAATAGTTTGAGCCAGAAGTTTTGAGATTTCTTCTTTTTAAACACCTTTCTAAGGCCCAGATGCAAATCCACAAGGATGCTATTCCTCAAGGGGGCAAAGTTACAACAACCTTGGTGTGGCAAGCTAAGATCAATGCAGTGCAGTACTGCCTCAACCTCAGGGCAGAATGAATAAAATCCCCTCCAGGATTCTTAATGTTCAGACTCTTCCTGCTCTGCTTAAAGAGAATAACTCAATCGTGTCACGACAACTGGAAGTCTGCTTGTGGGCATGTTCAACCGAGGATCGGGAAAAGCAATCCTCTCTCTTCCTTCCCGCCCCCCCCCCCCGCCCTCCTTCAACTCTTTTCCAACCGGGGAAGGAAAGAAGGAAGGAAGTACCTAACCATTAGCTGCAGGTCTCCGACGTAACATATAAAGCTACACATTGATCGGCCCAATGATGCGGGTTGGGTTACTTTTTAATTGCAGGAAAGAGCTTTTTCTGCAATAGTTTCCAGGAGAGGCAAGCAACCGCTTTCATTGGGCCAAAGGACAAAGATAACGAAACTTACACATACAATCAAAGAGAATCCGACCCGCTTCTTCACAGATTGTGTGCCAACCTATGTAGTGACTTTTGCATGAAAGGGGCGGGGGGGGCGCTCGACACACTGCCACCCGCTCCCCAACTCACAGCAGCCCCACGACCCAATCCCAGCCTGCAAATAAGAGAGCTGGAACACGCGCGCTCTCGGTCCTTTGCGCGGAGGCGCAACCAGGAGACAGGCGCAGACGCCACTCCTTTGCAGGCAATCCTGGAAAAAAGTCACCAGGAGACCTTCGCCCTCCGAGGGAAGGCAGGCAGGCAATGCCCCACCGCTGCCTCCTTCGACTCACCTAGCGCCCCCCTCCCTCCCTCCTCCGGAGCCCCACCGCCGCCACCTCTCACCTCCGCGTCCAGCTCCATGTCCACCAGCTCCATGTCGGGCCAAGGTTCCGCTCCCAGCTGGGCAAGCGGCATTGCGGCTGCTTCCTCGGAGCCCCGAGAAATGCTGCAAGTCCGGCTAATAGGGGATCTCGATCTCTCCTTCCTCCGCCTCCAGCCGCGCTTCAGGCTTCTTTACGCGCGCTGCGGCGGAGCTGCGAGTAGGGCGGCCGGGCAGTCAGGCGCTGCGCTCGACCACTGCCGCCCTTCGCCTCTCGGCGCTGCGGGCTACTCGGGCGCCCGAAGACTTTCTGCGCCGCCGCTTGTTTCCCCCGCTCCACCAGCACACTCAGCGTCGGGCTCCGCTCTCCCCGGGAAGGAGGAGCTGAATGCCGGCCCCTGGCGCCTTATTGGCTGCTCGGCCTAGCGGGGAAGGAGAGGGTGGCTCCTCCTCGACTCCGGCTGATTCTCCGGCCCAGCCCGGGGCCCGCACGCTCCGGGGAAGGGCGGAGAGGAGCAAGAAAGCCCACCTCCTCGCAGCTGCTCCAGGTAGTAGTACCTCGCTTCCCCGCAGTTCCTCCTCCAAATGCTCCCGCCGTCGTAAATTCCCGATTAAGTCATCCATCCGCAATCGCGGCCGCCGCTCTGGCGTCTTCATCCTGCTGCGTGCGATCCTAAGCATGCTTGGTAGAAAGTCCGTTGCCTGCCTCCTGCCCGCCCATCCACATTAGATATCATGGGACTTACTTCCGTGTAAAAGGGCCAAGGAGTGCGCTGTTAGTGGCAGTTCGATCCTAGCTAAACCGTGTTTGCAGGAAATCAAGTCCTGTTGAATTCTGGGTGTTACTCTCAAGTAAGGAATCTTAAGTTTGATAACCGCGTAGAGCCAATTACCAGCATTCATTCCTTGTTAACTACCACGTTTTTTAATGACTAACATGCATTAGCCTGCATTCCTGTACAGATTTACCTGGGAAGTCATTCACATGGGACTTTTAAATAGACATGAATAGGAAAAAAGTCACATAGAAAGAAAAAGATACAAAAAAGAAGAAAAAAGAAGAATAAAAATACAAAAAACAAATAGATAAAAAAGAATTAAAAGAATTTTCTATTTTGTAAACTTATGTTTTTGTAAAATCTCAATAAATATCTTTTTTTTAAAAAAATAGACATGAATAGGATTGCACTATTCCTGTAGGGCAGCCTTTCTAGCACACTACTGCAGCTGGAGTTTATGAGGGCTGTAGTCCAAAGCACCTGGAGGGCACCAGGTTGGGGAAGACTGATGTAGAGCTAGGAGAGTGGGGAGGAACTTCTTGCAGCTTGAAGGCCACATGACAATGGGGGTGTGTGGCCAGTGGCAAAAGTGGACAAAATGAATGCAAATTTTGCCTTTGTGCAGTAGGCTAGTTTCTACAAACACTCCTCTCTCTCCTCTATCCAGGCAAGAAATAGGCATTATCAGAAATCAAAGACACATTCTGGCCAGGTGAAAACACTCAATGAGAATGCAAAGCAGGGCTGGTGATGGGTGTGGCTTCAGAGAGGGTGCAGCCTGTGAAGAGTCGCAAGAGGCCTGGCAGACCACATTGGGGTCCTGGGACCTGAGGTTCCCCATTCTTGGGCTAGGATCAAGTAAAACAGGATCTGAATCCCTGCTCAGTCATGAAGCTCACTGAGTGATCATGGGCCAATCAGTGTATCTCATCTTAACCTGCCTCAGAGGGTTATTGTAAAAATGAAATGAAAAGGAAAACAGCCATGAATCCTACCATTTCCCTGGCTGAACGTTCTTGAACCCTGATAATGCTTCATTGCTTGCTATCCAGCCTCAGGACTGTCCCCAGAATGCCATATTTGCCCTGCTGCATACCCTCCTTGTGGTTTTGCCTGGCTGAATGTGTTTTTGAATTGTGCAGATGCTTCATTGCTTACCCCCCTCTCTCTCTCTCTCTCTCTCTCTCTCTCTCTCTCTCTCTCTCTGCGTGTGTACAAATCATTTTGCATGGCTGCAGTGTAGCCTACTGTACAAAGGTAGGAGTCACATCCTTGCTCTGGCCACCACTGGCATGTGGATCTTGAAAGGTGTCATACAAGGATATGTGGGTCTCAGGCTGAAAAAGGTTCCCTAACCCTAAGTACCCCCCCTGGTTTTCCTCTGAAATCCTAACACGGGGGTGGGGTGTGTATGTTAATCCTCTTTGACTTGATGGCCACACTCACCCTTGGCCAACTATCTGGAGCATGCACACCAGTAGCAAATGAGACCATCCCACATTCTCACACACATACAACCTCCGTAGCAGATGCATGAAGATCAGTTCAAGAGGGCAGTTTTTGCCCCCCCCCCATTCATCACTTTATCAGTCTGATGACCATAGGTGAAATTTGCATTCCCATCAGGGTGCTGGGTTGGGCAGAGGTGCTTAAACCTCTTTGTCCATCAAAGCAGTGCATCTAATTTATTTGTGTCACCAAACCTGGTGCCACCAAACCTGGTGCCACCAAACCTGGTGGGAACTTTGGAGGCTATTAAGAATATGCTTGGGAGGTGGCAGAAGTTAGCCACCCATGCACTAAGGACTAGAAGCATGATAGGTCTTGTGGAAGGGGTTACCCTGTATCTAGCCATATTATTGCAGTCTCATGCTTGCTTTCCCAAGTCATCATAAAACTGAATGACCACCACTGCCTTTGAGCACCAAGCAGACTTTATATGAAAAGTATTTCCCACAAGTTAGGGCCCTTCAGATTCTTGGAATGTGAAATGCCGACTTATTTTTAAAGAGGCATGCCATGCCAAAGCTTTGCAATGCCTGGACCTTCATCAATATTTCTAGCCAACAGAAGTGGCCAAAATGTCTTTGGTTTGGTTATTTAATTGCTAGGAAATCTCTGACCCAGAGGTCAGGACTGCCCACTGTAAATGTGGGAAATGTGTTAAAAATAAAACAGCTTCCTTTTTATTTATTCAAAAGTCACCAGATAGGTAGGTGCACAGTAACCAGAAGGAATTGCACCACTGCGATGTCAAGGTCAGTGGGAGGTTAATGGCCAACATCCACAGGGATCATGTGTGCAGCATGGCAAAGCATGCCCAATACAATTTAAAAACTGGAGGAAAATCTCTGCTGTTCCTTCTTCGCCCCCTCATTAATAGACTTGCCGCAAGTATTTCATCCCAAGGAAATTGGCATATTGACAGCATACCTGACAACGGTAATGGGAAATTAAAATATCAGTAGTTTTAAATATCTTAATTTAAATTGCAAGTGAAGTATGACACCCTTATTCTGGCACATCAGAACAGCATTGATGCCATCAGAGCAGGACTTAGGGGCAGAAGATTAGGGCCCCACTTAGCAGAATGAGCTGGAGGCCCCCCCAAAATGTTGCAGGGCTGGCATATCACAGTTCTGAAGCAATACAGACATTGCCCTCTGAAAATCCTCCCCACCACAACCAAGAATAGTATTAAATCTGTAAGTCTAATATTATGTAACTGCATCACTTCTGAACAGTGCCAGAAGGACCAAGCAAAAGGGCAATGCATTTACACTATAGTATTATACAAAAATGGAAATAATCCAATTGTCAAGTTACCTGTAGTGACTACTCAGGATCAGTTCCAGGGAATCAGGTAGGAAACCTTGGCAGATCAGAATAGAATTTGTGCCTTTCCTCTTGCAAGCAGTGAGTAGCAAATAGCCACTGCACTTACATACATGTAAGTTTTACGTAGAGGAGTTGAGGTCTACAAAAGAAGTGGGGGGAGAGAAGCAACATTGTGGAGTGTTCCTGTTCAAGATTCCAGCTAGCCATGCCCTTTCCCACAGTACTCCATGCCATTCCCCTAAGGGCTTCCATCTCTCCCCCTCAACAGATGCTTGCTGTTGTCTGCCCACTGAGCATTCAGGCCTCCTTAGGCTGTCTCTGGAACTCTCCCACTGCTTCTTTTTCTCAAGTGTTTTTGTACTTCTGCAAACCTTGAGGTTCTCCTAAGCCTGCCAATCCCTCTCTCTTGTGCATGGATGGTGTTGTGTTGGTTACATAAGGATTAGCTCTTCAGAGAGTGAGTTGTCACAGATTGTGCTGTGTTTCATTTCATTGCCATTTGGCCCCACTTTCTTCTTCATATCAATGTGTATCTGTGTATCTGTCTGCTAACTAAGGATAACACTTCATGCACCTGGCAAAGTTGGCGCTAGTCCACCAAAGCTTCTGTTCATCTTTAAAGGTGTCGCAAAATGCTTTGATGTGTTTGCTGTAACAGACTATCCCCTCTCTAAGCAACCTGTTACTGTGAGCTTTGCAGGTTACAAATGTTTTTCTCGTGTTTCCATTGTTGCTTCTGAATGTGTAAAGTACTGATATGAGCAGAACGATGCCAGTTTGGATAGCTACATCATGACATGCAGAGAAAAGAGGAATAATGCTGCCGGGGGGTGCCTTTTCAATAGCACCTTCCCTGTAATGAAATGATGATATGCAATGAACCTCTTGTAGAGCTTATGTTTGCTTTTCATGGAGACGAAAATGAACCAGCTACAGCAATAACTAACAAAAAAAAAGAAGAGGGAACACAACAGGAACATTGCTGCCATTCACAGGCACGTCTGCTCCTTTGATGTGAACAGAAAGGAAAGAACGGCACTTGGAGACATCAATGAATGCAATTTAAAAAAAAATGAAAATAACAAGTGACACCAGCTGCTGCCTCTGGAGCAAAGTAAATGAAATTCCAGGATGGTATGACTTTAAACAAAAATGCAAAGAGTGAAGGGTCATATAAATCAGTATGCTTGGCAATGCCTTGTAAATTGTTGATGTGAAAATGACAGTTGATAAACTCATGGTGGAGAGTTAACAACAATCATTTCATCTCCTGCTTTTGAGTTCTCTTCCAATTTCCCACTCCTCTAACATATACAGCCGTACCTCTACTTACATATCCCTCTGGATACGGAATCTTTGGATTAGAGCCACGGCAAACCTGGAAGTGTGTAGAAGCGCTCAATCACGTCATGCGCAGAAGCGCACCTCTATTTACATAATTTTCGGGGTGTGAATTAAGTTCGTATCCAGAGGGTCCACTGTAAAGCATATTGAAAAAGAGGACAGGGGTTTGTGCACCTTTATTAGCTGTGTAGAAGAGTAGATTTCAGTGGTGTATCACCCCTGTAAGGCCTCACTAAGGATGGATGAGAAATCACCCTCTTATGTAGTCTCCTATTTTTATTTTAAGACATCTTGCATGATGTAGTGATGATGTGTGTGATTATAAAGGAAGGAAGAAGCAACCTATCTACTTGTGCATATTTCACCATTCAGAAAATCCTGAATGAGACACGTTAGGACTGTACAAAGAGCCCTGCTGGATCATACCAAAAGTCCATTTAAGTACAGCATCATACCACTCGCAGTGGCTAACCAGATTGCTTCCAGGAATACCACCGCCTGGACAGGAAGGCAGTAGTCGTCTCCAAATGTTGACTGCCTCAGCAACTGGTATTCAGTGCAGAGGTTCTCTGTTTAGCCATGGTGAATGTGATGGCCTAGTGCAAAAAAGGATAGGACTCATGCACCTTTAATTATAGTGTAGAAAAGGGAATTTCAATAGGTGGTGTTTGTCTGACAAGTAACACCTGCATTATCCTCTCTTCTACATACCGGTAATTATTAAAGGTGCAGGAGCCCTGTCTTCTTTTGCACCTGGAGAGCCTAAAACTGGTGACTAATAGCCATCAAAAGACGTAGGAACATAAGAACAGCTTGCTGAATCAGGCCAATAGCCTATCTAGTCCAGCATCCAGTGACCAAACAGATGCCTAACATATCTCCCATGATTCCCCCTTTAGTACTCAATACATCACATTCTAAAGCAGGCTTCTTCAAACTCAGCCCTCCAGATGTTTTTTGGCCTACAACTCCCATGATCCCTAGCTAGCAGGACCAGTAGTCAGGGATGATGGGAACTGTAGTCTCAAAAAACATATGGAGGGCCAAGTTTGTTCTAAAGCAAAGGCAGAGAACCCTTTTCAGTCCAAGGGCCACATTCCCTCATGAGCAACTTTCCAGGTACCACATGCCAGTAGTGGGTGAGGCCAAAGCCAAGAATAGGTAGGAACAAAAGCAAAAGTGGGCAGAACAAAAGATATGACTATTACCTTTGTAGAGCAAGCTTTGTTGTTGGCATCCATCTGTTTCAGGAGACAATGGAGGAGTATGCCTTTGGAGGTGAAGTCAATCCATCGGAGTTGCATTGCCTGCTGTAGCTGTAGAGACTGATATGGGAGAGACATGTTTTGTTGCAGCTGGGGCAAATGAAGGCATCCAGTTGTGCTGATGCAGGTGTACCATGGCAATTCTTCTTTCTATGCTTCTCCCAGCAGTCATTCCTCCCCTAGTCACTGCTGTGGACACACGATCTGACTGATTGTCTCCAGGCACAGGAGCAGGCTACATTCCATTTACAAACATCTCTCAATCCAGGCAAGCCAGAGGTATTATCAGAGTTCAAGGACACATTCCAGCCAGGGAAACGGATTCAAGAAAGGAGTGGAGCAGAGCCTGGAGAGAAGGGCCTGACAGAGAGGATGGGAGGGCAGCATTATATATGTGGATCAGATATTTCTGTGCACTAAGAATTCCCAACTCTTATTCCTAAAGAAATGGGAAGATTGATTGGCTCTTACAAAAGGGAGGCAGAGTTGGTGAGGCTGGCTTTGAAATGGCAAAACCTGACCAAGTTATACTTCCCAAACCACAAGTTTCTAAAGCAAGTGAAGTGCCACATTCACAGTCTCGGTATCAAAGGAGAGAGTCTAAGAAATTAAAGTGGCAATGCTGAAGAAATAGCCTCTCTTCCTGGGGAGGGCAGAGTCAGTTTCCCAACTCATTTTCCAGCCCGGATAATAATTACTGAAATCCTCTGAAACATTCAAAAATGCATTCCCACTGCATGTGATTGATGCTATCAGCAAGCAATATTTAATGCCGGAGGTCATCCAACAATGGGGTTCTTGTTTACAGGCCCTTGGCATTTCACCACTGAAAATAGGTACGCCACTTTGATGAGCAAATAAGGTGCTTCCAAAAGTGGAATAGCGCTCCTTTAATGTGTTTCATGTAATATATCACCTTTAAAATATCAGTTTCTCAGCAGAACCAGAGCAAAAGATGCCAGGAAAAGCACATGTTTACATTTGAATGATCAGGTCTGTAGGTCTTCTGAGGGAAGGAGCAAATACACAAAATTACTATTGCTTAGGATGTAGAATCTGCTCAGTCTACAAAAACTGTTTTGTTGGGATAATTATAAGCCCCAACTGTTTGAATTTCCAGTACCATCTGAATAACCATCAGAAACATTCAGTTTTTCTTCATGCTGTATAAATTGCAGGAGTTGCAACCCCTGGATCCCACGGTATGGTCTGAAGGTACAGTGGTACCTTGGGTTACAGATGCTTCAGGTTACAGACGCTTCAGGTTACAGACTCTGCTAACCCAGAAATAGTACCTCGGGTTAAGAACTTTGCTTCAGGATGAGAACAGAAATCGCACGACAGTGGGAGGCCCCATTAGCTAAAGTGGTATCTCAGGTAAAGAACAGTTTCAGGTTAAGAACGGACCTCCAGAATGAATTAAGTTCTTAACCCAAGGTACCACTGTATGTGGGGTCATCACCTGGCTGAAGCTAAGCAGATCTAGGCCCAGTAAGTGTCTGGATGGGAGAACTTCCAGAAACTACATATATGCCGTCTTGGTCTCCAGGATGGAAGAAAAGTGATATCTAAACATTAAGAAAAACAATAAATATAATAATAGAATTCAGCTATCAAGGGCAGCATCTGGGGACAGAAATTTTATCCTTTGAATTTCCATTTGGAGGGGAAGAAAAGTTGTCCTCCTGATTGCTGACCAAAACCTGGGGGGGGGGGGTAATCAGTCCAAGAACTGGGAAAATAAACCCCTAAATTGAACACACGAAAGTGCCTTTTCCTGAGTCGTACCAGGGATTTTCTCTATGCAGACTACATGTTCTTCCACATCCAGTCTATTCATGGTTACTCAGAAGTCAGCCGTAGGTTCAAATGGTACGGGCTCCCAGGAAATTCTATAAAAGACTTTAGTGAGTCTCTTATAAGTTGAAGCTTTACTTCCCAGGCCCTTTCCACCAACATCTACTCCTGCACTGACATATGGTTCTGCCCAAATATTCTGAATTGTGGGAAAACTCAAGAGTTGCTTAATGAGAAAAATTACAAATCTGTGTAATTATTCCTGGTTTTGTGCACATTCCTTGTTGTCTTTCCACAACTTCATTTGTCAAGATGCAGAGTGAATAGTTCTCAGACTCTTAATATACATACTCTCCTGCTAACAAATAACTGGTTCTTTTTTTCATTTTCCAATTCTGTGGCACAGGCATGGCTGTACATGCGTACCAAAAACATTGCCATGGATCACATAATTCGTCAGATGTACAAATCCTGTGCAAAGAATAAATTGTACAAAGCCAGCTGCAAAAACCCTTGTGGGAAAATGTTGTGCCTCATTTAAAAAAGAAAGGAAGTACAGTATGACATCCCCAGTGATGTCTCCAGCTTAAGGCAATCTTTTCAGCAGCCTGAGGCTGCAGATTTAAACAGCACCAATTTATTTCTTGACCTGTCATAGATTCTGTGGTGCAGCTTCTTGCAGAAATTATTACACCAGAATCTACCACAACATGGTTATTTCAGAGAGGTTTGTTCCCGTTTCATAAGTTTTAATCCATTATTGAATCTCTTGCTTAAAATCATAGTCAGAGACAGAATCCTTGAAGTATGTGGTGGTTTCTTCTGTGCTAGAAAATGTTTTCAGCTGTGTTTGATCCATGATTGCGTATCATTGGTAGCTTGTCCAAACAGCAGACCTGAAGGAGCGTCTCTACCCCCATTGCTCAGCCCGAACACTGAGGTCTTCCTTTGAGGGTCTCCTAGCTGTAACCTCATTTTGAGAAGTGAGGCAGAAGGCCTTCTCAGCAGTGGCGCCCTCCCTGTGGAACCCCCTCCCATCAGATGTCAAGGAGATAAAGAACTACACAACTTTAGAAGACATCTGAAGGCAGCCCTGTAACAAAGTTTTTAATGTCTGATGTTTTACTATGTTTTTATATGCACTGTAAGCTGCCCAGATGGGTGGGGTATAAATAATAATAATAATAATAATAATAATAATAATTATTATTATTATTATTATTATTATTATTATTATTATTATACCACCACCCTCTGGACCACTCATGGATCACCCCAAAATGTAATGCCAAACAAACAAATGCATGGATTGTTTTGATTCCCAAAGCATTTTGATATGTTAAATATTTATCAAAGTGGCAATCTTACTCATTCTTAAAACATGATAAGGCATGGCTCAGAAAACTCTTATAGCAGCTATCAACTCAAGAAGGTTATCTGAATCATGAGAATGAAAATGTGAATTTTCTAAATAAATAGTTATTCTTTTCTGCCAATTAGTGCTAACATTTTTGTAACCCAGAAAGAACTTGTCTTGCACAGCAAATGATTTGCAAGTGGAAGGCGAGGGATGGGAAACCAATGGCACTCCAAGTGTTGTTGGACTCCAACTCCTAGCCAGCATTGTCAAGGTTCAGAGATTATGGTAGTTGTACTCCCAACAGCTTTGACCAAACTGTGGGAGGCAGTGGAAGACAGGAGTGCCTGGCGTGCTCTGGTCCATAGGGTCACGAAGAATCGGAAACGACTAAACAACAACTCCCAACAGCATCTGGAGGGCACCGCCACATTGGTGACCTGGGATTAATCATTTACATGAGTCAGCCTCCCCCAACCTCCAGATGTTGTTGGACTGCAACTCCCATCATTCCTGATCATTGGTGACACTTGCTGAGGTTGATGGGAGTTGTAATCCAAAAGATCTGGAGGGCACCAGGTTTTGGAATGTTGGCATAAAACAGCTTCCATAAAAGATGGCTACGGGTGGTTACAAAATTAAAAGTGGATCCCAAAGCTGGTCCTGGGTTTGAAAAGGTTGACCTGTACTACCTTGAGCAGTACAGAGGTATCAGGGCTAAGGTGTTCATGTTTGGCCCTGGATACTTTCTACTGCAGATAATACATCTCACCACTTGGGCAGGATCACATGAAAAATGCACAAGAGGGAGGAGCCAGAGGCACATCAGCTCTTCATCCCTTAGTTCAGGTTGGCTAGGAGCGAGCATGAAAACCTCACTTTATTTACCATTCCAGGAGCTTCCTGATGATCCCATCCAATCCTTTGCACAACTGAAGGGCACATACATGTTCTGATTGTTTGATATATATATATTTTGTAAACTAACCCAGGAATATGAATGAAGGGCAAATGTTTAGCCTAAATAAATTAATAATACGACTCCACTCTTGCTCTCTTGCCTCTCCCTCCAATCTGACCCAGCTCCTGGTCAGTGGTATAGTAGAGGGAGAATGCAGTTCCAGGTCTTTTTTCAGAACAGGAGCAAAAACGTCATCTGCTGGAGCACCAGGGTAATTAACAGACCCCAAGGAGACTTTCAGGTTGCTGCTGCTGTTTTAATCATTGTAGTGGGTTACAAAAGAGGCCATCAGAAGATGAGACCAGTTTACTATTCTGTGACTGTCAGCTGCTTAATAAAGTTGGGTATTCGGATATTTGCTGATTCTGCTCTTTAATGTGTGCATATAATGGATCAGTGCAGCTGCTTGCATCTTTGGACCATTCTTGGGGGGTTGGTTAAGGGGCTGTTATGATGACCTCCTGGATGTCAGAGTTTTCTGTGACACCTCTGCTCTTGAGTAAGAGTTAGCCTGGTACTCTTTAAACTGTTTACAGAGGCATTAATGATACATACAACCTAACATCAAGTTCTTTCATTAGCAGACTTTAGACTGGTTTGGAGAATCACCTTCCGGGTGACTAGTAACAAGGCACATTAAGTTTTAGGCTTGCATATCTCCCCCTCCTATAAGGTGCTGGTGGAGGCTGCCGAGAGCAGGTTGTTCAAACTGCCAGAGGGGAGTTTATCTAATTTTACTACAAGTTGTTCATTCCCCCTGCACCTAGCCCTGCAAGTGTTTCCCTTGTTCATTTGCACTTCTGCTCTCTTTGTGGCTAACTTTTGGAACATATCCTCTTTCTCTAGCCACATTTTTCTCTCCCCCTGCCCAGTTCAATGACTTGGCCTCCCCACCCCACCAACAAAACCCCAATTTTGCAAATGTCCAGGACTCCAGTGCCTTCACTTGAGAGGTCCTAGCAGCCACAACATGTAGTAAGGGACCCCTCCAAGCTGTGCTCTGACCCATTCCTATCAGGTAACCAAGGTGGCTGCAACACTACATAAAGCTCTCAGTAAACTTGTTTCAACAAAGGCTAGAGCTGAAGTAAATCTCAATGAGTCCTTTCCTCCACTCCATCTTTCCCAAGCTCCACCCCTCTGGCCTGAAAACTGGATCTTAAAGGGCTAATCCCCTGGCCTGAGTACTTATTTGCTTTGATGTGGCCTTCTATCCGGAGCATTTGCTGTGATGCTCTGCAGGTGTGGCAGTGTGGGGCGCACTCAATTCCTCAGGTGAGTCAGGCCCAGGGGATACTTCTGTGGGTGTCCTGTATCGGACACTAGACCATCAGCTCTTTGGAATTACAACTGTAGGACCCCTTCACCAAATGGTTTATTATGTTGGCTGCCAATCAAGAGAGGTTGGTGGAGGTGTTGCTTAGCAACCAGTCAGAATGGCATGATCCTTGCTGAGGTAACTAATGTGCTAATTGGCTGTACAGTTCTTAGGGAGTTTCCCCTCTGTATGTTTAGCTGAAAATCATGCTACTACCAGCAAGGCCTGAATTAAGAAAGACAAAACCTCTCTATTTCTCCGCATATCATGTACTGTTTTCTTAAGTTTACCCAGTAAAGCATTATCATGTTCTTTTCTCTCTGGATTCTACCTGCATTGTTTTAAGTGACTCTGCTAACATAGCCTAGGTTCTATGGGCTCAGGACCACCAGCTTCAGACTCTGTGGGCTCTGAATCAGTTAGCACCAGGAACCTGGTTCCCAGACAGTGGTATAGCATTCCCAGACGTGACTGGCTCTGAGATCAAGGCCAGCACCACGGCAGGCTGTGGCACCTGACTACATATTTAAAGCAAAGTTATGAGCGAATAGATTGGATCCAAGAGCATTAAAAGAGAAGATAGAAAAAAATCACCCTTAAACCAGATCTGTCTTGCTCAAGCAATGCATTTGGCAGGCAAGCCTGCAGTCCTAAGGGGCCACGGTGAGGTACCCAGAGTGTTTGGAGTTCCGTGCAGCTGGAATTTCAAATATGCTGGCTATCATCCACCATGCTCAGTTAGTGCAAGGAAGAGACAGGCAGCCTCTTTTCCTGTCTGAAATGTCAAGCACTCCGCAATGTTTGGAAATAAGTCGAGACCCTCATTGCTCATTTCTTTCCATCCAGGAAACGGGAAATTTGTGGTTTAGGGAGGTGAGGGAAGGATGATGGTGAGATTGTAGCCATGGCAACCAGCAGAGATGACCTCTACTGCCTGGGCTCCTCTCATTTGATTGGCTAAGCTCTCAAGTGAGATGGGTCTTTCTGCTTTGTGGGTATATATTACCTCTGGCTCAGTTGCCATATTTTTGCAAGTTTCTATGACAAGTGAAAGCTCCTTCGAGCAGATTTATGGAGCTGAAGTAGAGAATTCTCAACGTAGGAAGATCAGACAGGATGTGGTTGGAAGGAACATTGTTTCTTGAGCCTGGTTAACCCTTTTAAAAGCTGCTTCGTGATTGTACCACTTGATTGGGCTTTGAACATGTGGGCATTCCAAGGGACATCTGTTTCTAGTCTTTTCCTACTCCCTGCACTAGTAGAATGTGCAAGCAGACACAAGGAATAAATCAAGTTAGGAATGCACAGCACCTAATTTGATGTTTGATAGGAATTATGATATATGATTGTGATGTTCCTGGGACCCTTTGAAAGGCTCTGTCATCAAGTTGTCCCTAAGATTAGTCTCTTCCATCAATCCAATTAAGTCCAAACATTCCTTGGATACCAGCTGCCACCACCTACTGATTTGGAGAGAACAGTAGGAATCTCCCTTGGAAATCTGGCTTGGACCCAGTCCCACTTAAGAACAAAAGAAGAGCCCTGCTGGATCAGACCAATGACACGTTTAGTCTAGTGTCCTGTTCTCACAGTGGTCATCCAGATGCCTATAGGAAGCCCACTAGCAGAACATGACTGAAATAGCCCTCTCTTCACTTGCAATTCTCAGCAACTCTTACTCAGAAGCATACTGCCTCTTGCATTGGAAGGCAAGTATAGGCACTGAGGCTAGTCACTTCATACATGGGATGAGATATATCTGCTTTTGAAAACCCCCAGACCACAACACAGATCATTACATGTCAAATTCTATTTTGCTAATATAACACTTGCCAGAGTTTAAATGTTTTATCCTAAAAAGACTACCTCTATCCCTAGCTGCTATCCTTACTCTGTTTACATATTTACTGACATCTCTCTCTAATCCCATTCCCCACTGCCTGTCTCCAGCTGTCAGTTTGCCATTTTCCTAAATGACAATCTCTACCAGTCACTTCCTCTAGCTCTGTCCAACATTCTGCTCAGCCCTGTCAATCATTTGCAACACAATGTTTAAATTATCAAGTGGGGTGGATTACGTTTGGTTGGTTGGGGATACATTGGGCTGGAGGCTGGAGGAATAATGTTGTTAGATGATGTATGAAATATATCTATAAACTAATTATAAATACTATCATCATGGGTGTATGACACAAGCACAGAATTTGATCTCTACTCCTTATTGACAGAGCAAAGTGAAGCCTATTGGGTGAGACCAGGATTGGTGCATGTGTGTGGATGAAATCCCTTCTTTCGCAGTTTTCCTCTTTAAAATTACTTTCCATCCTCCAAGGCTGCTACTTACCCTTGTAATGTTTTGCAAATAGCTCCTTAGGGGAGATTTCAGTTTGGGAAAAGGTACATTGCACCCTCCAGTGATGTGGTCACTATCCAGACTGGGTCTCCATAACTGCAATGTTCTAGTTGGGGCTGATGGGAGTTGTAATTCAAGACATCTGAAGGGTACCAATTTGGGGGAAGGCTGTTCTACACACTAAATAATATGTGTTTAAATGAATAGACCTGTGTGCTAGCTCTTTGTGCCAAAGCCACAAATGTCTTTGTATAGAAGAAGCTGACTTGTGTGGATGACATTGTTTTGCTTTTGATAACAAGGTATATAGCAACCATAACAGAAGCTTATAAAATACAATGCTATGCTTTTCCTGTGACTTAAACCTTGATTATAAATAAATAAAACTAGGCCTTTTAAACCTTACTTAGATGCTTCACCCTCCCCCAATCTGAAATTATCTTCCCCCCTCCTAGGTTTGTTTCAAATGATTCCTGGCCAAGGCAGAGCAGCAAATGACCTTTAGTCAAGGTGAAAAGTACCCAAAGCTAGTCAAGTTCTTTACGTATTTCATTCAGAAAATCACCCAAGAACCATTTGCTGCTTTTTTGTGACATCCCAAATCTGCTGCCTGAGGCAGCCGCTTCACTCCATCTCATGGTAGGGCCACCTATTACTGAATACATTTTCCCTTATGTAACTGCATTTAACCGAATGGCCTCCTGATCATTAAAGAGAAGTGCAAGACTCATCAGATGCTTGCGGCCACCTCTTTCAGGGTAAGTGGAGATCCACATTCTCCCTGCCTTGCCATCCCCCAGGCATTAATTTTGTAGGCTGTCTGCTGCTGTGAAGCATTTTCCACACTCGTGTTGCTGCCCAGACTTGCCTCAGAAGGCTGTGGCATTTTGGGCAGCTGTGATCACATGTAGCAGCAAATAAAGTGCATTTTTTTTTAAGTTGGAAAGAAACCCATCACAAAAGGAAAAATCTATTAAATGTGATGTTCAAGGGCGCTGGCCAAAATATCTTACATCTGGAGCTTCTGTTCTCTCTCAAAGTGTGATATTCACACCCAGCAAAGGAAAAATAAAATAGTAATGGAGACGTATGCATAGCTCAGACAAAGTGATACATCATCTCATCCGCATACAAAAACACAGAAAAGAAAAACAAGAGGGGAGCAGGACAAAACAATGGTATATGAATTACGGTAGTTATCAGATTATATTTACAGTTCAAGCCAATTTATTTATTACTTTTATATTCAACCTTTCTCCCAATGATTTCAAGGCAGCAGATATGATTCTACCTCCCCCCACCCCAAATATTCTCTCAACAACACTGTGATGTTGGCTAGGCTGAGAGAGAATGTGACTGGTCCAAGGTTGCTGAGGGAGTTTGGTGGCATGGGTTGAGGAGATTTGAATCTGGGTGTCTCCAGTCATAGGCAGTCTAACCACTGCACCACACTGCCTCTGTGACAGCTGTTTGTTTCCCCAGGGAAGTCAGTGAGAATTATACTTCTACAAAAGAGGGGTTGTTGTTTTTTTTAAGGGAAGAGGGGAATATCTGATGGCGAATTCTCAGAACCCTTGCCAAAATAAAACTTCCCTGTAATTCACTGTGAGAACCTATGGCTACAAAGAATCAATAAAGCTGCCTAGGGCATGTTCTATTGAAGAACAGGATTTAAATTTAATAAATAAAATAAAATGTAGGTTTTTTTGTGAAGGTACTCCCTGAGAGTGAAGTATTATACCCTCCAGTGTTGGTCCATGCCAAGGCAGAGACATTGACCCTGACGCTAGCCTCCGAGTAGCTTTTACTTCAGGGCAAACTTCCAGCACAGCAAATTCACTCACAGCCCCATCCAGCTACAGGGAATAATCTGCCTCTAACCCCAAATCTCTTCCAGTTGAATTTCCAAATGCTTCAGCTGATTTTTGTTTAAAACCAAAACGCTTGTGTCACCTTATTCCAGTAAGAACTTTACAGAGCCTCATACCACAACACAGCCACTGGCTCCCTTCCTCTTATACTTGCCAGCAAAGTACAGTTATCACACCAGGAAGAAGAGCTTAATTCTGAAGGCTCAGCTACCCACCCTCACCTCAGCCTCTCCTGGCCTTTGCCTCACACTTCCATCTTCAGCCAACATTTCCAGCTGCCATCATTTCTCTCAGCAGGCAGTTAGCTGCCCTTTCTTCACTGACTGGACCCTCCAGCCAATCAGTTTATTAGTCCTCTGACCAATCAAAATGAATTTACCTGACCCAGATCCCTTCTTTAAATATTAAAAAGTGATTCTCATTCTCCTTCCCTCCCTATCTTCTTGTGTACACACTATACCCAGTGCTATTTCCCCCCCCCCCGAAAAAGTGGTGCTGGAACTCACCATGAACTCTGTTAATGGCCATGGCACCCACCTGAGAGGTGCCAGAACTGAGTTCTGGCTAGTTCTGGCTGGAAAAAAGCCCCGATGATTATACCTTTAAAACATATTGGAAGTACATTCTGTCCTTCAAGGAATTCTGGGTACTGTAGTTGGTTAAGGGATTATGGGAATTGTAACTCTGTGAGGGGCAAACTACAGGACCCAGAATTTTTTTGAGGGAAACAATGTGCTTTAAAGGTATACAGCATAACGCTGCTTCTGCTACTTCTAAACAGGCCTGCAACATAGGAACAGCACAAGGCCTTGAACACTGACAGCCATCCTCAGAAATCAACAGAGGTCACAGACATACAAAGCGCAAAACATAAACAAATGCTCAAATACACAGCATTTCACCACCAGGAGAAGTTAATGCTAACTAGCTGGTGCGGGCTAGCTAGATCATTGGTAAAAAGTCCATTTCATCTATGAGCCGTTTTCAAGTCATTGGTAGCTTCTGATTTTTTTAGGGAAATGTTCTTTGTCAAATTCCAGCATTAATCGTTAAATCTGAAGCTACCAATAACTCAAGAAAGATTTGTCGTTGAGATGGACACATTGCCCGTGATCCATAATTGTTGTGGTTTTATAATATTGTTCAGTGGTACCTCGGTTTACAAACTTAATCCGTTCTGAAAGTCCGTTCTTAAACCGAAACAATTCTTGAACCGAGGTGCGCTTTCCCTAATGAGGCCTGCCACCGGCGGTGCCCTTCCACCGTTCGGATTCCGTTCTTAGACCGAAGTAAAGTAATCAAATTGGGACACTATTTCTGGTTTTGCAGAGTCCGTAAACCGAATAGTTCGTAAACAGGGCTGTTCTTAAACCGAGGTACCACTGTATTCATTGTTATTTGGATTTGTATAGGTTTGCAAATTTGTATTAATATCACAGAATCATAGTGTTGGAAGGGACCAATATATTAGATATAGAAACGATAGAGATATATTTAGAACACTTTCTTTCTAAATTTTTCTTGTGAAACTCTTTTAACTTATGTCTTTCATGCATCACAATAAAGCAAAATGAGAACACTGTCTACTTGCTTAAAAAAAAAACAGCCTCATTTTTAATTTCTCTTTGTTTTTATTAAGCCTTCCATTTCTTCTCTCTTCCTCCCCTTTACAAATAGGTAGTTGTGGAAGTGGTAGGAAAAAGTTCAAAGCTGATAAAATGCTGCTCTTTCTAACCTCAGGGGTCAAGTCAGGAAGCAATATCTAGGCTGGAATTTATTTTTCATGGGATAAAAATGTGCCTTCAGGCATCTCTCTTAAAAATTCATGCAGTGAAGGCAGTTTCAGGAAAGGGATAAATTAATGCTGAACCAATTGAGCCAAGATTTCTCAGAAGACATTTTTCCGACAAAATTTCTGAGATTTCTTTTTTTTGGGGGGAGGCCACTTTGCAGAACCCACCCCCTATATTCTTCACCATTTTTTGTGGCAGTCACCATTCCCCAACATACAGTGTCCTGAACCAACACTATGGTTGCACACACCTATTACATTTAAAGCACTCCCCCAATAATTTGGGGAACTGTAGTTTGTTAAGGGTGCTGGGAATTATAGCTGAGGGTGTAAACTAGAATCACTTCCCATTATTCTTGGGGAAATGTATGGTGTGTATGTAGCCTGGATATGGTGCATTACCTGAAGAGTGGAAAATGTTGTCCAGGATGCCAACACGGTGGCTGCTGCCACCTGCAGCCTTAAAAGAATAAGGTCTGTGCCACTGCCAATGGTGAGCCCTGCCCTTGAGAAGCTGTTGGAGAATTCCCCCCTCCTTGGAAGAAATTCAGTGAAATCATCCCCGTCCCCTAATTTTTCAGCCCACAGTTATGGTGGAGAATTTGGAGAGACTAACCACACACAGCTCAATACTTCGCAGGCAGAGCAGAAGGTACCAGCCCCTGGCTTCTCCAGTTAAGAAGGTACATCGATAAAATGATGACCTGCTTCAGTGTAATGTGGCTTCACACATTCTTATGAATTAGGTCAACCCTCTGTTACTATGGTGACAAAATGACACTGAGGATAGCGCTGTTGCACTTTTAATCAGGGCTCAGCCAAGTCATTTTGGCCACCTAAGGCCCAGATGGCTAAACACCGCCCCCCCTCCAATCCACATTCAGAAGCCAACTGAACTGGCTTCCACCCTGGCAACAGGAAAGCGTACTTCAGCTCAAGTTTAGGATGTGTGGCATGGACTGTTTAGCACACAACAGCTCTATCCTAAAATGGTGGCCGTGGTGGGGAGATTGTGGGGGAATGGTAGAAAAAGGCAGGGGACTGCCACAGCCTCACCCAGCAACTGCTGCGTGTGGCAGTCACCACACTCTGCCTAATGGGAGGACCAGTCCTGATGCAGAAAGTGGCAAAGAAGGATGGAACTTTGGCTGACGCAGCTTGCCATTGCAAGGTGCAGGGGTGAGAAAAGATGAATGTGCTAAAAATCCCTGGCTTCTACATAACTGTTAAATGGGTGTCTCCACTATCAACTGCTACACAAAGAGAAGGCACACCACATCCCATCAGGGGTGGACTTTGACAGTATGATGCCGTCTATGCGGCTAAAATTTGATGCCCCCTGCCTAAGCAGACTTTGGGAAGGAGATATGAGGCTCTGGCAGGGTCCTACAGTCCTCCTGCCTCCTTCCCAAGGCCTAGTTGCTTGCTCAGCTTTGGGAAGGGCTATGGAGAGCTCTAGCAAAGGCGGTTGAACCGGGCACAGAATGTATGGGGCGCTGCAGCAGGCACCGCAACTATGATATCCAATGGAAGGCGAGAGGCAGGGGGTGCCTGATTTTGGCATCACACAGGGAACCACTAAAATTTGAGACACCAAGGCCCGCCACTGGCTCTAGGACCCTGCCAGAGCCCTCATGCCTCCTTCCCGAAGCAAGAGCATACTATGCTTTGGGAAGGTGGCAGGAAGATGTCCCTTAGACTCTGTGCCCTGCCCTATATCTGCATCTGATGTCATGACCTACCACCTATTATTGACACCAGAGGCATAGTGGTGGTGGAGTGTGCAGTATACATGTGTCTGCATATATACAGTCACAGTATATAGTATAACACCCAGTTTATTAGGATCAGCATGACTGCAATTCTATGCATTTTTTTACTGATCCATTTAACTCATTGAGGTGTGCTTACTTCAATGGGAGGCTGGCCTATTAGGTTGAATAGGATACTGGCCCAGCAACAGTGCTGGATTAAACCCTGTGGAGGCCCCAGGCAGTAAAAAAAAATGGGGGGGGGGGCTTGCAAATTATCTCAAAGCTTCTACTTGGATACTCATGAATATTCTACCAGAATCTAACTCACAGAAATCTTTGTATCTGGAGTTTTCTTCTACACATGCTCTAAATGGGATAACATTGAACTAAGAAAGCTTGCTTGCAATTTTCTTTCACGATCAAATCAATATTATTTTGATCCATTGTCATGGGGCCTACTCTGCCTATTTGTAATCCAGCTTTGCCCAGCAACCTCAGCCAGCCCCACCTTCTGGCCTTCTTACTTACATCCAGTTCAGAGTGCAAGGTCTGTCAGCTTAGGCTCAGTGTTGCCCTTGTAGAACTCAGCAGGGAGAATGATGGTGACAAAACTAGAATTACCATATTTTTTGCTCTATAAGACTCACTTTTTCCCTCCTAAAAAGTAAGGGGAAATGTGTGTGCGTCTTATGGAGCGAATGCAGGCTGCGCAGCTATCCCAGAAGCCAGAACAGCAAGAGGGATTGCTGCTTTCACTGTGCAGCAATCCCTCTTGCTGTTCTGGCTTATGAGATTCAGAATATTTTTTTTCTTGTTTTCCTCCTCCAAAAACTAGGTGTGTCTTGTGGCCTGGTGCGTCTTATAGAACGAAAAATACGGTAATTGGCTTTGTCTCTCATTAGCTGTGGCTCCACCTACTGCTGGCCATCCTGTCTTCCACCTCACCAGTCCCAATAGGCACCAGTCACCACTTCTTACTTCGGACTGCATAGGATCAACTTGTAAAACATTTACAGATAGGTAGCCGTGTTGGTCTGCCATAGTCAAAACAAAAAATTTTTTTTCCTTCCAGTAGCACCTTAAAGACCAACTAAGAAGTGTGCATGCACATGAAAGCTCATACCAAGAACTAACTTAGTTGGTCTTTAAGGTGCTACTGGAAGGAAAACTTTTTTTTTGTTTTGTAAAACATTGTGAGCTTTACCCAAAGTATGTTCAACTAGCTCAACTGCAGCCTTTAACTTTCAGTTAAAATACAAACAATCTTGCAAATAAATGTTCCTACTTAAAGTGTGAACCCCATCAAAGAAAAGGAATGAAAGATCAGGTTTGAGTATGCAGTGTCTGCTTCTTATCCTCATTCTCTGACTTCCTCTAAACCTCATTTGCTTGGCAAAAGAAGTTGGGTCCCTACGTTATTGGATGCTCCAGCTCCAGAAAAATAATTAAGATAAAATCCAGAGGTGCACTTCACTGCATTCCCTCTTCACTAAACTTCAGATTGACACTGACTCTGCCACCAGGTCCTAGACCCCACTTGCTCTATACACTTAAAGTAATATCACACCACTGCAAGTAGTCATAGCTTCCCCAGAATAAAGCTGCAAGCTATAGTTTGTTAAGGGTGCTGAGAGTTGTTAGAAGGCCACATATTCCTCTCATAGAGCTATCATTTCAACCTAGAGTGGTTTAAAAGTCAATCTCTCTTCCCAAGGAACTCTGGAAATTGTAGCTCTATGAGGGGAATAGAGTTTGCCTAACAACTCTCAGCACCCTTAACACTGCTACACCACATTTCACACAATTCATTGAACTTGACATTGACTTTCCTGTGTGAGTGTTTGTTTGGCTACACTTTTAATCACATTGCATTTAGTTGATTGGGGAGCCACATGAATGCTGCTATTGCGTAAAGGATGTAGATTTGAAGGTGGAGTGGGGATAAAATAAACTGCTCAAAACGTGACGTCTGCAATTCCTTTAAAAAGAGTTACAGCTTCCAGATCACTTATCACACCTCCAAGTGTCTGTGCATTCCTTCCTACCTATTTCGAAAAGCTGCAAACATAAATAAAGCCCCACTTTTGGCAGTTCAGATGCAAAATGACAGCAGAAATGAGGTCAGTACACTGGAAAGAGATGTTTAAATGATGCTGTAAGAGAGGATTAGACTGCATTCTTCCATGAGATGGTTTGGATAGGCTGGGGAGATGCAACTCCACCCATAAGGTGTTAAACACCAAATGTTTAACAACAATCCACATTAGGCTATGACTGGCTTTGAGTATATCACCTATATAGGGGCAGGAAAAGGAATGTGCCATTTGTCTGCAATATATCTGGTGGTGATGGGTGATTAAGCCTACAGACGAGGAGTGTTGGATCTCATGCATGCAGCATGAAATTGCTCTTTACCTTCTTTCTGCCCTTCTTTCCCATTATATCCATGTGCATGACCACGGTCAGCTGATCTAAAAGCCTGATGCTTTCATTTAAGTCTCTGACTAGCCCCTTATGACTGGCACTACGTCTTAGAAGCTCTCTGTGGAGCTGGGGATGGGGGAAGAAATCAGTCAGTTCACATTGAAAGGCAATTCTACCTACTTAGCACTTTCTAATACAAGGCATGAACTGAGGGCTTATCCACACCCCTGCTTTCCCAGCTGCTTTCCCTTGGGGAAACATGATCTTTAGCACAGAATTGGAACAAATGGCAATTGGGTTTTCTGCAGATTGCTGTCTGTTCTGATTTAATGCTAAAGAGCAGCCTTTCCAGGGGGAAAACAGGGGGCAAAGGCAAAACTGCTAGGACCCATGCATAGAAAGCATGGGTCAAGTGGAAAGCCACGTTGTAGGCACAGGACAAGCAGAAGTGTGGACAAGCCCTGAAAGGCAGCCAACCTTCAAAATTCACACTTCTCCGAATTTTGCAGTGCAGTTCTCCAGCCAAGTGATGAGTACAAAAATGCATGTACTGTGATGGTGTGTGCATAAAAATGCATATATAAGAGAAAACAACATACAAAAATAATTATATCAGGGGAAATGCTTTGCAAAAACGTGTATATTAGGAGGAATTCACACTGAAAAGATTTTCATTAAGACTTATTTTTTTAAAACTGCAAACTGATGTGGACATTTGGAGAAGTTAAGATGGGAAAAATTGAAACTGGAATTGACCGACTTACCCTTTTTGGAGCCACTTTTCTCTCTTGCTTCAACCCCCAGTTAAAAATCCCCGCATGAAACTTACACCCTGCACATTCAAAAGCCATTTGCTTGCTTGTCTCTGTTGTCAGTCTTGCTTCCCCCATGTCTCTTTCCCTTCCCTTGACCTTCTCTCCCACACAGCCATCATTTATTGAAACAAGTACTGAAACTTTTTTGGGAACTGTGCCGGTAAGTGCTGCAATTTAGTATTTATTGTATTTTGATACTATGGATCCCGGAGATTTTGGCTTGGGATCCTATGACTGTATTCTTTCTTGCAAATCAAAGAGATTTTTTAAATGGTGAGCAGTACATAAATTATATGCATGCATGTATAAATAAATATAAAGTTTAGTTTGCATCCTCTTTGAGGGAGACCTCTGTGCAACTTTTTTTTTCTAGTGGCATGTAAATTAAGGACACTGTGCAGATAACTGCAGCCTTTGTCCTCCCAGCTGCTGAGAAGCACTTTTATGAAAAAAATAAAATAAAACACTGCTAAGTATCCAGAAACTGTTGGACCTGGGAGGGCATACTCAGACCTTCACATTTATTTCCTCTTCCCTGGACTCCTCTGGAGCCATTGCCTGGTTGGTGCTTGGAAGTGTGGTGGTGTGGATTGGGGCTTGCTTAAAGGGCCAGGTGGGGGCAACAAACCAGTGAGCACTTGTGGCCCATCACAAACATGAAGAAGGCAACTTAGGCACCCCAGGCCCAACACATCTTATACAGAGGCGTATTTTCTAACTGTCAATGCTTGATATTAGTCTCTGCTCCAATTTGTTAATGTCACCTTAAATTTTGAGACCAGTTCTCTAGAATGTTTGCAACCCCCTTGAGTTTTGTTTCCTCTGTAAAGAAGATCAGAGCCAGCTTTGTCACTAACTATAAAAGAATGCTGTAGCCACAGCTATTGCAACTCACTATAACGCATGTAGAGTGCTAATTAATAATTGAACTGATTATGTATGTTCCTTACTGTTACTTTTTGTAACCGACAATCCAATAATATGTATTCCATATGCTGTTTTAATTTTTATGTTGTATTTCTGGTGTTACTGTTGAAAACCAATATAATGCATATTAAAAATAAAAATAAAGGAATGCTGTAGGATGCCTGCCTAGTGTCAGTCCATTGACAGTAACACCAATTGAATGTTGTTTTTACTTACTTTATTATCAAATTTGCCCGTCACTTTATCTTGCCCAGGGCAACCCAAAACAACTTAAAATCAAAGAGTAGCTCCTTGTAGGACACATTTTAAAAGAAAGTCCTGTGGGACTAGATCAGTTCAGCTTTCCCAATGCTAACAAGCCTAGAGCCATATTAGCTGATCTTCTACTTACCTCTACACACTAACCTCAGCTACCATAACTAAATAAACCATGTCTTCTTCCTCCTCTTCCTCCCCTCATCATCATTTCTAAGAAAACTATGCTTTCTGCCCATCTAGGCAGCTCTGAGCAGGAAAGATAGAACTAAGGCCTCATTTGCTCAGTTAACAACATTTCATTGCCTTGAATTGTCCCACCACCGCAGCAATTTAATTAGGGTGAGGCAACAGCAACACCTTCCTCCAGGCAGAAAGCAGAACTGGTTCTCTAAGTTTGGGCAACACATTCAGAGGCGGCAGGCCTCTCTATGCCTTCTTTATGTATTGCTGAGAAGTGCCTTGGGATCAATGATGAAAGGTGGTATGCAAATCTGGACAAATGAGCGAAGTAAATAGACCATTGAGTTTAGGTAACACTGAAATTCAGAGACAGATAACCAGCGGTGTAGTGGTAAAATCTGAAGAGCAGGAATTCATCTTGATGGCCCCTATAGTCATCACACCCACCCCAGGCAAGTAAAAAAATGAACATAGCTTATTACATTCGCATGCACACGCCCAAAGGACAACAGTACCATTCACACACATGAGGAAGGCGTCAGCAGCAGGCTTGGGGTAACCCCAAGGTTTGTAGATGTATAAGTACATTTTTAGGTGGAGGGTGGTACCAAAGCTGGGGATGGGATCAGGAGACCAAAAGCAGCTCAGTGAGGACTGAGCATGCTCAGTGGGCACAGGATACTGAGTGTCTGGGGTATGGAATGGAAAGGAAATATAGAATATTGTTGCATTTTAAGCCTCTGTCTTTTAATTCCAGTGCTAGAGCCCACAGATTCCTTCCAGATTGGTTTCAGCCACTGGTTTAATAGTTTGCTGGCGCCACCACGTGGTAGAATAGGCATATGACCACAGAGAAAAAGAAGGCTAGCAAAATATTAGACTAGGAGCCTTTTCACACAACCTTCAGGCACACACCTTAGAATTGTTGGAAGAGAACCCAAGGGTCATCTAGTCCAATCTGGTCATCCCACCATATATAAGAGCTGGAAAAGGGGCAGCAACCAAAATGAAGGTTGGAACACTGTGCTTATAGGAATCGCTGGAAGAGTTTTGGGCTCTCAGGTGTTTAGGAAAAATATATTACTAAGGGGGGGTGGGGTAGGGACATGATCAAGTCTGATAAAATTATGCATGGTGTGGAGAAAATGGATAAAAAGGACTTCATATTGTGCCCCCATAATCCTATAACTTGGGGCCAGCCTATGCAGTTGACTGGGAGTATATTTAGGGTAGGCAGAAAGTACGTCTGCACAGAGAATACAATTGGCTATTGGCAGTGAATTCCATAAGCTCATCAGCTTAGGTGACTTCAAAAGGAATTTGACAAACCCAGGAGGGATAAACAGCTGCTAGATATGAGAAGGGAGGGCTGCAATAAAATGTTGCAGTGAGAATCCCCAGCCCTGGACAGCAGTATTCTTGTTCAGAACTCCAGGCCACTTGGAAGAAGAGCTTGGAGCACTCTGCTGGAGCTCAAAGTAGGGCAGGATTCAGAAGATGGAAAAGGGACACCATTTCCTCCTTTCCCATCTGGCTGAAACCTCCTCTGTGGTGCTATCAAGAATTACAGCTTGGGAACTGGTTGCCAACTCCAAAACTGAGAGGCTTATTGCTGTTCGCATATACCACATGCGTAGGGAGTTTCCAGAAGCAGGAAAGAGATAAGGGATCACTTTTTCTTTCCAGTCTGAAAGAGCCCTGTTATCTGCAAGGAGGGAAATTGCTTTTTAAACTCATAACACACGTTGGGCTCGTCACTCACTCTCAACTCAACCTACCTTTAAGGGATGCTGTGAGGATAACATGGAGCAGAGAACTATGTATGCTACTTTGAGCTTCTTAGAGGAAAGGCGGAATATAATAAAAAATAAAATAAACATCACCTACAAGCCTAATCCCCACCTGCAAGATATTTACCGTCCTAACATGATAATAAGGCAATTAATTGTGTAAAATTCCCCCACAGTGGACAGTGAGATGAACAACATATTTTTTGTCAGACACTGAACTGCAGAACAAAATGGTTCTTATCTAAATGCGTTAGCGAAATGACCTTGTGGACCAAAGCCAGGCAGTACTGTGTTTACAGTAGACATTAAATGTGGAGATTTCTCTGATGGTTTGTATCTTGCCTTCAACTTTGAGTCAAGATACCACTCCAGTGGAATACATTACATCACTGCAGATGTTTAACCTAGGCTATTTCAAGCAGTCTCTATCAATTCATTGTGGAAACAAACTGTTTTCTGTTAAAATAGAGTTCCAAGCGTTCAAACTAGGTACATGACAAGAAGCCATCCCTTTTAAAGTTGCAATGTGATTTCACTGCAATAAAATAACAATGGCTTGTTTAATAGTTGAGCTTTCTCGATAAGCAAAAGCCATTTTAATATATTCTCTTTGTCAGTGGCCTGTCCAGCGCAGCAGCTGGAGCAACTGTGTGTTTGGAGATGTGTGTCTTTCTTGCACAATGTGTCCTCACAGCAGGAAATACTGGTGCAACACTAGCACAACACTGCTGTAGCTATGCCAAACATGTTTGTTGCATAAAGTGTAAACCAGCTCTTCTGAATCTTGCGCGGTTGCTGTGGAAAGAGTGTTATTTTACAGGGCAATCTTATAGCTATCTGCTCAGGAGCAAGTTCCACTGAGTTTAATAAGGTTTACTCCCAGTTAAGCACACAGAATTCTGGTCTTAATAAAGTAAAGGTTGAAAATAGGGTTGTGGGAGAACATCATTTCAGTTTGCATTTAAAGGTGGATCTACCTAATTCACACTTTCCAAGATCATCAGCAAATCAAAGCACAGCCAGCCTTCAAAATTTACAGTGTTGTTCTCCAATGAAGCAATGAGTATAAAAATGCAAATACAGGGTGCACAAAAGGCATACATTAGTGAAAATAACACACACAAATGCTTTAAAGTAGGGAACCCTGCTTTACAAAAAGTATATATTAAGATAATGGCATACAAAAATTTGTATGAGAAGTTCACGCTAAAATGCTGATGAATTTTCAGGAGGACATTTTTCTGAATTACAAACTGGTATGGGAATGTGGAGAACTGAACTTAAGATTTGGAAAACGAGAAATTAAGGCTGTGTACACACTCCTGTTTACTATGCATCTAGTGAGCTCTCACTGCTGCTTTGGGAAGCAGTATACACAGCCACAATCCTTATCTATCCTGTCATTCCTTGCAAAAGACTGCATTTTGATGCATTCCCCGCTAAACCAGCTTAGATTCAAATTGGGGGGGAAAGCAACCCAGCTCTGCTTTAAGATAGTAATGTAAACCCAGCCTGAGAGAAACCAAAATGTACAGATTTGCCTAACTCTGATTGAAGAGCGGCATATTTTAAAACTGAATAAAATGGACACAACAGATCATAATCAGTTATTTTAGTTTATGGAATTGTCATTAATGGAGCTTTTATGTTTTCGACATTCTTTTTTCCTACATGCCTTTTTAAGGGTTTACCTGAGGGACCTTCCTGCTATTCGAGGTAGCATATTGCAAGTAATTGCAATTAAGATAGAAACATACAAAGCAATTATTCCCCTAAGAGCTGCAATTTGAGCCCAGACTCACCGAATTCAAAAACAGTCCCTTAGTTTGTCATAGGATGAAATAATTCAACACTTGGGACTTCATTTGAGTTGTTGTTGTTTTAGGAATAAAATACACTGTGCCCCATTTCACTGGACCAAGAATGCATAAAATGTGTCAGTTCCAATTCATTTTGAGAGAAGGCTCCAATAACCCACTGCCAAATTCCTCCATATGTAACATCCCACTTTTATTAATAGGCAAGTTAATAGACAGGTTACGCTAACTTCAATTGCTCTACTTTAAGAGAGAGAGAAAAGGGGAATACTTCCTGCCTGTTGGGCAATTAAATAGTTTTGCAAGATTATATCAATATACAGGAAATTTAAAGTTTTCTCTTTTAAAAAAAAAAACCACACAACACTTTTGTTCCTAGTGTGCACAATTCTGCAACTGACCAGCATAGGAGAGAATTTCCAAAGGGAAAATTCAATTTACTTGACATCTTCAAAAGCTCTTAAACTGGGCTTTCTGTGATGCTTTTAAAATGCAAAGTTCTGGAACATAACCAAATATTGCATGTGTGAAGGGAAATTACTCACTGCAATGATAAACAAATTGACAGACTCAAACACTTGAGCTGAAAAAGGATCACTCTGTATGTTTTGCATCTACTGTAGGAATCAAGGATTTCCCTTCTCACAAGACTGGAGATTAGGAAACTCCGAGGCATATCAAATGTCTTTGTGGGGTTTGCCATCAAGGAAGAAAAAAACTGGGCAACCCACTTCCACATTCCACATTCTACACTTCATGAAGTGGATCGCTTATATATAGGCAACTGCAATGCACATCTACCATATAATCTTGTTTGTAACAAAGCTTGAACCTTTTTAAAAATGCCTGTTGTGTGAGGAAAGCAGATATAGCTTCATACTGGAATTTCTGAACTGAACTATTTAAATACATAAACAAATATGATTTCTTTTTGGTCATCAAACATACCAAGACTTTGCCAATAATAATAATTATTGTCATTACAAAGAATAATTCAATTTTTATCATGATAAAGCTACTGGATTGTAGCCAATGAAGTTCTAATCAGAGTAGACCCATTGAAATTAAATAGACCCAAGTTAGCAGTGTTGATTAATTCCATTGGGCCCACTCTGAGCATGGCTGAACACTGAATAAAACCCACTGTAACACCCCTCAAAACATTTATACCAACAGGTTTTGAGAATCGTCTTCTTTTGGGAGCAATCAAAAGCATTTTCTCGCCTAAAAGGCATCTCAGAGTGTATTAGGACAGTATATGAAACAGAAATGGACAACTGGAGGCCTGAGGTTATTTGGCTCCAAAGTAACTGCCTGGGCCCACAAGCATTTTAATCAAATGTGATAAAAAGTGTGCAAAGTTTGACTTTTAATGAAAACAATTGGAAAGAAATACAAGTTATCAGAAAATTTGTATCAGGTTAGCTAACCTGTGGCTCTCTAGCTGTTGTTGTATATCTAGCTCGCTATTGTCTATGATCCAGCAGTAGCTTTCCAGGATCTTAGACAGAATTTTTTCCATAACCTGTCAGCAGCTCATTTTTTAATCCAATACCAGGGATTGAACCTAAGTACTTTTGCATGCAAATCGGACACTATAGTACTTGAGCTACGGCCCCTTTCACTACACTGTTGCAATTAGTCTTGTTATATTTGGATTAAAACAGGAGTCCTCTCTCCTCAGCCTCTATGCACAATTATAGTTTTAATTTTGAAAACTGCCTAAATTAGTCAAATGTACAAATACACATTCTAAAGTATGCTTAGAAGGACTAAAAATATAGTAAAGGTAAGTTATGCAATGTACAGCCACTTTAAAAGATTTATATTTCTCATTAATCAAGCTTTTTTTTGGCAGTCATGCACAAATATCATGAGACTGAAAACCACAGTTTCCTGTGCTACAATTTGAAGAGAAGGCACAAATCATCCATTACTTGAACATGAAAAACTCATGTTTGCATGAACATGCAAGGTCTATAGTAGACACTTTGGCACCATTATTGAAAATGAAATCTACACAGTCTTCTTTGCAGTGTGAACATTCATATCTATGGGAATCTGAAGTACAAAAGTTGCTTTCAGTCAGATCCTATATTTGCAAATTTCATTGTGTTCAATGGAAACAATACCAATGTACTCACGATGGTGGTGTTAGGCTACAAATTCTAGACAAGTCTACTCAAAAGCTGTGAGTTCAATGGAACTTACTTCCAAATAAATATGCATTGAAGTGCCAATGTATTGTCTCAATTCTGATTGCTTCTTTCTCTAAATTCCATAGTTGGGTTCTAGTAGATACAAATTTATTTCTTTCTCCAAAGGGTGGCATAAACACCTGGGAGGTATGGGCAAGCAAGGGATTGTATAGTATGAAGAAAGTGACTGACGTTCTGAAGACTTGCAACCAGGCACACTGTCATGCAGAAATCAGAAACTCTCAGCGATAGTTTTTACAGGCACATTTGTGGAGAGCGGTATACATTAAAAGGATAAGTAAAATAAAAATACAAATCACCAAAGGCAAAACTTACCACAATCCTTTTCAACTGAGTAAACTCTTACAATCTTTGAGTTCTGCTGAATATTAACTAAGAAAGGAGAAAGATAATTTTAATATTTCTTGTAAACCACTTAGAGGTTACACTAGAATCAAATGATATACTGTATAAAAAAAGGTAAAGGTAAAGGACCCCTGACAAGTAAGTCCAGTCGCGAATGACTCTGGGGTTGCGTTGCTCATCTCACTTACTGACCGAGGGAGCCAGCGTACAACTTCCGGGTCATGTAGCCAGCATGACTAAGCTGCTTCTGGCGAACCAGAGCAGCGCACGGAAACGCCGTTTACCTTCCCGCCAGAGCGGTACCTATTTATCTACTTGCACTTTGACGTGATTTCAAACTGCTAGGTTGGCAGGAGCTGGGGCCAAACAACAGGAGCTCACCCCGTCGCGGGGATTCGAACCCCAGACCTTCCGACTGGCAAGCCCAAGGCTCAGTGGTTTACACCACAGCACCACCCGCATCCCAAGGTATACTGTACGCATATTGTTAAATAAATAAAACTAATGTGGGCCTCCAGATGTTGCCAGAGTACAACCTCCGCCATCTCTGACCTGGCTGGGGTTGACAAGAGTTGGGAATTCACCAAACTAAAAGCACAACAAATCAAACCATGTGACAAGTAAAATCTATCAAGACTGGCCAGTTCAAATTAGTAAATGAGATGCTAAATAGAGTAACCACCGCTTTATTGATGGAATCAAATAGGGAAGAAATAAATCTCAGGTGGCTTCAAGCACATAATATAAAATCTGGCTTGTACTGCTTATCCTAAGGTTACAAAATCCATTCTATCTGGGCAGCACCCATAGGTTTTGGAAACAGCATTACATTTTGATCTTAACTTCTGGAAAAGTTGTTTTAAGCATTAAAAAAAAAATTAATAATTTTTTCAATACAAACATCACCCGCAAAAGACACATACAACAAAAGCCATGGTAACAATAACACAAATTGACAATTCAGATTTGAATACAGTGATATACCTATGACTAACACCTTTTTAAACAATATTTTCCCACCTCTCTCTCCTCCCCACCATTATCTGCCTTATCGCTTAAATATTTATTCCAGATTTCTTCATATTTATCCATTCTTATTTTGCGTCAACATGCAATTTGTTCATATGTAGCTAATCTGTCCATATTATCAATCAATGTGCTCAATGGAATCTTTTTGCAGCTCTTCCAATTCATCAAAACAAGTTTTTTTGTTTCTAATATAGCACGGTACATCCATTTTTTTGACCCCTTAAAATCTCCGTTTCCGGAATATAATTTAGAATTAAATTCAGTTCCCCTAAATAACAATTTCTTTTTATTACTCTTGCTATAAATATCCTCACCTCGCACCAAAATGATCTTATCATCGGGCAGTTAATCAACATATGTACTAAGTTCGCATTTTTACTCCCACATCTCCAGCAGTTGTCTGCATTTGTTATTTTCTTCTGGTAGAGTTTTGCTGGAGTCCAGTGGACTCTGAATATTATTTTCTGTTGAATAAATCTTAGTCTTAGATCCATAGAGGCTATTTTTGTTGATTTTATACTTGACTCCCATATATCATTTGTTATCTGTACCCCTAACTCTTCACTCCATTTTTGTCTATCATATTCTAAATCATATTTCTTCCTGTTGAGTAGGGTTTTATATAGTGCAAGTGTAGAGTTTTTTTGTTTTTGTTGCAGAGATTAAATCTTGTAGCAGCATGGGTGTTTCCGATGCTACTATAGCGTCAGGGCCAAACTGCCTTTCCAACTTATGTTTCAATTGGATGCATTGCCATTGTGTTTCACTGGTTAATCCGTACTTTACTTGCAAAGTCTTATATTCCACAAATTTATAATTTTCATCAATTAATTGATTCAATGTCAAAATACCTTTTTTCATCCAATTTTGCCAAATTATTACTTGATTTTCAATTTTGGGTTGGCCCATATTGTTTATTTCTCATGCTGACAGGGGTCATCCTTATTATTTTTATTTATATTCATCCAAATTTTTATAGGTGCTTTAGTAGTCTCCAGGATAATAGGATATTTCGTAAAATTGGAGCCGAGTTTTGTCCACCCTACAAGAGGTTCACAGAAACTATATTCGAGAGTAGCCCAATTGGGATTCCTGCTAGCTCTCCAATAATTAGTCTTACTCAGCAGGTAAGCCTGCTGATATGATTCCAGATTTGGGAGCCCAAAGCCGCCTTCCTGAGTTGGAAGTTGCATTTTATGCAGTGATATTTTTGGTGACAGACAAGATTTATTTTTTGGAAGTATAATTTGGGAATATATATTGGTAATCCTCTAAGAATGTGTAAAAGCTTTGGAACAACATTCATTTTGAGGACATTAACCTTTTCCCAAAGGGAGAGGTTTAGAGGTCCCCACCTTTCAATATCAAAAGAAATCTCATTTATAATTTGATTCAAATTTAATTTTACAATTTGGGCATAGCAACTTATTTTATTCCTCAAAGCTGAATAATTAAATACCAAACTACAATTAACTACATATTTACCTTCCATTATTCATGTAAAAAATCAATTATCAGGGACATATAAACTTGATGAGTAGAACATCAAAGACCACAATGTAGAAAAATGTTTTACCAGAACCCCCAATGTGTGTGTGGGGAATCATCTGATTACTGCATTGAGCGTGTGCATAAATTGAGCCTATGCTTCGGACTGTATATTCATGTTAATTACCTTGACCAGCCAGATACAGAAAGGGGCACACTTTACAAATGTGGCCAGCAAATCTATTTATTGATATAGATTTTTATCCCACCTTTCAGAGATTCTATCTTCACAAGATGACTTACATCATCAGTGACAAAAAATATATATACTAAAATTTACAAATTGTTAAAACAGCAATAGAACTCACATAAAAAGCAGATGATTTACAACTAGCAACAGTATATCCATCCTGGCACCAAACTTTAGCGCATATCCCAGAAAAAAGCCAGATCTTTAAATGGAGGCCAAAACTCCGCAGGGAGCTTGAGAGCTGGGGTGTCATCACCAAGAAAGCTCTCTCATTTTTACTTCATAGTTTGCTCCAGCTTGAGATGCTACGGCTAGAAGGGCCTTCCTGGTAAATCTTACTAAGTGAGAAGGTCTGTATAGGAGCAGCTGTCCTCTCAGGTCTCCAGGCTCCAAGTTGTATAGGGCTTTCAATACAAATATATCCTGAGTTGGGCCTTGTAGTATATTGGCAGCCACTGCACTAACTTCAGAAGACGCATTATGCGCTTATGGTCATATTCAACAAGAGACTGTTGCAATTTGTATCTATAGCTGCTAGACCAGTCTGAAAACCAGCCCCATTACACCAATACTTTCTAGAGGCTACCAGCCCATAGGCCATCAGGCTAGGATTTTGCTGCTCAGGAAGGCTGTAACATAGGTGTGGCAGATGTATTTTTATGCATGCATACTTGTGTTGACAAGTTTACCATTTCTGTTTTGGATTGAATATATTGCTAAGGCTAGTTAACCTGGGAAAACAGGGACTAAGTTAAATGTAAATAGTTAAAGTGTGAGAGAGTTATGGGCAGTCTTGGCAACTGTTACTAAGGGATTTGGGATGTTGGGAAAGTGAAAGTTGAAGCAGTTAAGAAGGGCAGGGAGAGAAACAGAGGGAGAATGAGATGGAAGTGCGATTTGGAGTACATCTGGTTAAGGGAGACTGTAATCAGGTGCTGCATGTGGATATGGAAGAAAACAGGGATGGAATGTGGGAGGTGCAGGGGGAACCAGATGTCTACACCAAGGACTCATGAAAACATCGCTCCACAGAAACACCCAGGCAACGCCATGGTATCGTACAGGAATCAACTGGGGAAAAGGATTGCAGTGCTGAATCATTGTACAAGGACATAGCCTTGAAATGGTATTATGTACTAGAGAAATTATTCTTTGCATAATTTAGAACAAAAGTTGTTTTAACACATGTAGGCTTGCAAACTCCCTTTCCAGAATGCGAACTGGGACGGTAGTCTTCCAGTTGTCACACTGACCTACCAGCCAAAGGTCATAAAGGACTACATTCCTTCAGAGGGAGTGCAACCCCATCTAGAACAAGCAATTTGCCTGATTTCTGGATCTGGAAACTATCTACTCACAGGACCTCAATGTTTTTGGGATTCACTGGCACACCACTAAATTCAGGCATGAGTCCAGAACCTGCATAGCTTCACCTGGCTTGTATAGAGAGCATACTGATGCCACTCCAACCCCCCAATGACACCACCAAATGTTTCAACACCACTGGTGACAGAACCCTGTAAACTACCAGATCAAAACGCAAAGGGCCGATAATGGTTGCAACACTGTGCTTCCAACACCTATCTCAGAGCTGCTCAGGATACCCTGGTGGATGGTACCAAAAGCTGCAGAGATCCACAATTAACAAGGTTGCCTTCCCCATCCATCAGCATGACCAAAGCTGGTACAGATGCCAAACCAGGCCTGAATCTAGACAGGAAAGGGTCTAAACCTTTCCTACAAGAACAGATAAGAGCTTAGCCAGCAACACCCTCTCAAGCACCTTCCCTACAATGGGATATTGGCAACATTATAGTTGTTTCAAATAACCCACATTAGACCTGGAGATTTGTATCATTTCCTGAAGGAAATTTAGTACCGCCCTAGCAGTGATGTGCAAGTTTTGGTTTCCTTGTGTGCTAAACTTATGCATCTGAGAAGAGGCCCACAGTAGCAGCATTATAGTATGGAAAGAATAGATGGGAGTGGTGTGCTTATGAGGAAAGAGCAATCTTATGAAAGGAGCAGCAAGCATCTACAAAACTCTTTAATTTTCCAATATTTTTTTTTTGCTGTCACAAAATCCAATTATGCAAATTAACACCTATCTGCTTTTGGAAGGTCATGCTAAGTTACTAATTTTGAAAACGTTATGAGGACTTATAGAAAGTGCTGTAAAAAGAGCTGATGCACTGGAAGGTTTAGTCTCACCCAACCTGAGTCTCAGCACTCTGCTCAACCTGCTGGATTCTACTTGATTCCATATTACAAAAAAGAAAGTCCCACTGCATTCTAGAGCCTTTGAATCTTCTGTATTTTTATGGTGCTACTTTCTTTTGGGTTATTTTAAGATTAATTTAACAACATGATCAGATCTAAACCAAATCACTGCTTACTCCTTGTGTAATAATACTCTTGGCCTTCAATTCAACCTTGTGTTAAGCATTCAAATGGAGTTGTCCACTGTATACCTCCATGAATTCCTACTCCATTCCATACTGCTGTAGGCACCAAGAGTCATGTGTAATTAATTACTATTATTTTTGAACAATAAAGGCAAGATGACTAAATCCTGTAATTTACCTAAGCAGATTTGGTCTACGGAATGAGTGGAGCCTCAGGTTCAGAGCTGCATAGGGCCCTCCAAGAGGGTTCTAAGGCACAACCTTCACCAACTGTCGTTGAGCAGTTTTGCCTGGCTGGAATGTATTGTTGAACTGTAATAATTCTTCTTGCTTACTTGGATGGAGAGCTATGCATGTATGCTGAAACCTCCAACTTGTGTGTGGCTGGAATGTAGCCTCCTGTCTAAAGGTAGGGTTGCCATATTTCAAACAGTGAAAATCTGGACAGAAAAGCTGTTGAGCTTTCTTGGCAAAATCACAGAAACTTGCCGTTTCTGAGCTCCTTTTCTGGAAAATCGGCAAAAATGGTCCTGCCTTCATGGGCTGCCATGCGTCCGGATTTCCCCGGACATATTTGTTGATTTCCGCCTGGAAACTGCTGCCAACTGCATTCCGGATATGTCTGGGAGATTCCGGACGTATGGCAACCCTAGTCTAAAGGTAAAGAGTCAAAACTGTTTTATCCCTCTTTTGCCTAACTACCACTGGCATATGGTCCCTGGAAGTTTATTTACAAGGAAATGAGGCCATTGGGCTGAAAAAGGTTCCTCACCAGTGTCTAGAGCCTTAAACATTAAGATAAAAGGCACACAGTACAACTCAGTATTGCAAAAGAAGCCCACAAACGTTACTAGCCTTGAAAAATGTTTACTAAGCCTACTGGGGCTTGGAGAAGGGGCAAAACACCCTCTTTTACAGCAGCTGTGAGCTTCCATCCTGTCTGCTCACATGCAATTCCTTATCACCTATGGGTATCAGGGCTAGTTCTTAAATACAAGGCTGGTAGAACTCTTCTGAGATTATACCACTATAGAACACAGATGGGGAAAAGCATGACAAAATATTCAAAATAGCACCAGGGGTGAGGGGAGAATAATTTTCCTTGACATGCTACTTTTGCGTTTTGTCATGCAATTCCTTCACCTACATTTATAACTGGAAAATTCCCAAGAGAATTGAACCATGTGGTTTTTCTGATCATGTAGATCAATGCTTAGTGTGTTTCTATGACAGTGATGCCATTTTGAAACGTATATACTTACATTTAAGCTCACCAATGTAACCCTGAAAGAAAAGCACTAGAAATCAAAGAGAACAGAGTAAAAAAAAAGAACAGTCCAAGCCAAACAATATCCAGCTTTATTAAAGGTACTTTTCATAAAACAATCAATCAATGGTATTCAGGCAGGACATGGTCTACAATCTGCAATGTTTTACAACAAATTCCAACTCCCCTTTCTTCTTGGACTACCAAAATGTAAAGTTACTATATAAAACCCAATGAAATCTTCAATTCTTACTTGGAACAGGGAAAGTTTAGAGTGAGGGTGGACACTTTCACATTTAGTATGTTGTTTAACAACTTTTCACAAGCCTACCCTGACTTTTAGAGGAAAACAAAACCGTAGAATTCTTAATTTGAAGATTCACAATATAAGAAATGTGGCTCATCTGAGAGCCATCCTTCCCCCACCCCATAGTATTTGACACCAGAAGTCTGGATTGCCTGACACTGTGAGTACGAATCTGATTTATGAGAGCAAGTATCAAAAGACCCTATGCCACACTCAAAGGAGTGGTAAATGCAATGCAAATGACAATGTGAAAGAACAGACAGAGGAAGTCTAAGTACTGTTTTAAATGTACCTTCTCCTCAGACACAAGCATTTTGGGAACTTCAGTGTTCACTCAAGTATTTCAGAAACCAAAGATGAACAATATCAGGGAATCCCCCTTTCTTGTGTCCATGTAGACCCCCTCTTGTAAAATTGAAGGGGGGCTTTTAAAAGCCCAGGTTCTAAGTAACAGAGTCAATGGCATTTGTCCCCTCTCCTTCCCCCAAAACACAACAACGAAGCGTTCTGTGTGCTAACAACATAGCTTTAAAAAAAAAGTAAAACAAAATTCTGCATTGTTATAAAACTTGATAAAAAATAGTATTTCAAACTGTACAGTCACCAGAAGTACACAGTTATCAAAAATTCACACAATTCACTTGGCATCCCCAGCACCTTCAGCTTTCTGTGCCTGAAAGACAAAGGCAGTCCCGTCAGTTTTCTTTATGCTAATGCAAGCTTACTACCCACATAGGCCAATGTCTGCATGAATCTATGTAAATTATATGAAACAGACACACACCCATTAACACAATGCAAGCTATTATGAGAAAGTATTGATGTTAGACTTGAGCAGAAGAACGAAGACAAATATTTCTTACATAATTTTTAAAACTGCAATCTCATATACAATCGGGAGAATACTATTCCATTCATACACAATCCTTTCACAACAAATTAACAAAGGAGTTTGGAGGAAACATGCTGGTCCATATCACTAAATATATAGTTTAGCAAAGTAAAGAAATCTACTATATTGCTATTATACCTGGTCTGTTTTGGCATCTCCATTTTCTGCAGGATTGTTTCCATCCTTGCCTGCATCAGCTTTCCCCTTCTTCCCCTTAGGTACCTTCTCAGCCTTCTGCCAATCAATGGAAATAATTAATAGTTCACAAACCATAAACATCTGCTGATATAAAGGACTTCACACAATTTAAAACAATTGTTTGAACATAAGTATCTCAGACAAGAGAACAAAGATGTATTCGAGTTCAAATTGCATACAATTTGAATTTTACCTTTGGAGCTGTTTTTTTAGGTTTAGGTTCTGGCTTTGGAGGAGCAGGTTTCTAGAAAAGACAGAACAATTCAAAAGTAGTTTTGAAACAATAAGGTATTTGTTCACTTTAGTATATGATGTCATGCTTAACAGCCAACTTAATCCCTTTCAGGGTGCCAATGAGTTGACTATCAGTAGTTCTTTAGAAGTTACTACTGCTAACAACCCTAAAGGACATTCCATCACACAACATACTTACAGCAGATAACCTTGCTGATCTCCGCTGTGGCTGTTTTAAAAAAGAAAAGTTAACCATTAGAATGAGTTGTTGTTTTTAGAATAGAGACCTAAAATCCAGCATTCAAATATACACATTACATTCTACTGATACAATTTTCAAGATCAGAAAGCTAACATACTTCTAGTAGCATATCTCCATCTGACAGGTAAGGTTAAAATGAGAACAATGTGGTAAGAAAGCTAGATACATACAAATCTTTGCAAATTACACCACAAGCTTAACCATCTCTACTCAGAAGTAAGCTCAACTGAATTCAATGGGGTTTAGTGGCAAGTGAATACATTTGGGATTTCAGGTTTAGTCTATAACATAAAAATATAGTAATGCTCTTACCTCATCCTTTGCTTTGGCCTTGTCACCCTTGGTATCTCCTTCAGCCTACAAGGAATTAAAAAGTGAAACAGCTGAAGAAACCCTACACCATCAATCTAATTTATTCGGAGGTTTTAAAAACTTGGATAAGCTGATGTTACTTAAATATATAAAGAAAAATATTTAATGCATTGCAAAGCTGACAATCTCATCTTTGTCCGATTCCTTTTTCCTCAAATTTTAAAATAGCACACACTCTCACAACTACTTAATATTATTTTTCCTCCCTGTATGCAGTACAGAAAGCTGCCATATACAGAATCAAACCATTAGTCAATCTAGCTCAGTATTGTCTACATTGACTGGCAGCACTTCCCAGGGTTTCAGACAAGTCTTTCCCAGCCTTATCTGGAGCATGGATTGAACCTGGAATCTTATGTGTGCAAGGCAGATGCTTTACTACTAAGCTATGGCCTTTATATTTTAAATCAAGACGTTGGCATTTTAAATCCTATGCTCAGAAAACCAAGAAATTGCTTGTGAAAAATCAAATAATTTTTCTGGTTGCATAAAGAAAATATGCGGCATAGAAGATGTTCCCTGGGGCCATATAGTGTTGTCAGAAGCATCAACTATTGCAATATTCCAATTTATGTTCCTACAGAACCAAGTTTTACTCAATGCAAGTTCCCATAGTTTTTGACAATTATCATTTCAATAAATTTGATATAATTATTACTAGTATCTTCTAATTTTAAAAAATGGCTATATTGTATGCATTTCTGCATCCTTAGTGACCATATGTTCTCCCAATGAGAGATGTGTTTGTGGGAGGGTTGTGTGGATAACAGCATTGCCAGATGCCCCTAATTTTGATGCATTATTCTTTATTCCCCAACACTGCAGCTCTAGGCAACATAATGGCTCCTTTTATTTCAGAACACTATGACCTCTATTGAGTCCGTGTAACAAACCCAAGATCTCACTTATTTCTGGAATTTTGATCTCGCAATTCGAACCTTGCTTGCCTGCCTACCCCTAGTGCCTCTTCAGACCTATGAAACCACTCACTGTGCGACATTTAAGGCTGTACCGACTCTCTTGTTGCTTTAAGCCTTAAGGGATCATCCCTAGATTCAGAGCTCAGGCAACTCCCCTGGGCCCAACATACCCCCTCCTTCCCAAGACACAATTGGGGAAACAATCCCGAATGCCTCTTTGAAGTGAAACGTGGATTTGGCAACCTAAAGGGCTCCAGAGAAGCAAGCCACGACGTGTACGTGTGTGGGCAACTCTAACCCTCCTTCGCCTCCCAACACTTAAGATGGTCACTTTCCCCCTTAGAGAGAAGGCAGGGGGCGGGAAAGATTCGCTAAGGAGCGCATGTAGGGCGGGAGGCGGGGCCTCTCCAACATCTTCACTGACAGGGGAAACCTCCATCCCCCGCGCAAACAACTGACAAGTCTCTCGCCAGGACTCCATAGGGCTGCTCTTTCCCCTCCCCCAGGGCTTTCAAAACTACCGCTTTTTTTTGGCCTTCCCGCCTTTTCGGGAGCGCGGGGGATGGCGGGGGAGAAAAGCCTGCGGCCCCCCCCGCCCCCATTACTGTATTTATTTGTGAAGGAAGCGGGGGGGGGGGAGGCGGATGACAGAACGCGAGTGGGAGTGCGCGCACGCGCCCATTTTTCCAACGTACCCCGCTTTATGTTTGCACGGGCGCGCACGCGCGCGCCCAAACACCTACAACCAGCCACGCACGTGCCTCTCTCCAGCCAACCACCCTCCCGCCAAAAAAAACAGCCAGCTCGCTCCAGCTAAGCTTAGTCTCTTATCTTCCATATCTTGCTCTTCTGCCCACCCGCTGGCGGGCGCGTGCCCCTTCCCTATTGGTGGGGACTTAAGTGAGCGCGCGGGCGAGAAACTGCCAATGATTAATATTCTCGCGCCCATTCGAGTGCGCGCGCGCGCGCGCCGTCTCTCTCGCTCTCTCTTCTTCCTTATAGTTCCCCCCTCCCTACCCCCGGCGATCAAGAATGCGCGACGGTTAACGGTCGTTCTCGCTCCGCCCCGCCCACTCCTCCTCCTCACTTTTAAGTCCTCAGAAGCACCGTCGAGCCGCCTCGCGCGCGCGCGCTCTTCCCCCGCCTCACAACCGTTAACCGCTCGTGGAGGAGGAAGGAAAGGAGAACCGGGGAGGGTGGGGGGGAGAGGGAGAAAGAGGAGGAGAAAGGAAAGAAAATGGCGGCTGATCTAAATCTCATCCCCGCATAAGCACCGCTCCTTCTGCAAACTACCATGTCTCTTCCCCACTTCCTCCTTCCCCGTCTCCCGTCCGAGCCATTAGGTTCTCTCGCCGCAGCCACGTACCTTTCTCTTGGGCATGTCGGCGGCGCGTGACAAAGGGGGAGAGAAAGAGAAAAAGGAGGCTGGGTTGGAAATATAAAAGCGCGGTCTCTGTAGGAGGGAAGGGAGAAACTCAACCGCCTGTAAAATAAAAAAAGGAGGGGGGTGCAGAGAAGCCGCGCAGTAAGGTAGAGCAGAAGAGGAAAAGAGAGAAAGGGGGGCTCCGTTTGTTGGGTTCGCTCGTGTCGCTCACGACCCCACTAATTTGAATCGGGTGTTTATAAAGTTTTATATAGAGCCGGACGCGGCCCAACCGGTTCCAGCCGGATCCCCACCGCCCCGGCTGCCTATTGGACAGAGCGCGTCACGTGGCAAGGGCCAGCCAGGGCGGGCGCTGCGAGGGGAGGCGAGGAGCGAAGGGGGCGCGCGCGCAACTAGTAAATCCTCCCTGCAAGAGCTGTTGCTCGGTGTTTCGACCACGGCGCGAATTTGTTTTAATGACAACAATAAATGGCAATACTAAGACCGACCCTCGGCGCCGTATAGAATTTTATTTTTTTTATTTTTTAAAAATAATAACCCGGACCTCTTTTTCGTTACGTATGTACGCAAGAAAGAAAAATGCATTTCGTAGATTCTCATACCACTCTTGCTGCCTCCCCCCTCCATTAAAAAACAAAAATTTCTCTTGGGTTTTAAAAAAACGCACTGCAAAATTAAATAAATAAATAAATCCTCTTGGCTGAGAAGGAGCTCTCTGCGTAATCTTCACAACTCCTCTGGCGCGGTGACTGGACTTGCGCCCAGGTAAGCGTATATAAAGCTTGCGGTCGAAAGTTACCGCTGAGAAGCCAGTGCAGTGTCTCTCTCTCGCTGCAGGAGGGCGAAAGACCGACCTGCCTGGCGCACCTGCACAAGCCATGGCGCGCTTCTCCTGCGAAGGCGCAGGCAGGAAGAAAATGTTTCCGAGAAAGGGCCTTTCCCCTGTTCTTCCTGGCCCTCCAAGCCAATAACAACAACAACAAGAAATCTGGGTGGAAGCTTGGGTAGAAGAAGATGGTGGCCTCTTCTAGCGCTCTAAGGGAAAGGAAGGTGCGGTCATTGCCTAGCTGAGGAGGGCAGAACGCAACCCACAGCGCCCTCTTCCTTTTCAACCTTGACTACGAACTGGCAGGGTCTCTCTCAAGAGCGAGCAGCAAAGGGCCTCAGGTGCAGCAGCCACCTCGCCTTCCCCCTCTCCAAAGGGAGAAAGAGGGGGAACGGAAGCATTCTTGTGGCGCGGGGACACTTTTACCGAAGACGCTTCCTTGGCAGGGGCCAGGTGAGGAGCTGTCCTTTTCAGCACCATTCTGTCCTGCTGCTGGTAGAATACCCACCCCAAACCCCAGCAGTTAGAAAGAGGCAGGGGCAGATATGGAATACCTGCAGAAAAAGGCATGTAGCCCACATTGGATCTGTCATCGTATGTAGTGTCTCCCTTAACATAACTTGCCTTGCGATGGACACACCATGCAACATCATTACAGCTTGCACTATTAAGTGGTAAAGGTTACATTCAGGGTGAAGTTAAATGAGAGAGTTGCAGTGATGTCTTCACTCGTATGAATAATTTCATGTGGCTTATATAGCATTAGAACACATTCGTCAATTGCACATGCACAGCTAATAATGGAGGATCTTATCGTCTTTGTTCAGAGGCAGCGTGCCACCAACTAGGCAATTGCTGAAGGGGCTACTTTTGGAAGCAGAATGCTGAACTAGACATAACTATGTTCACAGGATGTAGTGATGGCTACCAACTTGGGTGACTTAAAAAGAGGATTAGACAAATGTATGGGGGTTGAGGCTATTAGTGGTTACTAACCATGATGGCTATGCTCTGCCTCCACGGCAGAACACCAAATGGATTTCCAGCAGATATCTGGTCGTGCACTGTGAGTACAGGATGATGGATTACATGGACCATTGGCCTGATTCAGCAGGGCTTGTCTTCTTATGACATCCTTCTTCACCGCATTTCACTTGGGAGGTGCTCCTGTCAAGGCACCCAGAGGAGCCTGCATGCTTCACCTGACTGCTGTCCAGAGCAGCAGAGCAACAGTCTGGGGAGCATGTAGATGGGCAGGTGGGCTCCTAGCCACTCCAAGCCAGAGTGGAAAGGCGTGATTTTTGTGCCCTGCTGGGCCTGCACCATTGGCAGGGCCAACTTCACAAACTCCTAGATACACTCCTGAGTTCAGGGATGGGGAACCTTTTTCAGTCTTGGGGCAAAATTCCTTTGTTGGCAACCATCCAAGGCTGCATGGGTGGCCAGAGGGTGGGTAGAGCAAAGAGAGAGATTTACTTTTGTACATTAAGCTTCCTTCCAGCGATGCAAAGGTTTATAAAATGTATGTACTTCCCTCCAACCAGGCAAGCAAGAGGCATTATCACAATTCAAGGTCACATTCTAACCAGAAAAAGTACTCTAGCATGGGCATGAGACTGAAGGAGCCCAGAAGGCCAGACAAAACAGTCATGGAGGGCCACTTTTGGTACCCAGGCTCAAGGTTTCCCATCCTTGCTGGAAGCAATATTGGTAACTACACTAAGCACTTTTAAGATTTAACATTTCATATGCCAGTTGCCAAATCTAACAATCTTTTTAATTCCATCAGGATTCTAGAAATCCACAGTTACTACACAGTAGAGCTAAACAACTTCACAGTCTTAAAAATAACTCAAGTTGGCCTCTTACTCTCATTCTCCAGGAATAGAAATACCCCTTAACAGTAGGTGCAATGAACCACATAACTACAACACAGCCGCCATTCATTCCAATTCTTCTCAGTGTGATCTACAAGCCATTTAAACAGGCAAGCATGTACTATAAGCCTGTTTAGTCAGATTAAAGTCATTGACATTAAGCACACAGAAGCAAGTTCCACTGAAAACCTACTGGACACCCTGAAAATCTGCTAGAGGGTGGTTGAATGCCTTTTTCATTCATAATTTGAGCCACCCAAGGCAGCTTTAAAAAGGCAAAGAATTAAAACCACAAAGCACAAATGTATGCGGGGGGTGAGGCTGGGGTGCAGAACAAGCAAGCAGCAGTTAGTACAAAACCAGAATCCAGCAAAATGACCCACCATCCAGTCCAAAAGCCTGCCTGCCAGAACTGAGTACGCTCCACCAAGGAGTTCCCAAACACCCAAACATTTTGGTCACTGGAAAGGATCATATGAGAGCAGACTGTATTTTAGGTATACTGGTCCCACACAGTTGAGAACTATGAAGGCAAGTGTCCAGCACTTTCAATTGCTCCTGAAATTAGACCAGGAGCCAGTGCAAATGATGTAAATCAAGAGCAAAAAGCTCCAAAAACACTATGCAATATAGTCTGGCTGCTGCATCTTGTGCTATCAGGTCTCAGAAGATTCAGAGACACAACATCCCATCACCAGCACATTAACAGTAATCTAGTTTTGATGTGTGACCATGACAGATGCAACCGGCAGCTAGCATGCTTGCCAGCATAGGATGACACAGTGGCTACACTGATGCAAACTGTTCTGTATACACCCAGTGAGCCAGGTCATTATCTCCCCCACCCCACTGGCCAACTTTTGGCAGGTGAGTGGGAATCACCCATCCATCTGTCATCATGATGGAAGTGATATGTTGGTAGGCAGTCCCACTCCCTTATCAAAGATAGACCCATGAGATGGGGTGGGGTGGTGAAGCACCAAGTAGGATTGAACTCTCTGCTCACCTACTCAGGGTTCAGTCAGGCTCCCTGCAGGAGTCTGCTATGGAAGCATGTTCCCCATAAGGAATGCAGTGGTGAAGTAACACTCAGCAGGATTTTTAAAAGCCCATCAGCTGATAGACACGTGGTTGTGATTTTGGGGGGAAGTGGCACCACAAACCAAATTGGATTCCCTGAAGCACCAAAACTGACCCATGCACTGGAGGTTGCCCACCTCTGAGGGGGTTTGGACTGGTGTGCCAACATCTACTTCTAAACCATGTAGACAAAGAAACACCTTCATTAAGGATGTTGGACCTCTTGTTTCCCACAGAACCAACCATTCACGTTTTTCAACTTATTGATTGTAAGTTTTTAATGCAGAAGAAACATTTACTAATAAATATTCTTTCCCACCTCTGAAAAGATAACACATGGCTGGGAGGTTATGTGCATGTCCTGTTCAAGAAACAGGAGAGACATTCCCTTTAGAATTTGAGGTCTTTCTTAAAACAGCTGTTTCAGACATCATAAAAGCTATAAAGATTCAGCTTCTAACAGTAGGTAAAGCCACTGTATGAGAACAAAGTTCCCATAATTTATTGGTCACCGTGTATTTCTGTATATATCCTTAACTACTGGCATCGAAAAAGGACACAATTCTTAAATGGTTTGATGATTTACAGTATCGGTTCTCTGACAATTGGCTCATCCTCACCATTTTTTAAAAAGATAATTAAACTGCACATTTCTTCTTTGGATTCACATAGCTTTTAATAATATTCAGCTTATTTTTAAAATTTGTTGTCTCCCCCCAAAAATTGCTTTATTCATGGCTTGATGCCTTAATTAGCCTCTTCACAGCTGTATCCAGCATGCTGAATCTGCAAGTTTTTTATTTTTAAAAAATGACATTTTCTGGTGCCATCTGAATGTAAAACACTTAAAAAAACCACACACAGAGAGACAGCAGAGTATGCTGTATTAGATACACCTCCAGCAAACTGGAGTGCCCAAAGCTCTGTAGCACATACAGAGCCAAGCAGAAAGAACATTCTCCCAATCTAGTTTTTATTAATTTATGTACCACTTAATGCCAAAATAGTTCTGGGGCAGGCAATGTATGTTTCCTTATAGAGCCTCAAGTACGCGGGTTCACCAAATTAGGGCAATTCTATTGTTTCTGGCCACACACAGAAAATTGAGACGAGAATTTTTATTTTTATTTAATGGGACAGCCAGTCCTCTAATTAGGCATCAAAAAGCCCATCTAGAACTAGACACCCATTTGTCTGTGTGCATGCAAACAGGGTCCTTGTCCACTTTCCCCAACTGCACCCCTCCCTGCACGGCAAGCAACTTTTCAGAATTCGAAGACGTTTAAGGAGACTTGTTTAGCTGAGGCACCGAAACACTGCAGTTTGGGAAGAGGGAGTGAAACAAGGACAGACCTTCCCAAGAACATCTACTCAAGTTTGTCTTCTTTGTTTGGTTACCTTTATAAACCCACATAATCATAAACTTATTTCAGACACCGTCATCCCCAACCAAAGCTTGAATAACAACCAGAAACACAGAGGTGGTAAAGTCTTGTATATGTCTACTGAGAACACAAAGGGAAACAAAACTTTACATTCCCATTAACAAGTGAAGACCACTGGCAGCCGCTGGACTGTTTGTAACTTGATTCATGTCCTTCCGCTCCTGCACCTGACTCCTGGCCCTACAAGTTCCTCTTTGTCATGCTGATGCCATACTCAGTTTTTCTAGGAAGTCCATGTGCTTATTCTCCAGGGCTTGCAAAAAACTCTGGATTCTCTCTTCCCGTTTAGCTCTGCATTCCTGGAGGAGAGTCCGCCGTCTCTGCGCATCTGTACAGGATGCAGAACCTTCCTCTTTCAGCTTCTCCAGCACACAGATCTTGTCATTTTCCATCTGCTGCCACTTCCTTTCTTCCATGTACAAATCCCTGGCTTTCTGAAAAGAAATGGCATATGAGTTGGTGAAAATGAAGCAAGCCTAAAAGTCAATAGGGGGAGAGTCAATGTGATGCCGTCCAGATGTTTTTGGGACTACAACTCCCATCAGCCCCAGCCAGCATGGCCACTTGGTCAAGGTTGATGAGAGTGGTGTGCCTTAACATCCTGAAAGCACCTCACTGGCTTCCCTGGAATAGAGAAGCAAAAACTGCTGGAGAAATTTGCTTCTGTTTGGTTCCCAAATGCCTCTCCATCCACCATGCAACAGCTCCCAACAAACAAACAAAGAACACCCAATCCCTGATGCTTCTCAAAGTTAGAGTTTGCTCCCTCTTCCTAAAATTATTTTTCTTCCATACACACTCTCACCAAGCAATTGCATTCCGTTCTACGGCAATGCATTTGTCTTGCTACATGCAAAAATTCAGTGTATTTGGTCACTATCAAATATTTCTGCACTTCTGCTTTTTTACTAGTATTTAACTGAAACAGAAGACGACATCTGACCCACTTTAAAATCTACCCACAATGGAAAAGCTATCAGAGCCATTTCAATAGGTCTGTTCTGCATATGATGAACACTGAACATCACCCAATGTCTACATCTGTTTATAGATCACCTAATACCATTTTCACTAGGGGCACATTTGGGCTTAGTTACCTTTTATGATGATGTCATATATTTAACGAATTTGGTATTAGGAAACTTATTTTTACCAGCTTTGAACTAATTTTATGGTCTACCCATAAAACAAACTAGGAGGACCTCACTAAATCCTACTCAAAATTTGATCTCCAGAAACTGGGATCTATTATTATATTATTCTTATTTATTAAATCTTGTGTTCAGCCTGTGAATATATAAATGACATTATATGCAATGAATTTTTGCTCAAGTGTTACAGTTGAGATGGGGAATGCTTGCTTTTAAAGCAATAAGGTTTTTCCCCCTCTTTTTTAAAAACTGGCACAATTCCCAGTCTTTTAAGTCTTGAGAAAGTCAGTTAATATTCATACTATGTTGGTGGGGAGTTCTGGGTTTGCCAGATTTGCCTCAGATTTGTGCCCTCCGGGTGTTACCTGCAAAGCACTGTAGTTCATCTGGAACTGAAGGACAGCCTCCCATAAGTTCCAGAAGGAGTAATCTGGCCACAACACAGACTGGAAAACCAAGCATGTATGAGATGTCTGCAGAAAGAAAGACAAGGAGTTTAACAGGCAGTCCGCAGAGGGAAGAACACCACAGAATCAAGCAACGTTGGCCAGTGAAATTATTCTAGCACAAACCCACAAAAGGCCTTTCATCCATATGGTACATACATTCCTATTCATTGATTGCATAGGTTATGTGCAGATACTTTGGACCATGCTGGAATCCTGTAACCTCAAAATTCCACTATAAGAATGTGAAAACAGGGCAGAGAGGTGTTTAGCTTTGCACTAGGACCTTTGCAGTCATGAAAAGTGACTTCCCCATTGCCCCACTGCTGCTGATAGAAAGGACTGAGGCTGTGAGGACTCATTCTAGAGTGTGCACATCCAATACCAATTGCCATTCCACCTCAATATCCTTTTGGCAGTGAAGGGAGCATGATCAGTCCAACACTACAGCTCTAAAAAGTTTTCTGGGTTTTTTTGGGTGGGGGTTGGGGGTAGGAGAAGGAAGGGAATTGAGCTCTAAGGATGTATGCCTGAGGTGACAACCTGTGGTCTACTCTAACACTCTCTCTCTCTCTCTCTGACACACACACACACACACACACACACACACACACACACACACTCCAGTGGCTCCCTGCTGTGATACCAAAAGCTATTTGTGGCTCCCCCCAAATTTCTCCATAAAAAAAGAAATTAAAAAATCCTCTCCTCTCCCCATCCCAACAGCTCATGTAGGTCCCTCACTGTACTATTGTGATGCCAAATGGCTTGTATCCCTCCAAGCCACCCCACTCCAAGTCATTTAAAAACAATGACTTTAACACTTACTTATAACAATGGTTTTGAATAGTCTCAACTTTATCTAGAAATATCTAAAACAATTAAATCACCCGTACAGGCTTCCCCACAATTGTATTTACAGAACAGGATGACTGTTAACGTGAAGGCTTGTTGCTCTAAACAACCTTTGGCATGGATGGTAACTGCAGCCAGGATGGTTTAAGAACATATGGACTTCAGCTATTACAGGGAGGGGTGGTGGTGGGGATATCACTGTTTATCCAGAGGGATGGATGAGCCAGACTGCTGGTGGGATTTTATTTCTGGTGGGATTTTATTTTGCATGCTTTGGACTTAGATGCCCAACATTCACCATCCAAGCCAGCTCAGGAAATATGGATGCCTCAATTAGACTGGTGTGTTGCCATTTCTTCCTCTTATCCTTTTTTTGTTTGCTTGCTTGTTTTCTGTATAGTATGATGTGATACCCTACTACTGAGCTTTTGTTTGCTAGTAACATTTTTTATGTTACAATAAAAATAACAAAACAACATTATGGGGGAAATGTTTTGGAAGGCAGCCTTGAGAACTACAGTTCTTGTTGTGCACATTTTCCCACTTTGGCCATACCTCTGGACAACCATGGAGTCCACGTGGCCCTCTGCCTGGAAAAGGTTAGCCAACTCTAATGCAGGCCAAAGAGCACAGATTCTTGCAGGCCTGCTTCTTGCAGTCCTTTTTGTAGCAAAGCACACCCCTCCTTTTCTGCTGGGAAAAGGATCATGTTGCAGGAAACCAGCAGGTAGAATGACCCCGGCATTTGCAAAGCAGGGTGAGAGCTGCACTTGCTTCACATTCAACCTACACAATTCACTAGCCTCCTGAACATCAAAATGATAGGTGCCTGTTTAATCTCAGCTGATAACCGATTCCAGAAGGCTGTAGCTGCAAGACTCAAAGCCCAGGTTCTAGGTACAGGCTAAGTGCACCTCTGGGACATGTGGTACTCCCAGAATTCTCCAGCTGAGGGGGGCAGTTGCCAGCTAGGGATATATGGGGTGAAGAGGTCCCTTAGCAAATGGGACATGGAAATCAAAGGGGGAATCCTGAAAGGAAATTTCCCCATTTATAGTTCATGCTTTAGCATAAAACGAAAAGCTGTAATTCAGGGGCAGCTAACCTGCGGCCTTCCAGACACTGCTGGGGTATAGTGCCATTGTCCTTGACCACTCAAGGTGGGGCTGTTGGGAGCTGGTCTTCAGTGGCATCTGAAGGGCCATAGGCTGGCGACTCCTGCTGTAATGTTAGCAGTATGGGAAGTAGAGCTCTGTTGGATCAGACCAAAAGCCCATCTAGTTTAGCATCTTGTTCTCAGAGTGGCCAACCAGGAAGTCCACAAACCTCCCAGCAACAGATATTCAGAGGCATATCCATGGCTTAGGACTGGCACCTGCATGCAGCTTAACCCAGAAGCTGCAGCTAGTGCAGAATGAAGCAGCTAGGTTGGTTGTTGAGGTATTCTATTGACACCATTTGTTGAGGTATTCTATTGACACCATAAAACACCTCTGCTGAGGGAGCTGCACTAGCTAGTGGTACAGTTCAAGGTTTTGCTTTTAGCATTCTAAGGCCTAAAAAACTTGATCTGGAAGGGTGACCCTTGCCCAATATAGCCCTACCAAGCTACTGCTCTGCTCAGATGCAATAGTGTTGAGAGTACCATATGCCTTAACTTGCACTAGAAACCAGACTTTTGGTTCTGCAGTTCCATTTCTCTGGAATCAGTTCCCAGCCGAAATCAGTCATCAGCAACAAGCTGCCTAGGTGCCTACTAAGTACATTTTTGTTTCAGAAGACTTTCTTTGAGGCATGACCCAGTCATTTATGCAACATCAGTTTTATATCTGAACAAGATTTTTGGAGCCCGTAGGAGTGGCTTTATTGTTTTTAAAGCTTGACATTGACTCTCAACATTTAGCACTGATCTGACAGCTCCTTTGTTCACACTGGAATTCCAGTACGTGATGCAGGACTGTATATCTTCGAATGTATTTTTATTCTAATGGTTTAATGAAGAGAGATTCAGATTCCACCCCCAAAGCTGAAACGCAAAATCTTTCCTGAAACCGTACAACAAAATCCCCAGAGCCAAAGTGCTAAATTATTTCTAAACAAGACCAAGCAGAGCAGGAGAGGTGGATCTCACTCTTCCAACCTCATGGGTAATTTCAGTTCACTGTTACCTGCCAGAGCATGAAATCGCTAAGTCTGACTTCTCCGGAAGTCCTTATTAGGATGTCTGGATGAGGAGATTTACAGGTATACAGGCACTTGTCGATCAGCGACTCTGATACATCACTAAGAGACACAAAACTTAAATTAGGGAGGCAATGTTTATCTACAAAGTGGAATGCACATTAGGTGGACCATGAAGACCTTCTGGATTAGGCAAAGAAGAAGAAGAAGAAGAAGAAGAAGAAGAAGAAGAAGAAGAAGAAGAAGAAGAAGAGGCCCACTTATTCCAGCATCCTCCTCCACACACTGCAGCCATGCAGATGCCTATGGCAAAACTCCATAAGTGGTACACGTGGGTATCAACCCTCACCTGCTGTCGCTCCTCCAACTGGTATCCAGAGGTTTACTGTCTCTGAATTCAGGGGTAGCCTACACTCATCATCATGGCTAGGAGGCAGTGGTGAGACTCCTAGCCATGAAGACTAGAAAGACGGCACCATGTGCTTATTTCTGCACCTCTGGATCTTAACTTTAAATGATTCCATCCGAGTGCCAATCTCCTTAAAGAAGAAAAGGAGGGCACAGAGAGCAGCATGGCCCACCCACTTAGGAAACTGCCTTCCCCAAGAAGCAAATTCCAAGCATTTTTCTGAAAGCACTGAGGACTTTGTTTGAACTTGCTTTGGGTGGTAAGGAGTAAACTGGCACAAGATACATTTGATAAACATGTTTCATATACGATCAGACTCATTTTATTATTGTTTCTAAAGTGTGGAGCAGATTCTAAAGGGCACAAGGGAGGTGTGCCCTTTATTTGGAGTTTCTAAACTCCAAATAAAAAAACAAACAACTCTTGAATCTATACTAGCACTATGCCTAATTGCCCATTCTTTGTTTATGGCACTTATTTTTCTTTCTCATTTCAATACTACTTTTCCGCCAGAGAAGAATGCACCAAGTAGGTGAAGAAGAAATGCAACACAGTTACAACCACAAACACAAAAAGGCAATACAAAGTGTGCCAGCATTTAAGACCATGACATCTGTAAGATCATAAACCTAAAATAAATCCACTTGTGTTTTGTCCTCACGCCCTCCAGAGACTTGAAAGAACAGGGAAGTTCTAAAGAACCAGCTCAGTGCATGGAAAAACCTTGTGAATAAGAGTAACTAGCATGCAGAATGTGTCACCAGCCTCCTGGGGGCTGGCAGAGAGAGATGGAGAATTCTGCTCATCCTCCTTCAGCCTGATTTGGTTTCTTGGGTTTCTGTGCCAGGTGTGGAGCTGCTCCTCCTCCTTCCCCAGTCCACATTTGCCTAAATGGAACTCCATGTGCTTGCCGACATGCAAATCCTTATCACCTATGGCTACCAGACTCGTGCTTAAATACAAGGCTAGCACAGGAGGATGGCATGTGGTGAGCCTCTTGAGGAGCAAAATCCACAAGAACGGCACCACTGCTAAGGTGGTCCCACTCCATGCATCCACCGATGTAAAAATTCCTAAGGGTCTCAATGACCAGAATACTTTTGTATGTGGAGAAGGCCCCACTGCATCCCAATGGTCCTCCCACTCCCAAAATGGTACTTTGCCACTGTGCCCAGGTGGTGGGTGTAGAATGCAAGACATTCCCGGGTGACACTGATCAGTCAGCAGCTTTCAATACAGTCCACAATGCTATCCTCCTGAAGGGGCTCTGTGAGATGGAAGTCAAGAGGTGCAGTATTGTGGTAGTTCCAGTCCCATCTGCAGGACCACTTCCAGAATGTAGCACTGAGGGACTTTCACTTGGCCCTGAAGCAACTGTGCTGCCGAGTTCCATTCTGTCCCCCATGAGCTATAGGAAGCTGCTAGGAGGGGGTCTAATGAGGATTTGAGGCTTGAATAGCTGAAGATCAGTTTTCATTTAGAGAAAGGATGGGGAACCTCAGCCCTGAGGCCAAATGCAGCCCCCTCAAGGCCTCTTAGTGGCTCTCAAGACTTGTATGGCTCAGAAGGGGGTGAAGCCTGGGACATGTCCCCAGCACTGCTTAGCAACCTCCTATTGAGTGCCCAGCGGTCTGCTTCATGTTGTTTGTCGTAGCATTTTCTTGCTATGTGTTTCTTTTGTTTTTCAAATAGTTTTGCTTGGTTTCAAAAAAGCTATATGGGCAGGTATTTGGGACGGAAAGGTGGCACACTGATTTTTAGTACATGTGACTTCTCTCAAGAGGTTTGGTCGCACTGGCGCGGGCCTCAGGCCCCTGCAACTATGATTTAGAATGGAGTGTGAGAGGTGGAGGGGTGCCGGAATTTGGCATCACCCAGGGCACTGCTGAAATTTGAGACCCCAAGATCCACCACTGCTTCTCTAAGAACATTGAAGGGGTTTCAGAATGGCATTGGACTTCTGTGGGAAGGCCCAGACAGTTGCAGTGGAGAATGTAGATGAGGAAGAGGTGTAGGACACTGGGAGTAAGTCAGCGTGATGCTGGTGGACTACAATCCCATTATCTCTGACCGCTGGCCATGCTGGCAGGGACTGATGGGAGTTGAAGTACAGAAACACCTGGAGGGCACCATGTAGCCTAGCCTTGCGAAAGTATTATTATGGCTGTGTACAAACAGACTGGAAAACTGTAATTGGCATGAGCTTTCCTCCTGCAGCCTGAGCTTTGCTTTCCCCAACCTTTCCCTAAGCAGCACAGGTAGAGCCTGCGACTCAAGTCCTGACTGCCAGCTTGCCCTTCCGCTGAGGCTTCGGATTTCATGACTGCTTTGTTTGCATTTCCAAGAGCCTTGCGTATTTATGCCCTCCAATGTTTGCTTAGTGCTTTAAGGTTGCTGGTGTTTTTTGTTTTTTTTTTTTTTTTTAAAAAAGGTTTTCATGCTTTGAAAACTGCTCTTCATGATTGACACAATGGCCAGCCAATCAGTGTGCAGGAATGTGCTCCAAGGAGTGGCGGTGGCAGCAGCATGGGGATACGGGATGGGAAAATCTGGCTTCATGTGGGCACAAGGGCCCGATAGTCAGCACTATGATGATCCAGCTCCTTCTGCCAAGCCTAAGGAACAGAGTTCAACTTGGGACTGAAGATGGTATGCCACAGAGTGGATGCTTCCACAGCAGCCCCATTGCGGAAATCAAACATGCAAGGTTACCTGGGCTGAAGCAGTCCTTCTTCGACTCCCCAAGCCAGCTCTTTCACCGCATTGCTAATCTCTTGTCTTGATGTGTATGCAATACCAATATTCAAAAAACACCTTTTAAAAAATAAAGAGAGAAGAAAAATGATGCACCGTGTTAAGGAAGTTTTCCTCCCTCTCTTATCATACCTGAACTTGAGTTCATCCAATTAAACTGATAGTCTATTCTGAATCCCCTCCTAAAAGGAAGCTGAAAGGAAGTTTTTAATGTATGATGCTTTATTGTATTTTATATATTCTGTAAGCCGCTCAGAGTGGCTGAGGAAACTCAGCCAGATGGGTGGGGTATAAATAATAAATAATAATAATAATAATAATAATAATAATAATATCTTTATTGTCATTGCCCCCTCTCAGGGACAACGAAATTACTTGACTGCTCCATAAAAACACTAATTAAAACAATACAGTATAGTACAGCAAGGAAGATTAGATGACTTTCAAAGTCCAGGCTTCCCATTCAGGGCCGAGATCGCTCTGGAGAAGAAGCTGTTCTTAAGACGGCTCGTTCTTGTCTTCATCGTCCTGTATCTCCGTCCCGACGACAGGAGCTCGAAGAGACAGTGACCAGGATGCGATGGATCTTTTACTATGTCCAGTGCCTTCCTATGGCACCTTGTGGCATAAAACTGCTCTAAGGTGGAGAGTGGGCAGCCAACAATGCTCTCTGCTGCCTTAACAACTCTGCACAACCCCATCCTGTCCTGGGTAGTACAGCTTCCGTACCACACACATAAGCCATAAGTGAGCACGCTCTCAATGGCACAGTGATAGAAGGCAAGCAGCAGTTTCTGCAGAAGATGGTTTTTCCTTAGAATTCTCAAAAAGTACAGTCTCTGCTGCGCCTTCTTCACAAGCCCCCTTGTGTTGACACTCCAGGACAGATCCTCTTGTAGTTCAATGCCCAAAAATCTGAACGTTGTAACCCTCTCCATACAGACCCCATCAATCAAAAGTGGCTGGATATTGCTCTTCTGTCTCCTGAAGTCCACCACAAGCTCCTTTGTCTTCCTTGTATTTATGAGCAAGTTGTTAGCTCTGCACCACTCTGTCAGCCGCTCCACCTCATCTCTATAATCCGTTTCACCCTCCCTTTCAGGGATGAGCCCAATCACGGTTGTGTCATCTGCAAATTTGACAACCCTATTACTAGGGTCAGCAGCGACACAATCGTACGTGTAGAGAATATAAAGGAGCGGACTGAGTACGCATCCCTGTGGTGTTCCTATGTTAGTCTTAAGCATATTAGAGGTATAAGGGCCCAACCGAACCCTCTGGGGGCGGTCTGACAAAAAGTCCAGTATCCACCCACAAAGTGATAACGGAAGCCCCGTTATAATAATAAACTTTATAATAATAAACTTATTATTATTATTATTATTACTATTACTACTACACAATTAAAGGAAGAACAAACGGTTCATAATCCACACAAAGCCAAGATATGGATGGGCCCCGGGTTTCTGATACAACTGCAGAGAGATTATGTACAGGGAGTGGCCTGACTTAATACCTCCCTGCCCCATTTTGACATTAAATACAGACATGCACAATGAGAGTAATGAATGATCACTTGCTTTTTGTTCAAACATCTGACAAACATGCTCCTACTGATGTTCTGTTTGCTTTTATGGTCTTGTGACGACTCCAATAAAAACCATGTTTTTAAATGGCAAGACTTTGCAACAGGACTCACGTGTTGTAGTGCCTCGTTGCCAGCACAACTTTGGCAATTAGTTCCTGGATATCTTTCGGCAGGAGGGGCAGGTCCCCGAGGATACGAACACACACACCGTGTCTCTCCAAGTTCTCCCTAAAAGGGAGAAGAGGAAGAGGAGGGAGGAATTTGACTAACACAACAGACAAGACAAACCCCAGCAATGCCAGCACATACAGTATACAGTCATTATTAACCGACACTCAGTTATTCAGAGATTCTGCTTACATCTTGCAACAGGACACATGGAGGAGTGGGGGAGAGAAGAATACAAGTCACAAGGGTTTTCCACGCAAGCAAGAGTTGGATCTGGGGCCACGTGAACAATGACAAGACAGCAACACATTTGAAACTGTCCTGCCAAAAGCTCCAAAGATGTTTACTATATCATCCAGCAGCCATGATTTCAGCTTACAGTGGTACCTTGGTTCTCAAACGCCTCGGTACTCAAACAAATTGGTACCCAAACACTGCAAACCTGGAAGTAAGTGTTTCAGTTTGCGAACATTTTTCGGAAGCTGAACATGCTCCATTTTGAGTGTTACGCTGACGATTTGAGTGTTATGCTGACGATTTGAGTGCCACACTTCTTTTTTGAGTGTTACGATTCTGATTTGAGTGCCACACTTCCGTTTTGAGTGTTACACTGAGGTCTGTCTGTTTTTGCTATTTATTTTGCGTTTTTGTGGCTCTTTTTTGTTTTGTTTTTGTGACTGTGTGGAACCCAGTTCAGCTATTGATTGATTGATTGATTGTGTGACTGCAGTACATTGTTTATTGCTTTCATTTTATGGATCAATGCTCTCGTTAGATAGTAAAATTCATGTTAAATTGCTGTTTCAGGGGTTGTTTTTAAAAGTCAGGAACGGATTAATCCATTCTGCATTACTTTCTACAGGAAAGCGCGCCTTGGTTTTGGAATGTTTTGGTTTTGGAATGGACTTCCAGAATGGATTAAGTTTAAGAACCAAGGTTCCACTATACTTTAATGAGCTGTGAATGAACAGCAATGAAGTGTATTGTGTGGGTGTTGGTTTTTCAAACCCATTGCATGGGGAAACATTAATTAATTAAGTCTACTGACTTTTACAAGAGGGGACCAGGGTATCTACACAGTTGCACTTTGCTTCAGCCTAGGGTGGAAGGCAAAGGTGCTCAATCCTGCCATCGCCAGGCTCCACTGGCTAAGAGCCCCAATAAAAATTATTGCCTTCAGGGTCCCAACTGAATGCCCACTCTTCTTAGACGTAACCTGAGAAAAGAATCATATAATCAGGTTTACGCTACAGTAGGAAGAAGGCTGTTCATACCCACCCTAGACTAGAATTATATTTACTTTCATCTTGGTCTAAATTGGAGCAGCTCCCCCAAGATTCCAGACAATTTAATATACAAATTAAGCACCTTAATTGTTTCACTTCAGAGAAAGGACACACACTGAAGCTCCAAGAGTGCTGTTTGGGTCTCTGTTTACTTCCTTTACTGGCTGTCCCTCTTATCAGTGTTATGGTATCATTTGAAATGAGTTTTGGTTGTGAGCAGATCTTAGCTCTAGGAGAGCAGTGGAGGGAAAGATATAACTGCTCCAATTAATAAAGTTTGCTTTATACCAACAGATAATTTGAAAATATAAAAATTCCCTATAAATAATAATAACAATAATTTATTATTTATACCCCGCCCATCTGGGTGGGTTTCCCCAGCCACTTTGCCCAATGTAAATTATATACCAGCTAGCAGGTTACAGCCAGTTGGGTTAATAATTCCAGTCCAAACAACCTTTCTTCCCATAGTTAACCAGTCAGCAATTGGCAAACCCTGAAGTTTCACTTCAAGTACAGGACAGGACAGTATGAAACATACTTTATAACTAATGTAATAGCTATCATATGACACTTTTCTTTTCTTACATTCCACATACAATTATTCCGTAATCCTTATGCACAATCTTGTGGAGTAGGTTACAGCGATTATCCCTATATAAACAGCAGTGGGAATGGGGTTTGGAGCTTGCCCCCAAACCACCCACTGAATTCATGACAGCTGACTAATCTGGGGATATCCTTGTTCACAGCTCATTCTCTTAACCATCATGCTACCCTCATCTCAATGATAAATAACTTTGGTTTAATTATTTACTTGTGTTTTATTTTGTATTTTATTATGTGAACCGCCCTGAGATCTTTTGATGAAGGACAGTATATAAATTTTATTATTAAATGATGGTGATGATAATAACAATAACAATAATAATAATAGGTAGGAAAGCCTGTGCCCCTCCAGATTTATTTAAACCGCAACTTTCTTTTCTCATGGCATACATGAGGTTCTCAGGTGGTTATCCATCCAGGCACAGATCAGAGCCTTGCTCAGAATCTGCAAGATGGCGATCCTCATGTATTTTCAGACCATACCCAGAGGCCCTGTGGGCACCAATGGTTGGGGCTGAGGGAACTTACGAGTCCAGCATCATCTCTAGAGAGACCTTCTATCAAGTATTTCTTCAGGTCAACTGTGTGTTTCAGAAAGCAGGCATTGTTGCGACCTGTGGAAATTTGATTCCTAATGGCCATTTTCATCCCGATAATAGCACAAGGATGTGGAATAATCCTCCTAACTCTCCACAGTCCAGCACAGAACTGAAAAGAACCCAGTAAGTACCCACTACTCTAGTTTCTTTCTGCTGCTCTGTCAATATACACTAATGGTCCATTTGACCCAGTAAAATTCAAAACACAACCGCATTTCTCTTTTTATCCTGGTACCACTAACAGCTGTAATACAGTCAAGCAGCAGCTACTCACAGGAAGACGTCTAAAAGCTCAGGCTAGTTTTATTTTATTTCGTAGTGCAAAAATATGCAGAAACATGAATCATATACCTATAAATAATATACCTCCAGCTTTCTTAGCTTAATTTGTTGCAGGAAGTTAACAATGGGATAACGAAAATAGATTTTATGCGATTTAATGGTAGCCAAGAGACTGATATGGATACATTATCTCCTTTTGATAATATGATAACACTTGCAACTGATGAACAGACATGTTTACAGACGTAGACTCTGCTTGGATAAATGATAATATTTGGAATGCATTTATATAAAATGTGGTAGGCTATTAATATTTACATTAGTGTTAGAATAGTATCAAATTTATAAAAGAATGTATGGGTTAGGGTATTGTTGTATATATTCATATATTTCCCCTCCCTTTACAGAGTTTGGTGCCTTTTTTTGTTTGTATCACTTTATTGCTTTATAATTTAAAACGGTTCAATAAAATATCATTTTTTAAAAAAAGATTTGCTGGTAAACATCCCCTTGGTTTGTTGCAAGAGAATGGTATGTAAATAATTTTATAATTATGAATTAATAAATGTTAGAAATGATCACAAAAATTGTAATAATTTGATGCAGGTCTCTTTCTTGCTCTCATATTATCATCACAGGGGTTAATTAGCCTACTAATGTTTATGTGATCAACACTGCTTTGTAACTGGCCCATGCATCTACATTTAAGCTTTTAATTGTCACAGTCTCTATTTTTTCCATTTCAATTCCCTCCAACGTCACTGTTGACCAGATTTTCTTTACCTCCATCGACCATCACCCCACACATGTACCTACTATGGCACTTCACAAAGTAGACACTAATCTGCTAAAGCTTATGCCCTTGAAATTATATACTGAAAATAAAATAAATGGATGAAACTTTGGGAAGGTATTGTTCCAAAAATAAGTTAAAGCACAGCAATATTCCATATCCTCAGTTACTAATCTGTCAGTTCACAGAAACCTCAGCCATTTCCCTGTAGAATTATACAAAAATTTTAGTCACTAAGGAGACTGACAACTAGTGTGACATTTGTTTCCGTATGTACCTACCAAGACTCTAAAGATCTTCACCTGAGGTCTTTCTCCAAATTACTAGGTGAAATGTGGCAGGCAAGCAATGAAGACGGGGCATTTTCAGTGGTGGCACCTCAATTATGGAATAATTTCCCAAGATGTTTACCTGGCAACCACCTTGATGTCTTTTTTTGGCAGCAGAAAGACCTCTATTTCCCCAGGCCTGTTAATTTGTTTAAACTGCTAAACTGTTTTTCTCTCTCCACCAAATGATTTTATGCTGCTTATATAGGTTATTATTGCTTTTATTCAGTGGTATCTTATTTTAATTTTAATAAAAGGAATATTTTTCTTAGGTAAACTGGCTTGGGAACATTTGTGGGAATGGCAAGTTATAAATATGTAAAACAAATAACCATACCCTGCTTCCAACAGTTTGCCTTTGAAACAATACAGAAAAGCTACTTTAGAATCAAGTATATTTACTGCAATTTCCCCCATCAGGGCAAAAATCATGTTCTAATGCAGGATTAATTCATGGGTTCTTTCCAACTGACTTTTACTCAGAATGGACCCACTGAAATGAACGGCTTTGACTCACTTAGGTCCATTAATTTAAATTGGTTTGTTCTGAGTAAAAGTCAGTTGAATACAATTCAATGTTTCCTGCTGGTGACAGAAGTGATAACTCAAGTCAGGCCTAACTTTTCAATGCATGCAGAAATACATCATGTTCCTTAACAGCAAATGAGGGCAACCTGGGGCCCTCCAGATCTTGCTAGACTACAACTCCTATCATCCCTGACCATTAGCCATGCTAGCTGGGGCTGATGGAAGTTGGAGTCCAATGACAACTGGAAGGTCTCAGGTTCCCGGCCCTGGACTTGCAGGTTGCGGCAGAAGGTTAGAAAGAAGGAGCTTACTGTTCTTCTAGAAGACGGGTAAATTTTTGCCTTGCCATCTCCATCAGGCCTTCCACTTCTTCCTGGGATCGCTTGAAGTTCTCAATACTAAAGGCGTAGACTGTGACTTCCCGGATACCCAGACTCAAGCACCACTGCAGTGTCTGTAGAAAAGGAGATATTTATTCAAAGCCAAAGTGACAACAAACTAATCACTAAAACTAAATTTTTGTTTTTGGGTCGCCCTTCATCAAATAGCTCTAGGGTGGGTTACAGAAACACACGCAAACCTCTCTCCCCATTTGATTTACGGATATCTGCTAAATAGGTAGTTTTTGCTCCCTTTGTGCTCATCAAATGATCTCTCCAATGGCCACTGGGGTGCCACCACTGGAAAGGCCCTCTCCCTGGAGGTTACCCATCTCAGTTCATCCAGAGAACCCAAAACAAAGCCCCTGAAGCTTTTAAGGTTCAGGTAAGTACAGAGGGGAGAAAATTGTATATAAAGTAACTTGGTCCCAAGCCATTTAAGGCTGTAAAGGTTAAAGCCGGCAATTTTAATCTGGACCTCAAAAGGAAGAAATTGAGCCCAGGTAGACAGAAAAAAAGAACAGGGAACAGGGTGATTAGACACACACATTTTGACCTAGCCAAGGCAAATGTGAACCAAGTCTTGAAGCCACCATCTCGGCCTTTGCATCCTAAACAGCCACTTGTCTAGAAAAGGTCCTCCTCACCTGTGCTAGTTTTGCAAATCCCTGTGAATGTCCTTCTATTTTTTTCACTTTGTGTTTTTGAGCATAACGGCGGTTGCCATCCATGATGAAGGCGATGTGCTTGGGCATTGGGCCTGCCTAAATGCAAAGGGTGGGGGGGAGAAAGCAGAGAAATGATAAGCTGTCAGAAAAATGATAATAATCAAACTCAATTTCAGCCTCAGCATGTATCATGAGCCAGGGCAGAGATCAAAGGTCAGCAGAATCAGGCACCTGCTGACAGCCCACATTCAAATAAGAGCCACCTGGACCCGATCCTCCTATTCTTGCTTGTTCACCTGTGCCTCATTCTGGCCCAGAAGGGATGAGCAAATACAAGACCTGCTGCCCACTGCTTGTCTGCCCACTGGTTCTGTCTGGCAAGCAAGCGGGTGGTAGCAATAATAAGTCACAGCAATAGAAGAGAGTGGGTAGACTGTATTGCTAATGGCCTCCCAAACCAGGACAAGGCATGAACTCAGGCTTGCCCTCCCTAAAGGTGAGCACAAAGTGGGAGGGGGGGGCGGCCCGAAAATAGCAGTTGTGTGCAGAGTGCAGGAGCAAAAGCAACACAGATTAAGTCAGCAGTACACCTCTACCCCCCCCCAAATTACAGGTTTTTTAAAATAATAACTGCTGAGTTTTAGAACAAAAACACAGAAACTGAAAGGTGGTCCAGAGCCTAATCCTGGCAGATCTAAGAGCACCATAGGACAGCCTTGTTCATATGCTCATAAAGGTTGGCAACCTGCAAATACACACACACACACACACACACACACACACACACACACACACACCAACCTGCTGAGGAATAGTGGAGGAGGAACAGGGAGTTCTGTCCTCCTTGCAGGAGCCCACATTGTTTCTGTGCTGGGTGCAGAGGACAGGCAGAGCCAACCAACCCTTCTCCACCATCCCACTCACTTATCTGCAGGAAGGAAATTCCTTCCTGCCTATGGCCAAAAGAGCTATCCTCTACGGCAGGGCTGTGGAACCTGCAGCTCTTGGTCAGGCAATACATGGCCCTTAGCCTAATATCATGTCAGGTGGGAAGCCTGAAGGGAGGAAACATACGGAGTTCTGAAAGTGACCACTACAGAACTTAGAGAATAGTAATTTGTCTGTCCCCTCAGCAGTACACTATTGGGTGGGGGGAGACAGAGGTGGGTGCCCCTGCCTATATTTAGCTCTGGCCCATGAGAGATCACTGGCAAGAGAAGGAATGCCACTGCAGAAAAAAGGTTCTCCAGGAGAGACTCTAGGACCAGAATTTCCAGAGGTGTTCCCCTATAGCAGAGGTGGGAATCTATGGCTTACGGGCTTAATGAGACCTGCCAGGCCTCCTCATTTGGCCCATAAGGCTGTTCTGGCCAAGCATGCCCACCTAAATGTCATATATGACATCGCAATGTGCGGTGCTTTGCAAGATCTCATGGCCTACAAGATAGGGGATATGGGTTGCCGGCAGGATTCAGCTCTTCACCCTTCAAGCCCTATAGCATTATATAAGCAGCAATACTTCTAACACTCACATGCAAGCATCCAAGTCAAATAACTTGTGATAGCATCAGCGTAACACTTACCTTTATCACACTGGCACAGAATCTCTCCAAGATGGACAAATCTCCTTCTTTTATCCAAGACATGGTCCTCCCTTTTCAAGCAAACTTTTTTAAGTTGAAGAGAAAGGAGAGCCTGAAAGTTATGGGAAGAAAAAAAAAGTTTTATTCATCCTTATTATTAATTAAATTTCTATCCTGCCCTTCATCCCAAAGAAGCCCAGGATTTGGGGTGGGGGGGGGTGGGAAACAAAGCAGTGAAACAAAATAGTAAAACAAAAACATCTAAAAACAGTCACATATCCTTCAAGTTAATACTGAAGGTCTACCAGGCTTGCATGTTGAGCACACTGCTTTATGGAAATGAGTTGTGGACAACTTACAACTGCCAGGAGTGATGCTTCAACACCTTCTACATGAGCTGCATCAGGAAGGTTTTGGGTATCACTTGACAGAACAGAGACTCAAACAAAGGTGTGCTCTCCCAAGCCCACATTCCCAACATGTCAACACTCTGGTCTCGTCTACAGAATGGAAGATGGCAGAATCCCTGAGGGCCTGCTCTATGGGGAGTTGGCTTTAGGCACCAGGTCAGTTGGCAGACCATCTCTGTGTTACAAAGATGGCTGCAAAGATGACATGGAGGCTGGCAACATTAATCCCGCCATATGGGAATCCCTTGCAGACAATTGCACTATTAGGAGACAGTCAGGTCGTGTATCCATAGCAATGACCAGAGGAAGAATTGCTGCTGGGAGGAGTAGAGAGAAGAAATGTTGTGGTGCACCTGCAGCAGCACAACTGGACAATTTCATCTGTCTCTACTCAACAAAACATGTCTCTCCCATATTGGTCTGTACAGCCACAGCAAGTGCTGTAAGTCTCTAATGGTTTGACTTTACCCACAAAGGTGTACTCTTCCATTGTCTCCCAAGACTGGCGGATGCCAACTAGAACAACTAATTGCTGGGAACAGTTATCTTTCAGCCATCAAATGCCTTTGTGAACAGGAATGTTTTAAAATACAATCTGAAGACACCGGAATTTTGGGACACAGGGTCGTCTTTGGATGAACATGCATCTTACTGATCCATAACAGAAGGAATGAAGGTTCTCTGGTTCTCCAGCTGTTGCTAGACTACAACTCTCATCATGGCCAACTGCTCACTATACCGGCTGGTGCTAATGGGGAGTCCAGCATCTGGAGACCCCCAGGGTCACCATACCTTGTTTCACAGCAGTTATGGAGGAACCTTTGCAGTTTTATGGATTGTAATATGATAGAATATTGGCCCAGTGTATAACCACAGAGCCTAGGAGAACCGATCAGAAGGTCGGCGGTTCGAATCCCCGCAACGGGGTGAGCTCCCATTGCTCGGTCCCTGCTCCTGCCAATCTAGCAGTTTGAAAGCATGTCAAAGTGCAAGTAGATAAATAGGTACCACTCCGGCGGGAAGGTAAATGGCGTTTCCGTGCGCTGCTCTGGTTCGCCAGATGCGGCTTAGTCATGCTGGCCACATGACCTGGAAGCTGTACGCTGGCTCCCTTGGCCAATAAAGCGAGATGAGCACCGCAACCCCAGAATCAGTCATGACTGGACCTAATGGTCAGGGGTCCCTTTACCTTTACCATTTATTAACCTGGCTTTTAAGATCCACCTGCCTCTATGTGCAACTCAATGGAGCTGAATAGACATGTACTGGATTGCAATGTCAGTTACATAACTCCGCCCTCAGTAACAGCAACCCCTCTAGCAGTACTGGGGCAAAGGGGGAGAAGGCGTTCTGCCTTCTCTCTTAACAATTGTTTCAGTGGTTTGAAGGCTGTTTCTCTTCTCTTGGACAGTGCCTTGTCTTTATACATTTGCCCAGCAGCCATAGGAGACCTGGAACTCCACATGAAGTAGTAGGAGGAATGCAGTGCCCCCCCGTCCCTCCTCTGCACTCAGCACAGAAATGTAGTAGGTGGCTGCTAGAGGGACGAAGCTATTCATCCTTCTTCTGCCAACGCCCAGCAAGGTAATAGGGTGTGCATTTGTTTTTTGGGCAGACTAATAACTTTAGTGGGGTTATTTGGAAGGCTGCTACTGGGGCAGTGGAAGGAAAAGGCTGAGGTGGGGTTAGAACACAGCAGAAAAGGAGGGTACTCTATAAAATAAATAATGGCGGCTCCCTGTTTGTGGAATGCTCACCCCAGAGAGGCATGTTAGCATCTGTTTTAGGTGCCTGGCAAATACATTTTTATTCACCCAGACCTGTGGACTTGAATTTTTTGCTTCTTTTAGTAGAGCGGGGTTGAGTTGGATCTTCTGTTTTATACATAATACAGTGGTACCTCAGGTTAAGTACTTAATTCGTTCCGGAGGTCCGTACTTAACCTGAAACTGTTCTTAACCTGAAGTACTACTTTAGCTAATGGGGCCTCCTGCTGCTGCTGCGCTGCCGGAGCCCGATTTCTGTTCTCATCCTGAAGCGAAGTTCTTAACCTGAAGCACTATTTCTGGGTTAGTGGAGTCTGTAACCTGAAGCGTATATAACCTGAGGTACCACTGTACTGTACAGGTGAATATTTTAGGTTATTTTTCCTCTTGTTTTTACACTAGCTTTTAAATTTGTAGGTCAATTCATGTTCTCCTTTCTGAGAAAAAGTGACTAATACTAATAAAAGTGACATAATGATAATTATGACTATACAGTAGTAATATAATATGAAGACTATATACACCTGTAACTCAAGATAACACTTTGTGCATCTGATAAAACAAACTGTGGTCCATGAAAGCTTATGCCATCATAAACTTTGTTTAAGGTGTCGCATGACTTTGTTGTTCTTGCTGCAACAAGATTAACACAGCTGGAAATATGATGGAGGTGTTAGTCATCAATATATCAGCGTTTCTGCTTTATTTTTTTTAGCTCTGTTTACTGCTCTTGAAAGCCACTTTGAGAGTCATTTGGAAAAGATGTCTAAAAATAAACTTGAAGAAATGTAGCCTAGTTTTCACTGAAGTGGCAAACCTAGGAGTGTTCCACTTCAGATTACAAGGCAAGATCTTTCACATTATTGACTGCTCCTCCCCACAAATAATGATGATACAAAACTCCCTGCATGCAGAAAAGTAGCACATCAGAAAGAAGCATTCTAGTCTAGCCCTCTTTCAAAATATATATTTTTGGAGTTTCTCTAGCCATTCCTTGTATGAGTTTCTGAACACACCCAGAAGTTCCTGGTCTATCCATATGGATTGTTTGGCAATATGAAAAAGGTAGTGGGAGGAACTTCTCTAAAGATGTCGGTAAACTCCCCCGGTCCTTCTCATAATTACTGAGGGTGTTGGGAAAAACAAGGTATTTCATCAAAAGAGGAAGATGTAATTATTGTCACCTCTCCCATGACAGGAGGAGGAGAAGGGGCAACCCCACCTTTAAAAACAGAAATCATAAAGCAGGTTCATTTTCATGGCCCAACTAAATGAAGAGAGTGGAAGCAAGACATTCCCACTTAGGCCCTACTTCCTAGCGCTCTCTCTCTGTGTGTATAGGTAAACAAATATACACATAACCACCACACATGAATGACCATACTTATCATCAATATTTATATCCTTCCTATAAAGTATCTCAAAGATGAAACCCTTTACAGTTGGAACAGATTCTTCCTTATTCCCTAGTATGTTCCAGGGTTTCTGAAAAAGTGCTTAACAGTTCAACCCTATGCATATCTACATAGAAGTAGGATATGCTGTAATCCTAGGAACTTACCTGTAAAGTCCAATTAAATGGGGCTTACTTCTGAGTAATGTAGGATCATGTTATTCTTTCATGGGTTTTTTTTACATATAGTTGGACTGTTGGGGGGGGGCGGGTTAGGGAGGGAGGAAAAACTGCAACCTTATACCACTTATCTCAGAGTGAGACCCAGAATGGGGATTACTTTCCATATAGAGTTGTTCTATAAATCTCCAGCAGTAGCATCAACGAAAGAGTAAAAACAATAGGATCATGCCCTGTAAGAGACTTCAGCTGTCCACCTAACCCCACTTACCTGGGAGAAAGGTCCATTGAATTCAACAGGACTTACTTCTGAATAGGCATGCTTGGGATTGCAGAGTGACCAATTAGAAACAATTCATCGGAACCCAGAAAACTGCCTCATACCAAGTCAGACCACTGAGCCACCTAGCTCAGCTCGTCTACACTTGGCTGGCAGTGGGTTTCAGGGGAGTCAGTCTCTCCCAGCTCCACCTGAGGATATCTGGGGTTGAATCAGGGACCTGTTCCCATGCAAGGCAGATACTCTACCCCTGAGCTATGATTCTCCCACTTCACCAGATTCATCAAGAGTCAAACCCATCCCAGGGATTAGCGCTGTAGACCACAAAACCTCACACCGCAGTTTATTCGTTCACCTTTTAAGGCACCACCAAAACTCTTTTGGCACTGCAACAGGCGAATCCTTTTCCAAAAGATGAACATACGGTTCACCATGTCACCCACGGAAACAAACTAAGAAAAGCCATTCGACCTGGAAGAGGGGCCCTCTCTCTTCCCTCCACCTTGAAAGGGGTCCCTCCCAAGACGGGGGGGGCACTGGAACCCCCCAAACCACCGCAGGGAGCAGAAAGAGCCCCGATCCCTCTTCCCGCCTAAGAAGGGCTCCTGCGTGTTTGTCTCTACAGGGCAGTCGCTCCAAAGGAAGCCCCGCTGAGCTTGACCAGTAGGCGCTCCTCTCACTCACCCGCCTGCCGAGTCTGAAGTTGCACCTCTTGGAGACTCGGCGGCGGCAGCTGCTCTGCAAAGGAGCGTGACGTGCCCTTCCGTATATGTCACTGCGACTCGACCCGCCTTCCGAGTTACGTCACCGTCTCGGAAGTGCGCGGCGAGCGCGCGCCCCTTCGCACGAGGGGAGGAGGATTCCAAGGCCTGGCCCCTCAGAGAAAGAAGGGAGTGCGCGTGCGCGCGTTTGGAAATCTCCGGGCCGAGCGTTGAAAGATTCGAATTGGAACGTTCGCGTTGCAGCTGCAACGGATGGTGCTCGAAGAGGCTCGCGATATTCTGACAACAGCAACGGCGCTGGCATACAATAAAAATTTAGCCTAGCATATGTGTATGCATCTTATATCTATCTAGAGCTCTGTGTGTGTGAGACCCGAAAAGCAGTTCTAAATACTGCAGTGCAAAACGTTTAAATTCTGAACGTAAAAATAATAGTGATGATAATAATATTCTGCTTGATATCAAAACAGCATTAACACTTAGCAGCGATACTAACTGGAAGTGCAGGCAGAGGTGAAACGATAGGTATAAATGGCGGATAAATGGCAAGCTGACCTTTGTTCACCAGCCTTGAAGTACAGGCGAATCGCGTGGCACTATCGGTAGCAGCGACTGCCAGCGCCACCCGAAGCCTGGCTAGATCGTCGGTGGTTTTAGAAAAAGAGTATCGGGAACAGACAGCCCGTCAATCCCACAGTTTGCTCGAAGTAAGTCTCGTGGAGTTTAATGGTGAAAACTTGCACAGGGTTGTAGCCAGCAATATTGTCACCGCTATCGTTATTATTTACTCTGGCTTTTTAGGTTAACTTCTTACAAGTCAATGTGCAAAATTCAAAATCGATAATAAAAACATGATCAGTTACAGTGTAATGAATAACATTAAAAGCGCTGCTAAACAAAAGTTATCTTAAAACATGCCAGGATACAGATAAAAACTACAAACAAACCCTAAAACCAACCAAGATATAACAAAGCAAATGCTTTGTGTGTGTGTAATTATAATTAAGGCATTTTTTAAAAAAAAAGATTATTTACTATGAATAATTAGTTCTTCCATTTGCTTGTTTTCCTGTTCATGCCCAATATTTTCTCCCTTTTTTATCAGGTTCATTCAGGAGTCACCAATCTTTTTACACCCCTCGGCACACCCGGATTTTTCAGTGAGTGCTCTGGGCACCAAGCCCTCTGGTCATTTCTTTCCCCCCACCAGCATGTGAAACATGAAAAGAGCATGCACACCATACACTTCACTTTTCAAAGGATCTGAATAAAAGGCAGATCTAGTAGAATTAATCTGAGCACATGGAGCTGAAAGAAAAAGAAGTGACTTCCAACTTTTTTCTTCAACTCTGTTCTTTTTGAGGAAGAAAAAGGTGACTATCCTTTAAGAGTGATTAGATGGGCCGGTTCAGAGGCTTCATGGGCAAGACCTCAGCAGTGGTGGACTTTGGGCTCTTAAATTTCAGTGTTGCCCTGTGTGATGCTAAAATTTGGTGTCCCCTGCCTCTTGCGCTCTTTTACAGCATTGTTGTGCTGCTTGGCACCACACGTGCCCAGTGCAGCCGCACCGGTTGTGCTACCCTAAAACCGCCTCTGACCTCAGTATCTTGAAACCCACACTTGCTATATTGGCAACCCCCTATATCTGATAGCAAGCATATGTGCAGTGACTGTGGTTTTCTTAACATTTGTACAGGGCCCTAGAGAATTTGGCATTTTATAACTAATGATCTGTATTTCCTGAAGTAACCCTGCTGTCAGTCTGCATTAAGAACACTGATAAGTGATAGCCTGAATTTGGCAAGCCTGTAAGAAAGGATGTAAAATGTTTGCTTTACCTTCAATGAAACTTCAGGTTTCTGTCAGTCTCTGTCTTTGAAAAAGAGCTTTCAGCGGCTCCTTCTGAATACCACAGGGCTCTGGAATAGGGCTAGGGAGCCTTTGACCCTCCAGACATTTTTGGACTCCATCTCCCATCAGCCCCAGCCTGGATAACCAATGATCAGATGATAGGAGTTGTAGTCCAACAGCTTCAGGAGGTTCATTACCTGTAGAAAATTATCAAAGTTCAGACTTAAGGCTGCTGGCAAGAAGGGCTATCCACTGCCCACTCTTCTGGTAGGGATCTTGTGCCTTAAACAGCCAGTAGGCAAGCAGAATTTCAACAGTGATAGCTTTTTTCCAGCATGGAGAGGCTGTGCTATGGGGAAAACTTTATCCGCTAAAATCTGTCTGCCATGTAGTTGCTAATGCACAGGAGCCTTGCCAAGGGGGGAAATGTAAGAACTCTAATTATTATTATTTTAATTATCACCTATTGTTTGATTAATGTGTACTTCGTTCATTAGCATTTTCAAATAACCTGCAATTATTCTTTACAATTCTTGTTATCTTGCATCCTCTTCCAGTGAAATCAATTTACTGGCTGGGTCATAAGACCAAATTCCAGAACAGTAACCGTCGTATCCTTGTTATGATCAAAGCAACAGATAAAGCTAAGATACAGTGAGTGACTTCTTCAACCACCACTCCCCTTTCCTTCCAGTCTAAATCCAAATCATTCTGAAACACTCACTCCCCCTAACAACCTTGAGTAGAACTTAAGATGTTTCCCATTCTAGCCTTGACCTCTCCAAAACAAAGTGTTGTGTACGATGCAAGTCCTCAGAGCAGACCCATTGAAGTTAATGGGCATGACTAAATTAGATTCAGTCATTTTAGTGGATTTACACTGAGTTGAACTTAGTTGGATACAACCCTAAAACTGAATAAATTCTTGCCTCTATCACACTTTATTTTATTTATCTGCTACATGAAATAATGGCATTTCAGAATCTAAGACATGGTAGGGATGGAATGAGGGATTGGAAGGGAAATGGAAAGCAAGTAAATTCAGATATTAATTCTTCATAATGTTCAGGGCTTGCATTCCAATTAAGGCAATTTTAATTGATTTATCATAGCAGTTTCCATTGGTTGATAAAATGGGACAGAGACCAAAATAGTACATATTCCAATTGTTCTATGCTATTATATATATATGAAGTTAAACATGAAGTTGAAGTTGGCTTTTCATTTTCATCATCATTATTAATTGTGTCACAGACAGGAAGTTCAAGGAGCTGAAGTTACAGCGGTGCATTTAAAGTAACTGTGTATAAGCAAAATTATACGCAAAAATATTATATTAGGACAAATTCACACTAAAACGCTGGTGAATGTTCACGAGGACTTTTTAAAAAAACAAACAACCGCGCAGATTAACGTGGAGAATTGAATTTAGAAATAAAAAATAACTAAAATAGACAGATTTGCCCATCCTTACACAGAACCTTCTATATCAGGTGCACAAAGTGGTAACCTCAATGGATAGGAATATACAGAGAGATGATGTGGGGGAGGGAATATTTTTACACAGCCCATAGGTGTGTCCCATTATGATGCAGAGCACCAGTAGAAGTATAAGCCACTCAGAAGAGTAAAAGATCCAATCCAAATGGGTGTGTGACCTGCTGTCATCCAGCAATGAATTGGGAAAGCATCTCATAAGCACCTAGAGAAGAACAATTATTTTCCGTAGTGAGTCGGCCACTCCTAGATCCTATTAAACCTCAGCCTGATTATTTCAAAGGTCGGTGATCGTGTGTGTCACCAATATGAGCAGTGAAACCAGTGATTTAAATGGAATAGAATGTGAGAGCCAGTTAACATTGTAGATTAGGACTGGGGAGGCCCAGGTTCAACTCACGAAGCTTGCTGGGTGGCACTGGGTCAGCAATTCACTTTTTCAACCTATGTACCACACCATGTTTTGAGCAGGCATCGAAAACAGTACAGTGGAACCTCGGTTTTTGAACGTAATCCATTCCGGAAGACGGTTTGACTTCCGAAACGTTTGAAATACGAAAACTGAAAGCGGAAGCCTCAATACAATAGGGAAACTCAAAACAGAAGCCAGCATTTTGGGCTTCTGAAAATCGTTCGGAAACCGGAGCAGTTGCTTCCAGGTTTTCAGCGTTTGAAAGCCGAAACATACGACTACAGAGACGTTCAACAACCAAGGTTCCACTGTACAATGAAGGTGCCTGAACAACATTAACAGGCAGTGAGTTCCAGAGAACAGGTGCTAGGGTTGCCATATTTCAAAAAGTAACGTTCCTGACACACACAAAGTGCATTGCCATACATCTGGCTTGCCATAATTCCTCCTTGACTCCATTTTAGGCAAGCCTAGCAGGTGCTGCCCCACTATAAACCTTCCAAGTGCAACAACAGGGATCATTCAGTGTTGAGCATAAGGGTTAATTATGTTAATGTTAAAATCCACTAGCCAAGGCCAGAGGATGGGTGGTGTTGCTTAGAGACCAAAGAGAAATGGTCTCTGCCAAGGTAACACATGCTCCAATTGGATGTGTAGTTCTGATGCAATTTCCCCCGTATGTTTAAGCTGAATGGCTCACTGAACTAAGAAAGATAAAATATTTCTGTTCCTTTCTCTTAATATTTTACACTACTTTTGCTGTTTCCTCAGTAAAGTGTTTGCGTAGCCCTTGGAATCTAACCCTCACATAAGATGTGATTCCCCTTTACTTGTGGGGTGGGACTCCTGCACACCATTTACTGCTCTGCCAAAGGTAGCAAAATCCTATATTATTATTGCTGTGCTTTTGAATTGCTTCATACGAAACGTCTCAGAGACATTTAACATAAAAAAAAAAAATCAGCAATAGCAACCCATATGAAACACTTTCTTGTATACAAATAATTAAAACAATTTACGGTGATATATAAAAAATACAATTACAGCAATTTCACATATAAAAGCACAATTAAAACAATTTGGTATATATGAACCATTTCAAATCCAATACAGATACAGACTTGAGCTGGCCCTGAGCATGAGAGTTTGGTGACAAACGTAATTAAAGCAACATCACCGCCACACAGACAGTGTGGTTTCTGTCCTTCTGGAGCTGTTTTAATAGATGCAATCTGTTTTGTAGCTGGAGCTCATAGAGGTGTCGTCAGCCCATTGGGTGATGGAAGGGGCGGATTTGTCCTTGCAGTTTTGCAAGATGAGTTGCTTGGCAGCTGGGACTGCTTGGGGAAGTATTTACTCGAGGGTACGTCCTATAAAACTGGCACATACCCCATCAGCAGAGTGAAGGAAACCTCAAGCACCAAATTATATACAGGTCAAAACTACACCAGAAGGCTGCCGTTGGTGAGCACTCCCATATCATATACCCAAGGGTGCCAGATGGCTATCTGCCAGTGTTGGCTCCAGGCTCTGGGGAATCCTTGAGCAAGGTGTTCTCAATAACCCTACCCTGCTTTTCTTCCTCACAACTGTTGGTGCTGCCCATTTGCTTGACTGTAAAGCAACCCAAAGCTGTTGATCTTGTTAGAATTCCCGCTCCTTGATTGCAGTCATTGGATTTTTATCTATCACATGACGGTATATGTTTTGACTCCACAGAGTGGGAAGTGATGGAGACAGAATGTTTGTGTTATTGTGTTCCGTAAAGTGGGACTATTGTCCTTTGTTCTTTTTCTCTTTGCTGTCTGATGCTAGAGAGAGAGGCAGCCATGTTGCAATGCTCCATGTGTGTTTATATGTAAATAAAGTAGATTAGTCAAAATGCTGAGTTGCTGAGGTCTGTCACGCAAGCTGCGAAGACTCTGCGGATCCCTAAGTGTGCTGGTGTCTGTTGCTGTGATGTTCAGGCTGAAGAAAGCTTTTGAAGCTTCCGAATGATTGACCAGGAGGGAGAGAATATGCCAGTCGGGCATGTGTCTCTGGCAGGGTCCTACTCAAGTGCAGGACGAGCTCCTGACAGATCTTACCGGGTGAGGCCTTGGCTTTCTGGGGCCTAGCTGAGAACTGCCAGATTCTTGTCACTCCCATTGCAGTAGATCGGCTCCTGGGAGCCCGGGTGATGCCATCACCTCCAGGGCAGGTGACAGGAAAGAGGGCCTGGCCTAGCTGGTAGGAGCAGCAGCCAGCTGATATGGCAGTTCCTCCACTATATGTCATGGTGGAAGCCATGTTTATTCTTGTGACTGCTTTATCTACATATTAAGTGGTAGGTGTGGCTAATTTTACCATCAAAATGTGCATATATGTCGGAGGAGCTAAAGACAACTTATAGGTACTTTTCTTCCAACCTGGCTGGTTCCTTGAGCCAAACTGGGAATCTGCTGCCCCTGTGGATCTTGCAGTTTGAGGCGGTCACCTCACATGACCTCATAGGTGGGCCGGCCCTGCCTGCTCCCTTACCCAGAAAGCAGTCATACCTCCATGTTCTAAGTAAGGATGGGTGAATGTGTCCGTTTCAGTTTCCTCTCCGTTTCTTATTTCCCAATACTAAGTTCAGGACAGGTCTCCACATTTTTACATCATTCTGTAAAAAAATTTAAGTCCTCATGAAAATCCTGATATACATATTTTTGTATGCACTTTTGCCTAACGGACACATTTTTACAAATAAGTTTCCCCTAATGCATATGTGTGTGTTATTTTCACTAATATGTGTATTTTTATGCACATTTTACCTTATCATGTGCATTTTTGTATTAGTTAGCTGGAGAACCGCGTTGCTAAATTCACAGAAGTGCACATTTCACAGAAGTGCACATTTCAAAGATGGCTGTGTTTTGATCCCCATATTGTTTCAGAAAGTGTGAACTAGTTAGCTTCACCTTGAAATGCAAACTTAATCAAATTTCTCTCCTCCCTACTTCTGAGACAGCCACCATTGCTGCCCTCTGCTTTTGGGGGTCTCTCATTTGCCCACTTTCCTCACTCTGATGGTCTTATTGGTGATTCTGGCCTCCTTCCCTCCAAATCCTGACAATTCCAGACCCTTTGCATCCTCACATCCTCTTGCTTTTCTATCTTTGGAGTTCATTCTTTGGAAGCTTGTAGATGGGTTCTTAGTATTATAAACAGATCATTCAGATTTCAATACAGTGGTACCTCAGGTTAAATACTTACTGTAATTCGTTCCGGAGGTCCGTTCTTAACCTGAAACTGTTCTTAACCTGAAGCACCACTTTTGCTAATGGGGCCTCCTGCTGCTGCTGCGCCGCCAGAGCATGATTTCTGTTCTCATCCTGAAGCAAAGTTCTTAACCTGAGGTAATATTTATGGGTTAGCGGAGTCTGTAACCTGAAGTGTATGTAACCTGAAGCGTATGTAACCCGAGGTACCACTGTAAAGCAATTTTAGTGCTAAAACTGAAACCATTCGCCTTCATGTCTCTTCTCTCTCTCTCCTTCCACCCATACATCTCTCTTCCTCAGTCTGGACTTAAGGCTAGAAAAATGAGAAAAAGGAATAAGCCAAGAAACTGAAATGGATTCATTCCTCCATACCTAATCTTCAGACACTTTGCTCCCACCTTTCACTTTTCAAAGGCATACGGCTTCTTCTTTGCCACATATGTTTGGAGCAGCCTTCCAGAACACCTGTGTGATGACACCTCTCTCTTACTTCATTTAAAGCCCTACTTGGAACCCACGTTTCCCATCAAGCCTTTGGCACAACGCCTATTCTCCACACCCTATGTAACTAATCCTAATCAAGTGGAGCAGAAAAAATTGCATATTATTTCCCCTGCCTCCCATGTTGAATTTTAGAGATTGTAAGATCTTTAGACAGGCAACTAGCCTCTTGCATTCTGTGAAGCACTGCACACTGTAAATACTATGGAATAACAACAACAACAACAACAATAATAATAATAATAATAATAATAATAGGGTATCAAATTGATCTCATCAGAACAAAGATTTCTTGCTGAACAGGACTTTGACCAGCAAAGCTCTGGTGAAGAAATACAAAACTCCATCTGTGCGAGGAAAACAAGGTCACAGCCACACCATACATTTAAAGCTCTCTTATACCACTTGAGTGGGACGCAGGTGGCACTGTGGGTTAAACCACAGAGCCTAGGACTTGCCGATCTGAAGGTTGGCGGTTCGAATCCCCGCGACGGAGTGAGCTCCCGTTGCTCGGTCCCTGCTCCTGCTAACCTAGCAGTTCAAAAGCACATCAAAGTGCAAGTAGATAAATAGGTACCGCTCTGGTGGGAAGGTAAACGGCGTTTCCGTGTGCTGCTCTGGTTTGCCAGAAGCGGCTTAGTCATGCTGGCCACATGACCCGGAAGCTATATGCCGGCTCCCTCGGCCAATAAAGCGAGATTAGCCCAACCCACCCCACAACCCAACAACTCAACCCAACCCAACAACTCAACCCAACCCACAACCCAACCCAACAACTCAACCCAACCCAACCCAACCCACAACCCAACTCAACCCAACAACTCAACCCAACCCAACAACTCAACCCAACCCACAACCCAACCCAACAACTCAACCCAACCCAACCCAACCCACAACCCAACCACTCAGCCGCAACCCCAGAGTCGGTCATGACTGGACCTAATGGTCAGGGGTCCCTTTACCTTTATACCACTTGAACAGCCTCAGATTGTCTGTTTATTTGGTTGTAAGTTGCTTTGGGTTGCCCTGGGCAAAATAAAGTGACTAACAAATTTAATAATAATAATACAACAACGGAACTGTAATTTTTGGGGGGGGGGCTGGGCTGGGAATTGTAACTCTGTGAAAAGTCTCCTTTCAGCACCCTTAAACTACAGTTCCCAGGATTCTTTGCAGGGGGGATGCAAGTGATCCGTGAGTTTTTCAAATGCATGACATGGATGTGAACATACAGGATTATTTTTTGGAAATTAGAGCTTGTTTGGTGACAGATATTTTCAGAGGCGGAAGTGTGGGGGGTAGTAGTAAGAGTCCTTTCTGAAGAGGACACACAAAAGCAAAGGAAGCTGTGTTGGTCTATGGGGCAGGTAGGGGGAAAGAATCTAAAATTCACTCATGGTCAGGCAACAATTTAGGACTAGCCAAAGTGTCACAGAACAATGAGCTGCATTTTCCAGAAGACTTAATCTGGCTGGATGTTAAGCAAAGCAGGGCTGAGAGAGGAGGGGAAACAGCTTAATGAAAAACAGAGCAAGTAGAATGAGGGCTGAATTTCACACACCCCTCCACAAATGCTGCTGATCCAGTTTGCCTCCCTGTCTCACCGTGGCTGCTTTAAAAGCAGTTGAGAGGTGCAATCATGGATTTATTTTATTTTGCATTTATTTTGACTCTTGGATACTTCTCAACACCAGGGGGCAGGTGTGGAGGATTAGTCATCTATATGTGTATTTATTTAACAGACTTTAGAAGCTACTTTATTGTATAAACCTACAGGCAGTTTACATAAAATATACATTCAAATTATCAATAAAAGTCCAAAATTAAAATGAAGCTAACCTAAAGAAACGAACAAAAATCAAAATATCAATAAAACCAACATTTAAAAACATACATTCTAAAATAAAACTGCATGTTAAAATACACACTGACCTTACGTATCTGTGTAGACTTGCCTAAATAACAAAAAAATTAGCAGTTTAAAAAGTCTGAACTTTTCCTATAAAGCAAGGCATGTGCCATGCTACCCATGCCTCAATACCAGAAGGCCATGAGAAATTAAAGCATTTTTAGAAGTGTGGGTTAAAGTCCTAGGCTTGTATATCCTCTAGTTGAGGGGTCGGGACCATTTCCCAGCACAAATGGTTTCCTCATGGGGAACCAGGGAGGAGGTGCATGCCAGTTGTGGGTGGGGCAAAATGTCTTGGATCAGCTCAATTCTTTCATTTATTTGGGCTATTTATAGCCCACTTTTCAGCAAAGTCTCTCAGAGTAGCATACAATAGGAGAATAATCACAATTTATAAGCAATAAAACATGGAAATAATAAAAACTGAAAGAAAACAAGACACAGCTGAGTTATACAATAAGGTAAAACTGCAACATTAAAAACCCCAAACACGTAAAAGGCCTGGGAAAAGAAAAAAGGGTTTCAATGGCATCATCACTAACAAGAACCACAAAGGCTGGTTCAAGGCACGCCTCTTGGGAGTTATTTCCAGAGTTAGTGGCTACGTAGACACCATACATTTAAAACACATTTTCACCAAAGAACCCTGGAAACAGTAGTTTACCCTTTACAGAGTTGCCATTCCCAGTGCCCTTTAAAAACAAACAAACTACAATTCCCAGAATTCTTTGGGGGAAGTAAAGTCATGTGCTTTAAATGTGTGTTAAATACGTACAGTCAAACCTCGGGTTAAATATGCTTCGAGTTGAGCGCGTTCGAGTTGCGCTCCTCGGCAACCCGGAAGTAACGGAGCACGTTACTTCCGGGTTTCGCTGCTTGCGCATGTGCAGACACTCAAAATGACGTCACACGCATGCGCAGAAGCGACGAAAAGCGACGCATGCATGCGCAGACGTGCTGTCGCTAGTTACGTTTACCTCTAGATGCGAACGGGGCTCCGGAACGGATCCCGTTCGTAGCTAGAGGTACTGCTGTACAGTAATACCTCTGGTTACGAACCGCCCTCCTTGCGAAGGCTTCAGGTTAGGAGCTCCGCTAACCCGGAAGTAGGTGCTCCTGGTTGCAAACTTTGCCCTGGGATGTACGCGTGCAGCAGAAGGCCGCATTAGCAAAAGCTCAGGTTAAGAACAGTTTCAGGATAAGAACGGAGCTCCGGAACGAATTAAGTTCGTAACCCGAGGTACCACTGTATATGGCGTGTACGCAGTCAGCAGGCTTCCATCCTGCCTCTTACTCAAAGACTGGTGGGGCAGCTATGAGCCCAACATTTAGGCTGGTTGTGTCAGCAAAGACTCTCTCTTAAAACAAAGGGTGTAGTTCATCGCTGGGAAGAACGCAAACTGCCTGTGGGGGCTTGGTGAGCAGAGGGCGTTGTGCTGACCAGCTGCCACCATTTCCCTCAGGATGATGGCCTCCACTAGCACAGCAGCCCTGACAGGATCAGGCTCTCCCTCCTCCAGCTGGTCAGCATGCGGGCTGAAGTCAAAGCGGTCAATCATGTCGTTGAAATGGCAGAGCTGGGCAGGCGAGCAGTTGGCACACGGGTTAAGCGGGCAATACCCCCGCCGGTGCACCTCCAGGCTAACCCAGTGGATGTAGGTCTTGCGGCAGCGGGGGCAGTGGTGTAGGCGCTGGTGATCATGGAGGCGCTGGTGGAGTTTGAGGTGGATGTGCTGGGTGAAACGGCTGTGGCATAGGCAGCATGCATAAGCCTTGATCCCAGAGTGCAGGCGGAGATGGGTTTTGAGGTTGCTGGTACTGCTGAAGCGTTTGGGGCAGACCTAGGGGAGAGATTGGTTTCTTGTTAGCCCAAGCACCGGTGCATTATGGGAAGGAGAAACCCTAGACTGGCTCATCTGTGCTTAATTTCCAGAACGATGCGGTTCATATTAAGCCTTGAGCTTGCTCCTTTACTTGTCAAACTTCAGACGAGCAGCCTTCTAGGAGCTCTTTAGCATCACTGAGGTGCTGCTTTCCAACAATCAGCTGGAAGCGGAATTAAAAATGGTAATTTCTTCATAGCGCTTAATAGAGCCAGGGCTTAGAATGAACTAGTTTGGTTTAATGACGTTCACGGAATTAGTTCAGAAATCTCTGAACTATACCTGAAAGTACTGCCCATACGCCAGGTGAACTGAATTTCATTTTGGGATAGAACTATGAATGATTTCTAGTTCATCTTCAAGTTTATTCTCTTGCATGTGGTTCCCCCTCTCTCTCATTAGACTCTTTGGGCCTTTAAACTTAAAGATCATAAGCATTGGGAAAAGGAGATTAAACCATCTACATTCCACTGTATGTATATTTTGATGTTCCCTTAGTCTTCTTAAGCATACAGTGGTACAAACGCTTCAGGTTGCTGATGCTTCAGGTTACAAACTCCGCTAACCTGGAAGTAGTTCCTCAGGTTAAGAACTTTACTTCAGGATGAGAACAGAAATTGCGCGGCGGTGGTGCGGTAGCAGCGGGAGGCCCCATTAGCTAAAGTGGTACCTCAGGTTAAGAACAGTTTCAGGTTCAGAATGGACCTCTAGAACGAATTAAGTTCTTAACCAGAGGTACCACTGTATTTTATACTTCAGTGCAGCAACTTATAACATTCTGAATGCAGGAAAAAAATGAGCAAGGATTATTTGGATCAACTTGAATTGACCTATGAATTGAACTGGTTTGTTTTGTAAAGGGATGTTCATGAAAGGGATGTTCTTTTGGACATGTTGATTTTGAACTAGTTTCTTTTTAAAGTTTCCAAGCTCTGAGTATAGTGTAATTCAGCAGTGCCTTTCCTTGTGGCCATACGAAGAAATAAGGCCCACATGACTTTAATTAGAAGCTTTCTCCTTTTGGTTTCTAGTCCTAATTGCTTACAAATTCAGTGTGGCCCAATGAATCACTGGAGAATTGCATGATAATTTGTAGGTTTCTATTGCCTGCTGAGACTTTTATTTCCTGCTGCACTGTAATGCAACCAAAGCCGTGTACAAATATAGAACTTAAAAAAAAGCCATGGATACAGTAAATCAAATTAAAATGCAACACACAAATACAACAATCACATATGATAAAATAATTAAAGTCTGAAATGTGAAGAAAGATTTGGCATCCATTTCTTACACTTAGATATTGAAATATTAATATGCCTAATAAACCAATGATAAAATTAAGTATGATTTGATGGCCTGTGTGAAAGTGAACCAGCTGGACAGACACTATCCCAGGCCCTGGCCCTAGAATCTACAAACTGTGTTTCCCGTAATGAGGGACCAGAGAACAGCTTCCCACTCCATATTTCCAGCCTTATGGTTTGGGCAAATTCATATTGATTATTGGGAGAAGGAGAAAAAACTTCTCCCTCTCCACTCCACGTATAATTTTATATCACTATCACTTTCCTCCTTAAACACCATTTCCCCCTCAGCCCCAAATGCTTTCCATACACACATATCTCCAAGGGGCCAAATGGTCTCCTGGCCTTTTAATGAGGAAAGAAAAGTGCCACCTACCAGGCACTTGTGTGGCTTCTCGCCCGTGTGCACCAGATGGTGTTTCTGCAGGTGAGCCAGCTGAGTGAAACGTTTTTTACAGACCTGGCACTGAAAAGGCTTCTCGCCACTGTGCACTCTCAGGTGGACCTGTAGGAGGAGGACAGTTCAGTGTGAGCTTGGAAAGGATGGAAAAGGGGTGCCTAAAAGGGTGTTTTTAAGAAAAATAGACATAGAGAAAGGAACAAAAGGGTTCAGTTGTGGTTCGGTACAGAGGAAGCCACTTTAATACTGAATTGGACCAGTGGCCCATCTAGCTGACAGGCAGCGGCTGGCCAGGGTTTTAGGCAGGGAACATTCCCAGCCCTACCTAGCAATGCCTTGGATTGAACCTGGGATCTTGCGCAAACAGGGCAGATCCCCTGCTAGTGAGTTATGTGTCTTCCCCCAAAAGAAGAGCAAGGTTGAAGACAAAGAATCTCCATCTGCAATGAAGGTTATGCCACACCCAGGGCATCAGGAAGGAGTGCAAATAAAGAAAAATGCTATTATTCCGCACCATTTTGAAGTTCCCCTCCTTTTTTCAGCCAAAACCCATCTACCAAGCTGGTCTCCACTAACAGAGAATCTAAGGGTAGTCACAATGTGAACTTCAATAAGGTAAACTCAGGGCCGGATTTAAGTTTGATGAGGCCCTAAGCTACTGAAGTTAATGGGGCCCTTTGTATGTCCAGCTGTCCTTTGTCAACAACAAATGGTCACTGTTTTTTGTGTTGAATATATGCTATATGGTAATTAAATGGACCTAATAGGTATCTAAAGCCATTTGAACATAATTTTATTTGTTTTTTATCTTATAGTTTGGAAATGTACATCCAGGTTTTTTCCCTTTAATTTTTTTGGGTGGCCCCCAAGAGAGTGGGGCCCTAAGCTATAGCTTGTTTAACTTATACGTAAATCCGGCACTGGGTATACTGAGCACACACCTGAGTGAACCCTTACTACACCCACCCACCCCCCTAGCATATTACTGGGCTATGTCTGCAACCCCATCTCATAATTCTGATCCCAAAATAAAATTCTGCAGCCGTAGTCAAACACAGTGTCACAATGGAAAGTCCAGTGTTAACACAGGTACAGACACCTAGACTGCAACAGCACGTGGGTGGAGCAAGTGCCTAGGGCGGGTGTGCAGCTGGGTACAAACTGTACAAACTGGTACTTGCCAGCTGTTTGCAAATGCTATTTAGTCACCATGCCCCGACCTTCAGGAAACAGATCTAGGCCATCATGTAGGATGTGGAGAGAGGATTAAACAATTCTGGATGGGGAGGATAATTGGTACGAATTTGTTCTCACTTGGATGTCTCCAGATGTACCTTGAGATTAGAAAGCTGCCCAAAGGTCTTGGAGCAGATATGGCACTCGTATTTGATTTTGCTATTCTTCTTCCCCAGAGGGTACGTTGCAGACTTGCTGCTTTCCTGGGAATCTGGTGGGTTGGTCTTTGGCGTACTGGGGTTGATGGTCTCATCCTGGCAGGCAAGCTGGGAGGGAGCTTTCAGCTGCTGAACTACGGAGCCACATGAAATGGCAGGGTGCCCTTGGTCAGAGTCCAGAAATGAGAAGATTCTGGTGTGGAGAGAAGAGAAACGATTTGGTGGTTTCTGGTCCACTTGTTTTCCATGTGGCAAGATGGGAGCGAAGACAGCTTGAGACATCCCCGGAGAGGGAGGTCGCCTTTTCCCCAGAGAAGACAACTTTAGGGATGTGATTTCTCTAGGACCTGTTAGCGGCAATTCAAATGGAAATGAGAAGGTCTGAGGGGCCAGTAGAGATGTGGGGTGGTGGGCAGCTGAGGTGCTGCAGGCATAGTGATAAGCCTGGGGTAGGTTGCTCCTTGGCTGGCACTCTGAGCAGGAGGAAGACGGGTTACTGAGATGGAGCGGAATTTCCTTCCAGAGTGAGGTAGTTGCGTTGTATGGGTAGCAACTGGGGCCATACTGTCTCTCTGGGCCTATGTCTCTTTGGCTTGGAAGACCAGGCTTCTCAGAAGCAACTTCTTCCTTGGATGCATTGTGGGGAAGGTTAAGCTTTGTGGCCTGTTCTTGCATGCTCCCAGGGGTCTGTGCCTTTGAATCCACTTTTTGGTTTTCTGCTGTCTTCCTTGGCGGCATGTCTTGTTCTAGCTCTTCAACATCAATTATCTCTTCCTCATCCTTGTCTATCTTTGTGTAAATAGCTGTGCATTTTTGGTCATCTTTGGAGGCATTCTGTGGTGGTCTACTGACTTTCTCAGGGAAGGGCTGCACCAGGGAATCCCTTGAGATTAGATACTCTGCAAAGTAAGAAGCAAATCTACTTTTAATTGTTGCTCTTTATCTTGAAACGTATTTATTTTTACTTAGAGAAATGAAATACAAAAGTAACAAAAAAATCTGACAAACTTTAAATATATCTTCCACAATCATCACCTCTTTTTTAAAAAAAGGAAAGAAATGAAGAATGTCAAATATATATTTTTAAAACCTCGTTTCAGATTCTATGAGACAAACTAGTTCTGAGTAAAGATGGATTAATAGTTTCCCCAATCTTAAATCCAGTGCTTCACATTGCCACATCAGATTGCAATATAAAAAGTCCTTTTGAAAATCCATCAGCATTTTGGTTCCAGTTCTTCAGACATTTTTGTTTGCAATTTTTCCAAAGGCACACATTTTTGCAAAGCAATTTATCCTAATAGAATGCATTTTGCATGTTATTTTCCCTAACATATGTATTTTTTATGCACACTTTACCCTAGTATATGCACTTTTGTACACATCACTTGGCTGGGGAAAAGTGCATTACAAAATTTCAGAGAAGTGCACATTTCAAAGGAAAACTGCATTTCAGCTGACATACTGAGAACTGCAAATTAAAAATGCACATAAAATTGATTTTCTCCTCTGTCGCTATATCTGAGTCTGTTTCTCAAAAATGAACTTTTTCCATCTCAGCATATGTAGCTGGGTGATGGGGAGTAGGAGGAGATTTATGTGTTTCTGCTGCTGGTCCTGGAACAAAATGGCCCTTGCCTGAATTGTTGCTGTTCAAACTATTGACAAGTGTGGTGTTCACCACCTACAGTGCCCTCACCTGGTTTAGTTGCCAGCTCCCCTGAGAGCAAGCTTTGGAATTCTCTAGGTACCCCATGCATGTACCAAACCAAAAGTTCAGCTCCAGCCAAGATGGGTGTTATGGTATAGAAATAGATCTCCAGGTTGCACTGACAAGCCATTAAGTTCTGGGCTGGGTGGGTGGGAGCCGGATTCACATAGCACATCCAGTTACTGCAGTTGGGGTCACTCACGTCAAGGATGTGGTAGAGCTCTCCTTTTGCAGAGAGAACCTGGAGGAGGGGAAAGAGAAAGAAGATCTGGGTAATTGCTGGCATATATATATTTTAACGGGGGACCAATTATTCTGTGTTCCTCTCTCCCAACAGTCTTAATACTTCCTTGAGCCTCATCCATTTAAGGCTGCCATCTCCTCCTAGATACAGATAGGTAGCCGTGTTGGTCTGCCATAGTCAAAACAAAAAAATTTTTTTCCTTCCAGTAGCACCTTAAAGACCAACTAAGTTAGTTCTTGGTATGAGCTTTCGTGTGCATGCACACTTCTTCAGATACACTGAAACAGAAGTTGCCAGATCCTTCTATATAGTGAGAAGGTGGGGAGGGGTATTACTCAGAAGGGTGGTGGGAATGGGTGGTTGGCAGATAGCTGTGATAAGCCTGTTGACGACTCTTAACGACTGCAATAGGTCTTACAGGAAAAAACAAGGGGTGAGAAAGTGAAAAATGGCTTTGTCATGTATAATGAGATAAGAGGATTCTTATCGTGTGCATGCACATGAAAGCTCACACCAAGAACTAACTTAGTTGGTCTTTAAGGTGCTACTGGAAGGAAAAAAAAATTTTTGTTTTGACTATGGCAGACCAACACGGCTACCTATCTGTAACTTGCTTTTTCCTGTAAGACCTATTGCAGTCGTTAAGAGTCGTCAACAGGCTTATCACAGCTATCTGCCAACCACCCATTCCCACCACCCTTCTGAGTAATACCCCTCCCCACCTTCTCACTATATAGAAGGATCTGGCAACTTCTGTTTCAGTGTATCTGAAGAAGTGTGCATGCACACGAAAGCTCATACCAAGAACTAACTTAGTTGGTCTTTAAGGTGCTACTGGAAGGAAAAAATTTTTTTTGTTTTGATCTCCTCCTAGACTCCATCTTATGACTGATTAAAAGCAAACTTTTGTGGCTTAAACATCAAGCCGCCTTTTCTCTTTCTCCCCACACCCCTGCTTTTCACCAAGCAGCTTAATGAAGAGAACTCAGAAGCTTACTCCCCATTTTGTGATGTTTTGCTTCTTCCTAACCAAAGTGTTGCCCATCCAAGTAAGAAAAGGGCTGCTCCTTGATCTCCTTGATCAAAATTGGGTTACAATATCTTAAGTGTCCAGATACGTAGCAAACAGACAAACAAATAACTTTTAAAAATACATTGTAGATTTTATCTGGCCAAAAGGGGTCATTGTGTCTTTTGCAGCTGTTACTCACCTTCCAGTAGTGCTTCTGATCCATGTTTTTAGGGATATTCTCTCTGGTGTAGATCTTTCCAACCAGCGGCCCAAAGCGTGTTCCTTGCGGGATATACTCTCTGCTGAGCACAGCTATTACCTACAGAAGAACCAAAACTATGTCAGTTCAAGTTAGGCCTGAGTCTTCATGTCCTTCATTTGTACCTGCTAATATTTGGCTGATTTTATAAACACATATTTTATGGCAGGAGAGACTCATGCACATGAGCACACAAAGAGAAACCAGGAACATAATATTTTAGACTTGTAATGTAATGCTCCAGAAACCTAAATCTATTAACACCTCTGCATGGTGGAAGAAGAGTTCCCTCGTAAGAAAGGTAAAGGTAAAGGACCCCTGGACTGTTAAGTCCAGTCAAAGGCGACTCTGGGGTTGCAGCGTTCATCTCACTTTCAGGCCAAGGGAGCCAGCGTTTGTCCACAGACAGCTTTCCAGGTCATGTGGCCAGCATGACTTCCCACCACAGTGGTACCTATTTATCTACTTGCACTGGGATGCAAGTATCTACTCTGCATGGGACATGGGTGGCACTGTGGTCTAAACCACTGAGCCTCTTGGGGTGAGCGCCCATTGCTCTGTCTCAGTTCCTGCCAATCTAGCAGTTTGAAAGTTCCCTTGTACAATTGATTGTACTGGTCTCCCAGGTCCTGTGCCATCACTGTAACCACTGCACCATGCTGGCTCTCTTTTCGTCAACCTTCCTGACCTAACCGAGACAGAAGACGCAAAGCTGTTGGAGGGGTCATGGCTAAGTGGTAAAGCACCCCTGCTCTGCGTGCAGAAAGCCCCAGTTTCAAACCCCAGGTAGAGCTGGGGAAAGACCCTTGTGTTGAAACTACAGAGAGCCACTGCCAATCAGCGTTGACAATAAGCCAACTCATTATAATGTAGGGTTTTGTTCTGCATGCCTACTTCTAATCCCACTTCCTTTCCACAGCACATCTACGCTATAGGTCCCATCTGCACTGTACATTTAAAGCAGTACCATACAACTTTTAACAATAATGGCTTCTCAAAAAAAAAACAACCTCTAGGGAACTGTAGTCTCTTAAGGGTGCTTAGAGATGTTAGGAAACTCCTATTCCTTCCCAGAGCTACGATTCCCTGGGAAGAGGGACTGCCAGTTAAGCCACTTCAAAAAATAAATTTGCACCATGTATGGATTCTAAAAATCCATGTATTACCCTATGTATAGATTGCTTAACCAATATAAAACCTGGCCTCTTTTTTCTCCAGCTTCTGCTTCCCCCTAGTGGCTTCTTAAGGTTGTGAACATAGCCAAATGCCGTTTCTCTGTGTTTGGAGACAATGCGGTTGGGGTTGGTCGGTTTTAAGAATCAGAGGCGGGAAAACACACACCTCTGCATTGCAGCCTTGGCAGGGGTGGGGACAGGGAGGGCTCCATGTTTCCTTTTGCCCAGCCTTTGCTGACAGGGTGCCCTCTAAATGTTTTGGACTACAACTCCCATCAGCTCTAGACAGCATGTGCTGGTTGGCCAAGGCTGCTCTTGTGAGTTGTTGTTTTTTTTAAATCAGCAAACCGCAGCATCACAAAGAGCAGCAAGTATGCAGGGAAAGCAAGACAAAATCCTGAGAAAGATTTCCATGCCCTCCTGGCTGGGCACCTGAATTCAGGTTCAAGACAGGTGTAATATCTGCAGAGCTCTGAGGAGCCCTCACAGCCTTCAGTAAAAAGAAGCAGTCTACTGTATCCACAAATACGGTGGGGAATTGTGGGGGGTGATTTATGAAAACCCCATGTGACAAATTGTTGGCATGCCTGGTTCAGGAAAAGCAGGCTTTGGAGGAGGCCAGTTGGCCAGTGTCCTGTGTTGTCACCAACACACCTCTCCCCAATCCCCAGAACACCTTTGCAACCATTTAAAAACTGTTTGAAGCTCCTTCTAATATGGAGGAAAACACAGGCATATAAATCTGATAGTGCTTGCAAAAAAAAACCCAGCGCATTTGAAAGCATAGCAATAAAATCATCACCTTCATAATTACCAGTGCTTGCAAGAGTATAGGGTATTGCAAGCACCAGTGACAAGCTGTGCTGTGTCTTGGCCTGTGTGGTTGGATTTCAAACCACGTGGGCAGGGGAAAAGGGGTCACCCAAGATCATTGCAATGTCAAGTGATTAACAGGTAAGTTGTACACCCCTGGTGTAAATGGAAAACTGTGGTAATATGAAAGAAAGAAAAAGGTGTGCTGGGCCTGGGGGTAACCCGTGAAATGCAGTCCAGGACCGGTCCGGAATCCAAAGGTTCCAACGGGAGTCAGTCTGACATGGCCAAGGCAGGACACAAGGCAGGAAACCAGTCAAGGACAGGTACAGGATCTCAGGCAGGATCTAGCATACAGCAATGTTGCTCCCACAACCTGGGGCGGGGTCCGACAGCCTTTTATCTTTTTCGGAGTAGCAGCTGGTCCTGATCCCTCAGTGACTCACCTCGCTGTTTCGCCCAAAGGCGAGCACTCCTCCTGTGAGTACTCAGGTCTTTCCTTCTCTCAGACCTTAGTCTCTGCAGCTCGGGAGACGTCGGTGGGTTACTAGACCCAGGGGCCGCCTCAGCCTCCCCTGACCAAACCGGTAATGGAGCAGCTGTAACTGATGGCCCAGCTGAAGACAACGAGGTAATCCCCGCATCTGGAGCCAGAGCAGGCTCAGGCCCCTCACTTGGCCCAGCTGGTGTTTGTTGCAGGGGAACCTGTGCAGACTGGGACTCTTCAGGATCAGGCCCAGACTTGGTTCAGATGATGCCTGAGGCAAAAGATCCGGTGCAGACTGAGTCTCCTCTGGTTCCGAGTCCGAGTCCCAGGCCATCACAAAAGGCATCTTATACATAGACCATTTGTCCATCTAACTTGGTGTTGTCTACACTGACTGGCAGCAGCTCTCCAGGGCTTCAGACAGGGAGGAGCACCGAAAGAAGAAACACAATGGTGCACCTGCATCAGCACAACTGAACGCCTTCATCTGCCCCAGCTGCAAAAAAACATGTCTCTCCCGTATCAGTCTTTACAGCCACTGCAGGAGCTGTAACTCCTGTTTGACTTCACCCCCAAAGGCGCATTCCTCCATTGTCTCCTGAGAGAGGCGGATGCCAGCCAACCAGGAGATGTCAGGGATTGGACCTGGGACCTTCTGCATGCAACGCACTTGCTCTGCTACTGAGCTCTGGCTCTCCCAAAGGGGTAGCATGCAGACTGAAGTGAGACTCACACTGCCTGAATGCTGCTAGCATGCAAAGCTGGCTCAAGCTGCGGGTGAGGAACCCACTTGTGACCCCTCCTTAAATACTACACCACCCTTCCCCTCTCACATACTTTGGCGAGAGGAAGCTGGGTGTGCAGAGAAGCTGTTAACTCTGCATCTCATATGCCTACAGTCATTTCCACAATGCTTGGAGCCCTCTTTCCTTTCCAGCAGTCATAGTGAGAAAAAGATGACAACTGTGCAAGGAGCATCTGCTAAAGATTCGGAAACCTAGGCAAAGGGATTTTCAGACACGGTTCTTCTGCCAGTCCTGCAAAGACCTGCCACAGTCTGTACCCATTCAGGGCTGGGGCTGGGGAAATGGTAGAGGCTGGCAGTGGTGCAGACCAGGTCATAGAGGATGGTCAGACCGAAGCTGGCCAGGTGGGTGGGAGGGAGGCTGGGATGTAGCTGGAAGAGACTGAGGAGGGATTGCTTTGTCTCTTGCAAGGATGGGTGAATATGTCAGTTATGATTTCTCTCAGTTGCTCATTTGTATAAGTTCAGTTCTCCAAATTTCCACATCAGTTTGCGGTGTGTGTGTGTGTGTGTGTGTGTGTGTGTGTGTGTGTATTTGGATATATATATAATGTTATTGTGAAAATTGATCAGCAATTTTTGTGCGAGTTTCCCCTATTATATGCATTTTATATGCAATGTGTATGATACACACATTTTTTGCAAAACAAGCTCCCCTAATATGATGCATTTTTGGATGCTGTTTTCACTAATCAGCATTTTAACTTTGTACACTGGTTCCTATACTTCTCTCTCCCCTACCCCACAGACAATCTGAAAATCCCTGAGGGTCTAGGCAGGCCACTTAATGATCTTTCTTTCTGTTGTAGCAATTGTAGGGGTGAGTTTAGATTTCTCAATGTATTTTTACAAAGATGCCGTGGAACTACCTGAATGAAGCAGTCGTCCATCGAACACAGTTTGGGAACCCCTACTCTGGTATTTGCATTTTTGCATACATTATTTGGCAGGAGAACTTCCCTTGCACAGTTTGAAAAAGTGTGCATTGCAAAGGATGGCTGAATTTCAGTTTGCAGATTGTTTTGGAATTAGGTAGGTTTGTGAACTGAATCGAATTCCGTCACCATCCTGTGTCGCTTGGGGTGTATGGACAGAGGAAGGAGTGCAAATCAGTCCAGGAGACCATACAATGAAAGGTCTGCCCTGCTGGGCTGGCCACTGGCATTACCTCATTGTTGCTGTTGCGCTGGAAGGCCAGGTTCCGGGGCAAAGAGGCCTGTGCTCGCGGAAGGTTGGCGTGTGGTTCGTACAGCTGGTCCTTCACAATGTAGGTACATTGATCCTCAAAACCCTCCCCTCTCCATGGAATGCTGGTCTCTTCCTTCATCCTTCTCCTCTCAATCCAACAACGGGATGGGGAAAAGAACCTGGCACAAGAGTGAAGGGTTTTATTTGTTTGTTTGTTTCACAGGAATACATAGCTAAGTCTAGGTACCAGGGGGATCTGTGACAATTCCTGGAATCACTTATTCCTGGAGGCGTATCTAGGGTCCCTTGTACCCTTGGCAAGGAACTGTACTGGAGAAACTCCTGCCCCCCAAAAAGAATCTGAGAAACAGACGAGGTTGTCTGAACAGGAGGAACGGGCCTCCTTGGGGCTAGATGGGGACACCCATGCTGCTCTCTGCCTGGAAGATGCTCCAAAGACCCCTTTCCATCATCATCATCAGCAGCAGCAGCTGGAAATCCTGGCAGATTCCCTATTCAGGCAAAGCAGGTGCTGGCAAGGTGGCTGCAGGTTCAGGAGGACTCCAATGCCTGAGAGGTGATTTTTGTGGCTCCCCCTGGGCTTGCGCCCTGAGGAGGGCAGTTTCGCTAATCCCTAAGTACGCTTCTGCACATTCTGCCTGCCAGTGCTTTTTCTTCTGGGGGGACGCAGGGGTATGCATATCCCTAAACATTTTCTGAATCTAAGTTTGGCCTCATTGAGGGGCAGTATTTCAATATGAGTAGGAAAATGAGAGCCCCCTAAACATTTTTTTTTGGGGGGGGAAAGCACTGCTGCCCACTAATATCTCACCCCTTTCTCAAATTATTTGTTATTTAAAGTGTTTTTTAAGTAAAAAAATAAAATAAAAGCCCATAGGAAATGAAAATAACATCAATGCATATTTTTATAGCTAATTTGGAATTTCAGAGGTGGAAATAAAGGGAACAAGAGAAGCGGAAGTTTGTTCATATTTATTGTCTGTGGGCACTTCCAGGCCATCACTGTTCTCTGGTGGGATTCAGTCACACATCAGCAAATTCAGGTAGTGCAATTAAAGTTGCTTTGGTGCTCTTGTGCAATAAACCTGCTCTCCCCACCCACCCCGACTTCCAATTGGAGCTTTTCGTGACCAGAAAAGAGATGAGTAAATGCACTGGGAAGTGTGGGGTAACATTTGCTTAATGTCACATCGTGAACAAGTCGAAACAAATACTAAATAAGTGGCCAGCATTGTCTATTCTCCCTGCAACCTCTGTGCAAGCAAAATCAGGATGAATGCTCAATCAGCAGGTAGGCAGAGAGTGACCCACCTTCACAAATGGATACCTGTTGCTTGCTCTGCCTTTTGCAGGTTCTGAAGGTATATCTGTCAAAGTGGCGCTGAGCTACTAATCCCCCGTGTTTACATAGGAAGAGCATATGAACAGGTGAGTTGCGTCCATCCTAACTGCAGGTGCATTTCTGTACTGTTGTGATAAATGCAACCTAAGAACTCGGTGACAGTGCTGCTTTATCTAATTAAATCTTGCTCTCATTCATGATTTTGGACCGGTTGCATGAGCAGTATTGGAAACTAGGGCTGGGCCGGCCCTATCATTTAGGCAGAGCAAGGCAGCTGCCTCAGGTGGCAGATGCTGGTGTCTGTGGACTCTGGCAATGAGGTGCTGGAGGGGACAGAGTTTTGGGTGCTCCACAGCCTGCTCAGCACCCCCTAGGCCAGCCTGCTGATATCAGGTACTGTACAGTGGAGGACACTGTGCCATTTTGGGGTCCACCTCAGGTGCCAAAATGTCTGGGGCTGGCTTTGTTTAAAGGTACAGTGTGTACAACACCCAGTTCCCACTCCTACTACACATGTGGGGAGCTCCTGCTGCTGGTGTAATTTGGGGCAGGGTGTCTGAGTGACAAACCACGGGATGGGCTCCAGTCCTGAGGCGCAGGCCCACTGATGGTCCCTGGTCCGCAGTTTGATAAACACTGTTTCAATTCATAAACCAGTACAGTGGTACCTTGCGTTACATATGCTTCAGGTTACATACGCTTCAGGTTACAGACTCTGCTAACCCAGAAATAGAGCTTCAGGTTAAGAACTTTGCTTCAGGATGAGAACAGAAATCGTGCTCCAGCGGCATGGCAGCAGGAGGCCCCATTAGCTAAAGTGGTGCTTCAGGTTAAGAACAGTTTCAGGTTCAGTACAGACCTCCGGAACGAATTAAGTAGTTAACCCAAGGTACCATTGTAACAAAAAATAGGTGGGAATCTTATCCTATCCTAGAGACAGACTACAATTATACCCCTTCTGCAAGAATGTTTTTTTGTTTACCTCTAGTAACTTTTTTTAACCAACTCCTGTTCTTATGCCTCTAACAAATTGGTCTACTGCTATTAGCAGATGGTTATATTTATCGCCATGCCCTGAAAAGCTTACCCTGCTGATTTTTCCTCCTCGGGGTTACTTTTAAAGGAACAGGAGCGGTCCATGCCATTTATTTATTTATTTTGGTCACTTGGCAAATCTTAACCTTACATCTAGTTTACATCTAGCATGTGCTTAGAGGCATGCTTGCAGTTCCCTAGTGATAAAAGTAGCAGTTTTTCCCATAGTACAACAACAAAAATTTGTTAACCAGTTCATTTACTACAAAACTGGATTTTGTTTTCAGTTCATTTCTTACACAAGGACTTCATTTCTATAGCCCTACTATTACTAGGAAGCAGAGGGTAGCTGCATCTCATCCATTCTGACAAAAGCTCTGTGAGAAGGGCAGGCCATCTAACAATTCCCATTTCACAGATTGGAGGACTGAGGCAGAGAGACTGCGGTTTGCCCCAGGACAGTGTGAGTTACAAGCTAAGCTGGCATATCAGCTCTGCTGTTCTATGAAAGATGAGGCAAAGTGTTGTCCACTGGGCTGCTTTGGTCCTCATTTACAGTGGGAGTGTGCAGATTGCTAAACATGCACACCTCCTGCCTCCCAAGACAGAGATGAAAAATGTGCACTTACTTGGAATTGCCTTTTTCTGGTGTGGCTGCAGGGATTCCATGGTGGCCCTGCCTGGCCTCCTGCTCTCACCATTCCATTCTCATCACTTCCCAGGACCACCACCAGCAGATGATTCTGACAGTATGTTTTTGCAAGCGCACTTTGCAAGGATATCACGTGGCAGGGGATTACAGGGGATTAGCTGGAGATGGTTCCTGTTTTGCCCAGCAGAAAAAGCGGGTCCAGATGGAGGATTTGGTAGCCCCTCTACTTAGAAGGCTAAGATAATGTTAACGGCAGCACCCTCAGCAGGAGGGATGCCCTGACCCCGGCATGAACCAGGAGGTGGCCTGTTGAGGTTTTGTCTGACCCACTTGGTGGAAATTAGCATTGCCCATCAGCCAACTCATCCAAGAATGAAACGTTTTCAGTTTGAATGAAATGAAACAAAATCAAGATGAAATTAAAGCTTCCTGACCAACCGAAGCTTGCTCGGAATTACTGGTCATGGCTATATTTTCTAACAGTAGTAAATATGCTTAGCATTTTTAGAGATCCGCAGGAAGAGAAACTGATTGTTAAATCACTGAGAACTGTAGCTCTGTGATGAAAATACAGACCTCCTAACAACTCACAGCACCTTTAACAAACTAGACTTCCCAGGATTATATAGGGAAGCAGTGACTGCTCAAAGTGGCATGATACTGCTTTGAATGCACTGTTTCCCATTTCCTCTATCAGTAGTAGGTGCTTTTCAAAACTCAGATTACTGGATCCAACTTTTACTCAGATCCCTTGGGAGAGTGAAGTTTTTAGGCAGGTCTTTTCTCTCTTTCTGTCTCTCTGTTTGGGGTGGAGTGGGAAAATGATCTGAGGGAGCGGGGAGAAAAGTGCCCACTTGAAATTCCAAATGTGCCCACAGGCCAACATTTATTATTATTATTACTATTACTATTATTTGTATACATTTGCTGGCACTTGGGGTTGAGAGATAGGTTCAAACATTTTCAAGCAGACAGCGTCCTCCAGAGAACCTTGGAAACTGCTGCTTGTTAAGGGTGCTGGGAATTGTAGCTCTGTGAGGGGTAAACTACAGTCCCCAGGATTGTTTTGAAGGAAGCTGTGTGCTTTAAAATTTGATTTAAATGTATGCTGAAGGTGTGGCAAGAGTGACTGGCCCAAGATCTACCTGGTAGGCTCTGTGGTTAGGTAGGGATCCGCACCCAGGTCTCCCTTGTCCTAGCCTGACGCTATAACCCAGGCATAGGCAAACTTGGCCCTCCAGATGTTTTTGGGACTACAACTCCCATCATCCCTAGTTAACAGGACCAGTGGTCAGGGCTGATGGGAATTGTAGTCTCAAAACATCTGGAGGGCCGAGTTTGCCTATGCCTGCTATAACCAATATGTTTAATTCCTGGTGCAGAAGTACGTAGAAATCACTGGTCTCTCTGTGGGTGCTGAGAAAGAGACAAAACAGTATAACTGCCCTCGAAGGAATTGCTCTTTTGATGTGGGAATTGCTAGAGAACCCCACAGCAAAGAACATCTACAAACTCTGAGGCCGTCAAGTGTTTTCATGCCTAAAATGTTATACAACAACAAAAAAGAGTCCTCATCATTTCCCACTCCCTATCTGTGGTGTCGGCTAAGAGGTCTGAGGTAGTTTCTTTTTTACTACTCAGGAGGCAGCCAACCCTCCAGCACTTTCGTTGAAAATAGCTAAGCAGCAGCAGCAAGGTTTGCATTCAACAGAAAGCATGATGAGGACTAAATAAATATGTAACATTTCCAGTAAAAGATTGGGGCGGAGGGGTAGGGGTACAAGGTGGAGGAAAGTGCGACAGTAGCTTGCAGGCTTCTGGGCAGTGTTGAGTGAAGTGTTGAGGAACAGCTTAACAGAGAAAGTAACTACTCACCAGGACAGTGCCTCAAAAGTTCCTAGAATAAAAATAATACTGTTTAGCAGACTTCAAACATTCAAAATCATCTCACATACATGGTCTCAGTCATTTTAGGCCTACTGTTAAACAGAGTGAGGCAGCCCTCTTAGGCAACTGATTTGTGGGTGCTATGAAGGAGCAGCAAATTGTTATCTGTTTGATGGATTATTATTACAATTATTATTTTGTGAGATTTCCTGTCTGAGGTGCCAAATTAACTTGACTAGCTTTGCATACTATTAGGGATGGGGCAGAAATGTTACTTTGTTTGCATTTTAATGAGAGACTACCTAATTTGCATTCTTAAACAAGTACACGAACCAAAGCACTGCTATCCAATGAAATTCTTTGTTTTCCAAATCTTGTGATGCAGTTCTCCAACCAATCAATGTGTGCAACAATCCATATAACTGGGGGAAATTGTACATAAAAATGCATATATGTGTGGAAATAACATACAAAGCTGCATTATAATAGGGGAAATTGCTTGCCAGAATGTGTGTATTAGTCAAGACTGCATACAAAAATGTGGTTTTTAAAAAGAGAAATCAACAATAAAATGCTGATAGATGTTCCTGATGGTTTTTTCTTCTTAAAAAAACCCATTCTTGCAAATTGCTGCAGAAATGAATTAAAGATTGAAAAAATTGGGAAACGGAGAGAAACTGCCCTATACCTGGAGGTCTCAGGGTGCTTCACGGAATAAAATCAAAATATAAAATCACAAAATATATAATCAAAATAAAAACACCAACCCAATAACCCCCCCCCCAAAAAAACCCCCACATTTTAAAAGGGCATAGGATGTCAATCAAATCAACCAAAGACCTGGTTAAGAAGGAATGTTTTTGCCTGGCTCCTAAAGGTGTATAATGATGGCACCAGGCAAATTTCCCTGGGGAGAGCATTCCACAGACAGGGAGCCACTGCAGAGAAGGCCCGTTCTCGTGTTGCCACCCTCCAGACCTCTCGAGTTGGAGGCACACGAAGGAGGGTCTCAGAAGATGATCTCAGGGTCTGGGTAGGTTCATATGGAAAGAGGCAGCCCTTGAGATATTGCAGTCCTGAGCCATTTAAGACTTTATAGGTCAAAACCAGCACTTTGAATTAGGCCCGGAAACTAACTGGTAGCCAGTGCAGTCGGACCAGGATTGGGGTAATATGCTCAAACCGTCTTGTTCCAGTGAGCAACCTGGCCACTGAATTCTGCACTAGCTGAAGTTTCCGAACCGTCTTCAGAGACAGCCCTGCGTATAACACATTGTAGTAATCTAACCTTGAGGTTACTAGAGTATAGACGACAGTAGTTAGGCTATCCCTGTTCAGATAGGGGCGTAGCTGGGCCACCAACCAAAGCTGATGGAAGGCATTCCAGGCCACTGAGGCCACCTGAACCACAAGCGACAGCAAAGGATCCAGGAGTACCCCCAAGCTACGAACCTCCTCCTTCCTTCAGAGGATGTGTAACCCCATCAAGAGCAGGCGATCTCCCATCCATCCAGCCTAGAGAACCAGCCACTAACAGTGCCTCAGTCTTATCTGGATTGGGTTTCAGTTTGTTGTCTCTCATCCAGTCCATACTGAGGCAAGACACTGGTCCAGCACTTCCACTGCCTCAACTGCAGATGTAAAGGAGAAATAGAGCTGACTGTCATCAGCATACTGCTGACAATGTACTCCAAACCTCTGGATAACCCCACCCAGCAGTTTCATGTAGATGTTAAACAACATAGGGAATAGGATTGAGTCCTGTTGAACCCCACATTGAAGGTTCCACAGGGTTGAAACGCATTCCCCAAGCAACACCGTCTGGAAACAGCCATCCAAGTAGGAATGGAACCACCGCAAAGTGATGCCACCCACCCCTAGTTTGGACAGTCGCTCCCAAAGGATACCATGGTCAGTGGTACTGCTGAGAGGTCAGGGAGAATTAACAGGGACATGTTTCCCTTGTCTCTCTCTTGACAGAGGTCATCATACAGGGTGACCAAAGCATTTCCCCCCCAAAACCAGGCCTAAGTCCTGATTGAAATGGATCCAGAAAATCAGTTCCTTCCAAAAGTGCCTGGACCTGGTCTGTGACCATTTGCTCTAGAACCTTGCTTAGGAAAGGGAGATTAGCAACTGGCCGGTAGTTAGTTAGGTTTTCTGAATGCAGGGAAGGTTTCTTAAGGAGTGGTTTTACCACTGCCTCCTTCAAACACACGGGGACAACCCCCTCCCATAAAGAGGCATTGATCACCTCCCTGGCTCAGCCAGCTGTTCCCTCCCTGCTGGTTTTTATCAGCCAAGAGGGACAAGGGTCTAGAGTGCAAGTGGTCGCCCTGACCGATCCGAGCACCTTGTCCACATCCTCGAGCCTTACCAACCGAAACTCATCCAACACAACAGGACTAGACTGTGATCTGGACACCCCATGAGATTCATCTGCTATAACAGCAGAATCAATGTCTTGGTGGATGCGAGCAATTTTGTCCTCAGAATGCTTTGCAAACAAGTCACAGTGAGCTACCATTGGTTCTACCACCTCCTTTGGGCCAGCCTGTAAAAGGCCCCAGACAACCCGGAAAAGCTCTACTCCATATCACTTCAAATGTCTTGGGGTGGCAAGATGACCCCAAACAAAGCAACGTGCATTGTAGCCGTGTCAGTAAAAGGACACTTGCCTGCTTCCCTGGGTTGATATTTGTTTGAAAAACCACATGGGGCATTTTTCCACCTAAAGAGGCTAAAACTGGCTGGGACAAGAAAACATTCCAACTGCAAAAATCAATAGATTTATCCCCTCCCCACTGTATTTTTCATTTACCGAATAAAAAATCTAAGTGGTAAGTGGCTGCAGTTTGGGGATATTAAGGAAAATGGTGCAGGAAACAATAAATTAAGAGAACTATGTTGTAGGGCTAATTCTGTGTAAATTCTGCAGTGTGAACAGTGACTCCTGAGTGAATTCCGTCCCCGTTTTCTTGGAAGGTGGTTTAAGACTGATTGTAACAGGGAGCAGAGATGGGGGAAAGATTTTTCCTATCTATTATGTTTATGGTATAGCAAATGAATTATTTTATATCAGTAGTTGAGGTAGATTTTCTTCCTAGTTCCAGAAATATCATTACACGTGTGATCATTATAGATTCCTAGAACCTCCATAATATTTGCAGAACAAGATAGCTCCCACATCAGATGTCCTTTTTATTGTGCATTCATGACAATTTGTGCTTATGATGGTATCGGGGTGGTAATATGTGATCCTTTCAACCCTGTTTGTCCCTGCAAATGCTTTGGGGTGGGCCTACTGCTTCCTGATCTTTCCTCTCTGGGGATTTTTCCACTAAAACTCCTCCCCAACTGCTTCTCTCTCTGCTGGGAAAAGATACAGGTAGCCACATCTTACAAAGTTTGATGTCTCATATTTGTAAGCGCTGTTTCAATTTTAACATGTCAATATATTCAAAAATAATCCCAAAGGAAATACTACAGATACTACATTCCTCAAAAAGTCTAACGATATACTGTAAAGGTAAGAGGGAACTTACACTCTTTTATATCTCTTATCATGTCAGTAGATAAATTCCATACTGCATTCCCACCAACAATTAAAGCATTAAGAAAAGTATATTTTCTGCATTATATATCTGTGTTTAGTTTGCTTTATTTCTCTGGCTACCTGTGTTCTTCTCACACCAGGAACTAATAGCAACTTTGAGGGTGTAGGGAACAATTTCCGTTAGGGAAATTGGGGGGCGGGGGCGGGGGAAGAGTACTGGGAATGCTTTTAGGTCAGGGGTGGGTGACTTGCACCCCTCCAAATGTTGCTGGACTCCAGTTCCTGTCAGCACCAGTTGATAATGGCGTTGCTGGGTTCAAATTCTGCTTCTGCTGTTCCATTGGGGACTCTAGATAAGCCCCTGCCTCTTATACTACACTCTTATACCTTTCTACTCAGAAGTAAGTCCCACTTAGTTCAGTGGGGCTTACTCCCAGATGCTTGCTCCTTCGTTTCTCTCATTCTATAAAAACTGTGATTTTCACCTGCCTTTGCTGAGGGCTTATTGTGACAAATAATATTTTGCAAGATGAAGCCTTTTGCACAAATTGCCACTCACCCCAACAGTTACGGATTAAAAAAATAAAGCAACCCCAATCCCAAGAATCCTGGAAACTGTAGTTTGTTAAGGGTTCTGAGAATTGTGGCACAGTGGGGAGTAAGATGCAGCACCCAGGATTGTTAAAGACAGGGGTGCACTTTAAATGTATGGTGTATATACGCAGCCTTGAAGTGTATGTTATGCCTTCAGGGAGTGTGGAATGGAAAGGGCTATGTCTGCAATACTGGCCATTTTTTGCCTGATTTGCTGCATTCCATTCTGTGCAAAAGTTGTGCATTCTGTTCTATTCATATGGCTTTGTTTGATGTTCAGAGCTTTCTCTTGTGACAATGTGTCCCTCTCCCAACAGCAAGAAATTTCCCCAGTACTACACCATTGCCCTAGTGTGAGGTACCATCATTTCCCAACATGTCTTCACAGGTGATTGTTATCACTTTTTTAAAAGTTTTGAGTGTCTTTTTAACTCATCCAGCTTTGTTCTAGGAACCCAGGAATATGCCTTATACAGAGTCAGGACATTGGTCCATCTAGCTCAGCTCTTGGTCCACCATAAATTGCCCTTTGGAAGCACCCTTTGTTTCTTATTTACTTATTTTTTTTATTGCCATGCTTGCTTTAATATGTGTATTCTTAGCTGCCATGGATTGGTATTTATTTACAAAACAAAAGAGAGTTGTGTCCAAAGTGGATCCTACTCAGAGTAAACCCACTGAAATTAATGGATATGACTAACTTCGGTCCAATAATTTTAAAAGGTCTACTCTGAGTAGAAATTGGTTGCTTACAGCCTATTATTTTAAAAATATTGTCTGCAGATCAAGCTGTTAATAAAGCTACAGGGAAATAGTTGGCCATCTATTTCTGAGCAATTAAAACAAATGAACAATCCCACCCATTTTATTTCCATTGTCCAGTTTCCATCTCCTTTACCTCCCCTCCCACCTTGCTCCTGGCTTGCAATGCCACATTTTTCTATTGTTTCATGCAGTTTATCTCTTTTTAAAATTGTTTCAATTTCCTTTCTTTTCACAGTTTTGTGATTGGGGTATTTGAACAATTTCAGTTACCCATGGCACTACTGTTTGGAGAAGACACCTATGTATTTGGGGACAACAAAAAGTCTCAACAACTCTTGAGGAGGACACACCATAACATCTGAGGTGCTTCCACACGGCAGTTTATTGTAGACTGGATATTGGTCATAGGATACTGGTGGACAAAGATATCAGTTCTGATTCTCTGAGTTTCTCATTTTTCAGATCTTAAATGCAGTTCTTCACATTTTCACAACAATTTGCATTAAAAAAAGACAAAAAACCTTCATGACGTTTCACCAGGATTTTTGCACAAATTTCTCCTAATAAACTTTTTTCCATATGCATTTTTGACTAATATGCACATATTCACAAGGCTTTCCCCCCCAATACAATGCATTTTATATTTTAATTTTTGCTAGTGTATACATTTCTGTACACTTGGCAGGAGAACTGCATTGCAAAATTTGTAGAAGTGCGGGTTTTGAAGCACTGCTGTGTTATGGGTTGCATACTGTTTCTGAAAGCACAAATTAGGCAGGTTCACTTTTAAATGCAAAATGATGTGACCTTCTCCCTCATTGCTCGTGCATGCAAGGTTTTTGTGGCAATGTTTTACGATTTTCCATGGAAATCGCCAACCAGGGTCAAATGGGAAAATAATGCAGGGCAGAATTTTCAAGAGGCTATCATTGTGTGATCACTGCGCACAACATGCATGTGTGCACAGCACCAGGTCTGCAATAAATTGCCACCTACAACGCCCCCACAACTCTTCAAATTCCGCCGAAACAAATGGCAAAGTGTGCCTATGATACCTTTGCCAAATGATACCTTGCCAAAGTACCCTTGTACCACAGCTGTTACAGCCCCTGGACTTGTGAAGAGGTCATTCGGAAATCCAAACTTCCTATTGCTAAGAATATAAAATATGGCTATTTCTAATGGGATATCTGGATATAAAGGGAGAGCAAAGGAATGTTGCAAAATGACCCACCGAAAGAGTGAGGTAGGTACCAGAATGGAAAAGCCCTTTGACTCCAGGGAGCTGGCAGGAGGACCAAAGATTGCCTACCTGGGTTTGGATTGCTGCTTCTTTATCTCTCAAGCCAAGAACCAGTTGTGAGAATGAAAGGGAATCCACTCTGATCTCCTTTGGGGCACGTTATGAATGATTCAGCTGAAGCAACAGGAAGTGTCCTTAATTCTTCGGCTCTTGCTATATGCTGAGAGGAAAGTCAAAGCCACTATACCACAAGGAGGAGGAGGAAGAAGAGAATATTCTCTGAGGTGCTTAGTTTCTAAGAAGACAGGTGCCAGGGTTCAAGATAGGTTGGAAGCTACCCTGTATGACACAGACACCCAGATGAGCTGTATGACATAGACACTCAGATGAGACATAGCTGCCCCTGATGATTCACTGGTCCAAAGACATTCTTGCATACTTGGGGGCACTCTTTTCTTCTTCTTCACATTTGCATCCTATGCTTCAGTTCAGCACCTGGGCAGAAAACAGCTTCCAGGGGCTGGTTTGGATCCTGCCCTGATAATAAAATGCAAAAGACCAGTTCCGCTCCCCTTAAAACAAACACAAAAAGCTGCCCACCGTCCCTGGGCATCTCACTCGCAGCAAGCACCGTGCTGTTCCACATCTTTACACTTCCAATGTGCGTAATTGTACCACAAGTCAACTTGTTAAAGAATCCAATGCACTTGTTAAAGAATCCAATGCACCCCTGGTTAAACTCTGCCAGGGGTAAACTAAGTCTTAGGTTAATCCTCTGTTTGGGGCACAAGATTGCTGCTTGTGGACACAAAATGAGGTAGTCACATTTTGGTGGCAGGTAGAATTTACCCTGAGACACAGAGCGGACTCCAGGGATGGTCTCTGGATATTTGTTGGAGATCCAAGACTTCCAAGGGCTGTCGCCCCAGCCAGGCTGTTATGTTCACTTTGAATGGAGCAGCCAAGATCATCAGGAGCAGTGTGGGAGAAATTTTAATTCATCTGTCTACTCCTGTGTGGATTTGCCTGCCTCTTCAGGTCAGCACTGGAGGCCATCTGCTCTATCTCTGTGTGGTTAGGTGAGTAAGAGAGCCAGGTCCTGTTTGGTGGTAGTGCCTAAAAATGGAATGCCCTCTCAGTGGAGATCTACCAGGCTCCCTCTTTGACTCCTTCAGACAACCTGTTTATTAAGAATTCATCCTGATTTGCTTGCATAAATCTTGCATCAAGGTTATAGGATCAGGGAGCTTTTGTGGAAAGAGGGAGAGGGGATGGGGAGAAAATAATATAAAAGTGGGAGAGAGGTGGGTGGGGGAGATCCGAATGCCAGGCAATCCCACTTTCACACCGTCAACTTCTTATTCAATGGCTGGAAATAAAGACTTGGATTATTGTAGGTCCAAAGAGGGACGTGCACAGCCCCATCTGCATTATAGGGCATGCAAGCTTCCTTTCCCCCTTGAATCTCCTCTACTTTTGTGAAATGTGATGTGGGCAACAAATGCTACACACACTTAACTCGGAGTAATTCCCACGGAACTCTGTTGCACCGTTAGGTCGCTTCCAGACAACCTGTTCAATGAACATTCAGCCTGGTTTGTTCATGGAGAGATTAGACAACATCTTGCCCAACAACTGTTACACCTTCCAGTGCCTTTTCCTAATGCTTTCTGTACCTGAAAGTGTATTTGTTTCAGAAGAGCTCCAAACCCACTTTAATGGCGCAACCAGAATGTGCTGGGGAAGTGATTGAATCCCACACAAATATATTGATAGGCTGGAAGATACCTTTAGCATGCAAAACCTTAGAAGAAGAGCCTTGCTACTTATCTTTGGAGTAAAGCTTTTTGTCTGAGGCTCACAGGAAACCCACAAGTGAGCAAGACATCATCTAAGGATCTCTGAGTTGAGGAACACCACAAAGAAAGTGTGGCACTGCTGAGGGGAGGGCGAGGGAGCGAAGGTATTGCAACAATTGATCAGCTTGAACTGGGGCATCTTTTTAAGGGAAGAGAGAATTCATGGGAATGACATCAGTAAAAGAGCCCCCAACCCTGTCCCCAAGGGAAGCCAAACCATTTATTAGATGACTGAAAGTCAAGGGCTGATATATAGAATCCTGGAGCTGGTTTCAAATTCCTGGAAGTCACAATGACACTAGGCACCTTGTGAGTTTTTCAGCCTTGATTCCAGTGCTTGCCAATAACATCTTGCTTACAGTGTGATGCATGCACCATCATAATAATTAGTAATAATATTTTTTATTTATTTATACCCCACCCATCTGGCTGGGTTTCCCCAGCCACTCTGGGACAGTACATATAAAAAATAGTAATACAGTCTTGCTGCGTCATTCTGATGCCAATTCCTGCCTTCATCTGTCTCTTCTTCCCACCCACTTTCATGGTGCTCTCTGCAACAGGTCACTTTGTTGTGTGTTAGGGCCTGCCCCACTTGTAAAATGCTCCTCCTGTAAAATGGGAGCAAATGCTCATTTCTCCAGCCAGGTAGAGGTTTGTTTTCTGAGTAACCAGCAAAGTGCTGGTTTGGACCTTTATGAACCTATCTAGACCCTTAAGCCTTCCTCTGAGGACTTCTCCATGTTCCTTTTCTGAAGGAGGGCTCAGAGGATGGTGACAAGCGAGAGGGCCTTTTCAGTTGTGGCTCCCCACCTGTCAAAGATCTCCCCAGTAAGGTTCGCTTGGCACAGTCATGAACTGGCAGGACAACGGGGGGAGGAAGAAGATCCCAGCAAGGGGTGTAGCCAGGACTGAGATACACTGGGGCAAGCAGTGGGTGGGGAAGGAGAGGTTGGTGCCCCATGTAGGGCACTCTAGGAGGCTGAGACAGGCAAGGGTCCACAACCCAGCTCCCTAGCTGGCCAGGTAGAGCAGGGGTAGGCAACCTAAGGCCTGGGGGCTGGATGTGGCCCAATCACCTTCTAAATCCGGCATGCGGACGCTCTAGGAATCAGTGTGTTTTTACATGAGTAGAATGTGTCCTTTTATTTAAAATGCATCTCTGGGGCATAGGAATTCGTTCATTATTCCCCCCCCCCAAAAAAATAGTCCGGCCCATCACATTGTCTGAGGGATGGTGGACCGGCCCATGGCTGAAAAAGGTTGCTGACCCCTGAGGTAGAGCTTGCAACCTCTGGGAGGAGGGGTGTGATTCCTCAGATGGAGCTGGTTTGGAACAGGTGTGGGTCACCTGCCTCATCAAGCCCAGATGCTGCAATCAGTAGGCAAAGTACCAAAGGGAAGCGGTGCTATGTCTGCTCAGCTGCCTACCTTGACTTAGATGCTCCTGGACCTCCATGGGACTGTGCTTCAGGGTTGACTCTGGACTGCATCCTGACTGCTGGACTTCAGACTTGACTACTTGAATTGACCTTGAACCTCATTTTCTGACCTTTGGACTTTGCTTGTGTGGCTCGACCCTTAGACTTGGCCTACTGATTTGCTGCCAGGTAGGCCAGCGGTCCAGGGCAGGCACCCTCATTGACACTGCCAGCTAAAGTTTTACTGTTTTACCAAGGCTTTTGATAGACTGAAATGATGTTTTCTTATTAGCGTGCTTCCAATCTTGCTGTGGTTGTTATGGGAGTTTTGTTCTGTTTTTACAATACAATGTTTTATATTGTTACTGTGTTGTAAATCACTGGGAAACTGTCAGGTAACAAGTGAATAACAAGTCTAATTAATAATAATGGTGATAGTACTGGTATACCTGAAAACTACAATGCATGTAGGAGTTGTGCCAATCCCATGATTCATTTCTGCATTTAGGTGCAAAGGAGCATAGCTTGAACTACCCCATATACTTGCCACATCCTTGTAAGAGGCTGAAAATTTGTCTGGTTCTGCGTATAATTTTATCAACTGTCAATTGCCTTTTAATACTTCGAAATACATAAACCAAGTCTCCCTTCTCCTGAAATTCCCTTCCATTTATGTCATTAAGCAATAACAGTACTCCTCTTACTCTCAGGTGTTGGGATCCCTCCCCTCACATCCTAGGGTTGCCATACGTCTAGAATTTCCTGGACACATCTGGAATACTGCAATCGGCAGCAGTTTGAAATATGGCAATCCTATCACACCCATGCCTTTTCCTGTTCCCCTTCTATAGAGCAAAGCAAGACACTATTCTCAGGTGACGTTCTTCGTGGACGATGGGTATACAAATTCATTTGATATCATGCATTTATTTCAGATGTAGGGATGGGAGAAAAAAACAAAGTCGGTTCACGTTTAAAGCCGAACCTATCAAAGCCACACCTTCTGAAACCATATAAGAACCGAAACACAACCACCCTTCAAAATTCACACTTCTCTGAATTTTGTGATGCAGCACCCCAACCAGGGGAAAGTGTGCATAAGGATGAATATATTAGTGAAAATAAACAAAAATGCAACATATTAGGAGACATTGCTTGCAAAAATGAGTACATGAGTCAAACTCCATACCAAAAATGTGTTTATTAGGAGAAATCAACACTAAAATGCTGGAGAATTTTCATGGGGATTTTTGTTTTTTTATTTTAAATCGGATTCCTCAAGAAATATGGACAACCAAATTTAAGATTGGAAAAGGACAAAACAGAGATCCGATAGTGACAAAGCCTAACCAGGTGTGAGCAACTTCCAGACCATTTGGCTCACAAGGCTGTTTTAGCCAAGCCACACACACCTGCCCCACCCCTGATGTCAGCTGTGGGGCAAGAAAAGACATGGTTGGACTGACGGAGGGTTTACAGTCACCACTGGTCAGCTGGTACAAATTTCATACCATGTCCTTCAATACGTTCCATTTTCAGGGTAGCTTGCTTGATTTCAATAGAACAGAAAAGTTCAAACAACCACCTAAATGAGAAACCTCAAAACCTCAATGGTGGAAACATCAAGGAGCGGAACAATTTAGGCAGCATAAATTATATGGTGGATTAAAAAACCTGAGAAAAATTCTTTTTTGAAAAGCATTGGTGCGGAAACTACCTGGGTAAGCACTCAGTAAACTATTCTACAAATTTCCATAGAGCAAGCTTTTGGGCAGGCTGAATGTAGGTGATCTTTGTTTAATTGAACTGTTAAATGCTGCTTAATCACTGGAATTTCTAAGCGACATGCAGAAAAATGTCAGAAACAATCAGGGTCTCAGGTATCAGCACTTTGAATTAGGCTCAGCGACACACTTGAGAATGAAGGTTTGCTGCTGGTCAAGCAACTGTTGGATGAAAAGTTGTCACCCTGTTACTATTGATTGCATTATTTCATATTTTTTTTATGTAACCTCTCGGCCTCCAAAAAAGTAGTGGGTCCCTTTTGAATGAACTACTCTGCTCCAGGCCTAATGTGACCAAATGGGATGGTTTCTGACCAACACAGAAAGCTTGCTGGATCAAACGAAAGGAGTTTCTGCTGGAGCATTTTCTTTCACATAGTGTCCAACCAGATGCCTCTGCCAAGCCCATAAGCAGGTGAGGAGGGTAATAAGCCCTGCCCCATTGGTGTACCCTGGTGACTCAGGCATATACTGCCTCTGAGCCTGGAGGTACAGCCATAATGACTATAGACGCTGTGGCACGCTTTATCCTCCATTAATTTGGCGACCACATCTTTTGGCAACCCATTCCATATACATTATACATTTAAAGCACCCTTTCCCCACCCCCGCCCAAATCATGGGAACTGTAATTTGCCGCTCATAGAGCCACAATTCCCAGCACCCTTTGCAAACTAGCATTCCCAGGATTCTTTGGGGTGGGGTGTGCATACATTGTAGCTCTGCAATGTGACTAAGTGTATCCTTTTGTGTGTCCTGAATCTGTCATCATTCAGCTTCATTGGATTACTCCCCGGTTCAAGTATTATGAAAGTAGAAGGGGAAACGGCTCTTTCTTCATTTTCTACAACCATGTAGCATTTTATAAACTCAAACACGACTCCCCTTAGACTTTCAGTCAATCTCTAGAAGATGCCTACTTCATGCCAGATCATAAGAGTTACGAGCAGACTTTTCGCAGCTTAAACCCTCTGAGTTCAAAACAACAGCTGCTGATTTCATGGGTGAGTGGGCTTCTGGGTTATCTGCCCCATCTAGAGACCTTCCTTGGTAGGATCCCAGTTTCATTACAGTAATAAATTAAAGAGTCGAGCTCCTTACATTGTGATTAGATCAATCATAGGATTGTGGAACTGGGTAGGGAGACCATTCTGAGACCCTTGTTTTAATTTTTTTCGGGTCTGTCACTGTAGTCCAGAAATAATGAAATCCAACAGTAGAGCAACTGTGTTATGGTCCTGGCCACTTTGGGTCTCTTTTGAGCTGAGGTCTGGTGATTGTGTGAGGCACAACCTGATACAGCAAAAGAACGTACTAGGCCTCATGCTGGCAAGCGTGGAGACCTCTGGTTCGACAGCATACCTTCCAAATGCCCTGGGGAAAATGGGACATCCCATTTTTCCACGCAAGATTTTGGTGGCCATGTTTTCGGGGCAAGAGTGTCACATGGGGAAGGTCACGTGAGTTGCCCAGGAGTGCTTCCCAGCAGACATGCATCCCGGTTTTAGGTTGGAGGAAGTTGGACAGTATGGGACAGAAGACTGGTGATATCCTGAAATGCACCAGCCTTTGGGTCTGTCAGGCCTTGACGAACTCTAACAGGCTCAGTAGCAGGTGCTTTGTCAAAAGTGTCAAGTTCCCAGGCAGCAATCATGGCAAGGGACAACACATTTAGTGTCCTCACATTGTTGTCAGACTTTGAAGCAAATTGTGAAGTTAGGGCTTTATAAGACCTGAGGGGAAGAGATAGGACCTTGAAAATCAGCTGACTGAGCCTATGTACACATCACTGTTTATACTAGCTCCATTCCTGGTTGAGAGTTCACCAATACTTTTCGTCCTGAAATAAGCTGTGTGTGCTTAGCAGCTGCATAACAGGCAGAAATCCAACAGGGCAAGTTTCTTCAGTACCTGACATCTATACCAGGAAAGCTTGCACCAACTTTTGCTAAGGGCTGCAACTTCATGAGCGAGGGAGTGCCCTGAGCCTTTTTCTTATAAACTGCATAGTCGATCTTCACAAGTAATAGATTTGTTTCTGCCACCCCTTGCTGCCTCTTCCCCCACAGCCCAAGTGCATTACGGGAAGGGGAGAAGCGATAAGCTCCCAGTGGCAAGGGAAACCATAGTGAGAAACCACAATAATTTGGAGCATAGTGGGGTTGTAGTGAAAGCTCGGGCTGCAAGTAACACCTTGAGAGCAGGTGTTGGCTGCGACAGCCTGCTGTCCTCTTTCCCTCACAAGCACAAATGCAAGGGAAGATGAGACACCAATTTCATACATGCTGCTTTTCACATGTGCCTCTCCCCTAGAATATCATTGGCTATGAAAGAAGGTGTGTTCACAATTACATTGTCAACTTTCCTTGTTGGGTCACCTTAGAATAGATATGTTCTGTCTGAAGGTGCAAACATTTGGGCAGGGCTTCTCACACGTTTTAAGCTCTCCACCCTGCACTGAAGGGTTTCTTCACATTTTAACATATATTCCGTGTACTTAGGGTGTTGTCAGCAATAAGCACAGTCTGGTACCTGTGGAGGAACCCACAGGCAGGCCCTGGTGGTATGATAAAGCATCCATCCATCCCTCTCTCACTCTCTCTCGCTCTCTTGCAGAGGGAATACAGAGTAAAAGAAATGGGCTTTCAGGGCTGGGGCGGCAGCGGCAGCACCTCCTTGTGGCTGGCAAAGGGATGCCCGTGCATAGCCTGCCCCTGGACCGGCGAAGAGGGGATGAGGCCGTCGCAGCCGCCCACCAAGGAGGGAGGGAGGAAGAGGGAGACGGGAAAGCACTGCAGGAGCCACGTGCATTACCCAGAGTGTCTTGCTGCAAGGACAGGAGGGCAAGGTGACACAGTAGTGTTCCTGGCTCCATGTTTCTCTGCCTTATCTCTGCTCCCAGGTTGGGGCTGATTTTCGAGGAGAGACCCCCTTGATTAGACACTGGCCGACAAAGGGATTGACCACTGCAGGGTCCACACTTGCCCTGCCCTGGGAGCCAGCAACCCACGCTATGCCTTTGGTGCTCAGGTCCTGATTGCAGGCTTCTCATAGGCATCTGGTTGGCCACTGTGAGAACAGGATGCCTGGTGAGATGCACCACTTACCTGATCCAGCAGAGCTATTCTTATATTCTTAACAGTACTGGCAGGGCCAAAAGGAGCGAGAGTCGCACCCTATTTCCTCCCTCTCACCACTGTGGTTTCCATCTCCTCTGCCTCGGCCCCCTTTTGTGGTGTAGGTGATATTTTTAAAGAAGCCCTGACAGCAGAGGTGAAACTGACAAGAATCTAGAGAAGCCCCTACTCTGTTCACATGACATTAACTAGTAACTACTCTGACAAAAAATGCAGAGCGGAGAGGAACGGAAAGGAATTGTTTGCTTAAACATTTATGATCTATGCTCTTGTAAAGTATATCAATGCAGCTTGCAACATAAAAATATATCTACAATATAATCAGTCCCTAAATATCCATAAAACAATAATTAAAAGCATCAATAGAACACCAGTGAATATTGGCTGGTCCAAAAAAGAAATTCATATTGTGAAGGCCTGTCTAAGCAGTGGTTTTTCAGAAGACATCTCGGGGAAGGCAGAGATGGCTCCTGCCAAAGCTCTACAGTGGTACCTTGGGTTACATACGCTTCAGGTTACATACGCTTTAGGTTACAGACTCCGCTAACCCAGAAATAGCACCTCGGGTTAAGGACTTTGCTTCAGGATGAGACCAGAAATCGTGCTCCGGTGGCACAGCAGCAGCGGGAGGCCCCATTAGCCAAAGTGGTGCTTCAGGTTAAGAACAGTTTCAGGTTAAGAACAGACCTCCGGAATGAATTAAGTACGTAACCAGAGGTACCACTGTACTGGCAGGGAGTTCCACAGGGCAGGGCCTGCCACATTAAATGATTGGTCCCTAGTGAAGATCAACTGAATCACAGGGGAACCACCAGAAGTGCCCAGTTGGAGGACCTCAGTGCTCAAGGGGCAGTCTAAGTTATTGGATGGTCCTCATGGTACTTTGGACCCAAGTTGCTTGAGGCTTTGTGAATTAACGCAAGTACCTTGAACCTGCACCAGTAGCGAACTGACGACGAGTGCAGTTCTGTCAGCAGCAGAGTAACATGTTGCCAGTAAGCTGCTCTTGTGAGCAGTCTGGCTGCGGCATTCTGCACCAGTTGCAACATCCAGGCCGGATACAACATACTCTGCGACATTCCTCAGATGAAAATAGGGACATTTCTCACCAACTGACCCTCCTCAACTCCCCATTTTTGGTTGCCCCCAGCCCCCAGAGCATTTCTACCACCACTGCACTAATGGGACACAGCATACATACCAGGGCCGGATTTAGGTTTGATGAGCCCTAAGCTACTGAAGGTAATGGGGCCCTTTATATGTCCAGCTGTCCTTTGTCAACAACAAAATGTCACTGTTTTCTGTGTTGAATATATGCTATATGGTAATTTATGGACCTAATAGGTATCTAAAGCCATTTGCACATAACAAAATATGTATTTTATCAAAGTAATTGTTGAACTGAAATGCAACCAGTCCATGCAGAATGTTGGCGCCCTATATATAGAAATGAGCAAACCAGTGATATTTTAGGGAGCAGGCTAGCAGGCGGGGCCCATTACTTACATCAGGGGTCCTCAAACTTTTTAAACAGAACTCCTAGACCACCGCCTTGCCGACGTGGGGATCCAGGGCACAGTCCTCCAATGGCTGCGCTCGTTTCTCTCTGGTCGGGGACAGAGGGTGGCGCTTGGGGGGGAATTGTCATCGCGCCACTCCTTGGTGTGTGGAGTGCCTCAGGGTGCGATTCTCTCCCCGATGCTTTTTAACATCTTTATGCGCCCCCTTGCCCAGCTTGTTCGGAGTTTTGGGCTGGGTTGCCATCAGTATGCCGATGATCCCCAACTCTATCTGTTGATGGATGGCCATCCTGACTCGGCCCCAGACACACTGGCCAGATGTCTGGAAGCTGTGGCTGGATGGTTACGTGGGAGCCGGTTGAAGTTAAATCCTTCGAATACAGAGGTCCTCTGGCTGGGACGGGACGATATGGGATTGAGGGGGCAACTCCCATCTCTTGCGGGGGTGCAATTAGTGCCAGCACCGTCCGTTAAGAGTTTGGGTGTAATCTTCGATACCTCCCTCTCTATGGAGGCGCAGATTACAGCTATAACAAAGGCGGCATTTTTTCATCTCCGCCAAGCTAAGCAGTTGGCCCCTTATCTCTCTCGCCCTGACCTAGCCACTGTGATCCATGCGACGGTCACCTCCAGACTGGATTATTGTAACTCGCTGTACGTGGGGCTGCCCTTGAGACTGACCCAGAAACTCCAGCGGGTGCAGAATGCCGCGGCGAGACTCCTTATGGGGTCTTCGCTGCGAGACCACATTCATCCGGTACTATACCAGCTGCACTGGCTCCCGGTGGAGTACAGGATCAGGTTTAAGGTGCTGGTTTTAACCTTTAAAGCCCTATACGGCCTAGGACCCTCGTACCTACGGGACCGCCTCTCCTGGTATGCCCCACAAAGAAACCTACGGTCTGCAAATAAAAACATCCTGAAGGTCCCAGGCCTCAGAGAGGTTAGGCTGGCCTCAACTAGAGCCAGGGCCTTCTCGGCTGCGGCTCCAATCTGGTGGAATGCTCTGTCACAAGAGACTAGGGCCCTGCGGGACCTGACATCTTTCCGCAGGGCCTGCAAGACAGAGTTGTTCCACCAGGCCTTTGGTCAGGGCACAGCCTGACCCCCTCCTCTGGCAACCTGCACAGAGTTTTGCTTAATGGTTGCCATCAACTTGATTTTAATTAATTTTTATAATGAAATATTTTAGTATGTTGGATTATTTGATTGTTTGATTATTTGATTGTTGTTAGCCGCCCTGAGCCCGGCTTCGGCTGGGGAGGGCGGGATATAAATAAAATTTATTATTATTATTATTAGAGGGCCGGTTCACTGTCCCTCAGACACTGTTGGGGGCTGGACTATAGTTTGAAAAAAATATAAACGAATTCCTATGCACACTGCACATATTTTATTTGTAGTGCACAAAAAACAGGAAAAACAATACAATATTTAAAATGAAGAAGGAATTTAATCAACATAAACTTATAAGTATTTCAGTGGGAAGTATGGGCCAGCTTTTGGCTAATGTAGCAAGTGATGCAGGTGTTCATCAGTTAGTCTGGATCTGGCTGGAGATTTCAGATGTTTCATTCGGGAAAAAGTCTGTTCACAGATATAGGTGCTGCCAAAGATGATGGCAATTTTGAGTACATGGCATCATACCCACTGGTTCGTGAGGGCTCCCCTATTCTTCTCTTGCAAGACCTACCCAAAATGAAAGAGCAAGTTCACCCCCCCCAAGCATTGTGCCCATGCCTGTTCCCTCTCTGTTCCCCCACCAACACAAAAACCCAACCACGCTCTGAAAGCCAAGCCGCGCCAATGCAAAGAAGTGAGGCAGCTTTCAAAATCCAAATGGCGAAGCCACGTTGGAGGAGCCACTGTTGTAGAAGCCACTGCTGCCCAGCCCAGCCCAGGCCGCCCTCACAAAATCCTCGTAGGCAACTTGCTGGCCGGGCCTCCTTCCTCCTCCCAGCTGCTGCCAGCCAGGCCAGAGCTGGACCAAGGAGCGGCTTTTCGGCGCACCCCAGACTCCAGGCTCCAGCATACGTTTGCCAAGGCAGCGGCTGCTTCCCAGAGAGCGCCGCCCATCAAGAGGGGCTGTAAGCAGTGGCTGGCACCGGAGAAAGAGCAACATGGTGCTGGCTCTCCCGTTCTGAGGAAGGGCTCGTGCTGAGCGGCCTCACCTCCCCCTACCCTCAAATTTCCCCCTTCCTCTGGCCACCCTTCCACCTCCCCACAAAACAACCCCAAGCACTGGCTGTTGCCGGGTGCCCTTTCCAGCTCAGCATCCTCGCTGCACTCACCTTCCATGGCAGTGGTCAGGTGCAGCAGCAGTGGCAATAGCAGGAGCCTGAGCTGAAACAGGAGCGTGCACAGGCCCAGCAGTGCCTCCATTGCGTGGCACTCTCAGGGGCTCTAGGCGGCCACGGAACTCTGAGGAGAGCGGCGAGGCCGGCAGGGGGGGAAGGAGAAGGATGGGGGGCTGGAGTGGGGTTGAGAGGAGGATGGGGGAGGGGCATTGCATGGCTTGGGCGCTCGCTCACTCCGTCCGCAACCATGTCTGCCTGGCACTCTGGGAGAGGGAGCGAGAGCCACAGCTTCTGGACAGAGGCGCTAGGGCTGCGCCAGGAGTCCAGTGAGTGTGAGGACTTGGGCACTTCACCAGCCTTTGTGCCCCTGCGTACTCCTGTGGATTCTGCTCTCCCCAGGGGAAAGGGCTTGCCCAGCTGAGGTAAACCCAGTGCAGTGGCTTTGCGGTGGGGTTCTGCAATGGCTGGGTGGGCCAGATCTAGGACCATGGCAGGCTGGATGCGGTCCGCGGACCGTAGTTTGAGGACCCCTGACTTACATCATAGGACCCTACACAACACAAAACACTGTTGCTGTATGTGGGTTTTATTTTATTTGTTTTTATCTTATATTTTGGAAATGTACATCCAGTCTTTTTTTCCTTTAATTTTTTTGGAGGACCCCATGAGAGTGGGGCCCTAAGCTATAGCTTCTTTAGCTTATACGTGAATCCAGCACTGATACATACCCTCCACCATCCTGAGAAAATCCCTTAATCCCAATTTTGTTTTGTTTTATTTTATTCTTTGGTAGATTTACAAAAAGAAAAAACACACATCAATAAACAAATTTTAGAAAGGGGCAATGGGTTGTAGCTAATGCAGTGCTAATTTAAATATATTGAGTGGAGTACTTGTGCTGGCGGAACGTTGTCACGCAAGGGAAAGCACATTGCCAAATAATAATAAATAATAGCAGTAATAAAAAGACCCCTGTCCTTCCTTTGCAGATTCTGCCCCTCAGATCTGCTGCTGAGCGAGTGCAGCTACCTTTGGGCGCCTTGCTCTTTCCTCGTTATTAAAGGTGTGAAGTTTCAGAATGAATGTTGTTCTTGCCTCGCACATTTTATTTTCTTATTTCCCGCCTGATTTTGCTTTTTCTGCTGACACCTCGGAGCCCAATCTGGTCAGGAAGAGAAGATATGGGCTCCAGATGAAAGATGAATCATAGATCAGACCCGATGGCAGCAGAGGAGAGACTGACTGTGGGGGGTGGGGGTTGAAAGGAGGGAATACAATGCCTTGTAGCTCTACTGTAGCAAACTTTCAGCAGCTCACGTTCAAAGCTCTGTCTTCTTTGCTGCTGGTTTGCTGGGGCTGTGCGCTTAGATTAGCTTGTGGCCAACAAAAAAGCTCCGTGTTCAAATATGGCCTCAGCCACAGGCAGATTAGGTGAACTGATTAGTGGACACTGTCTCAGCTTCAGCCTTTCTTCACCCCTTTGTAAGATCGGGTGTCATAATATTGACCTACCTTATAGGGCTATTGTAAGGATATCCCAGTTAATGTAATAAGTGAGGTGCTTTGAACATTCTAAAATGCACTGTAAATGCAAAGCATTATGTCGCCACCTGCAAGCAATGTAAGAATTGCCCCCTAGCAAACTCCCTAACCGAGTCTCTCGATGCAAGTGTGTGGCATGTTCTTTGTGAGTGGTGTAGATTGGCTTCAGCCGCAGCTGGTGCCCAGTCAGGCTGGCAGGACGAAAGGCAGGGAAGTCCGCAGTAGGTGAAGCCAATGGCAGGCAAAGTCAGCTGGTTCTAGCCTTGTCCCCACCTTCCTCCCTGCTGCGTTCTGCAAGGGCAACAATTGAGGCAAGGGAGGAGGAAGTTGGCAGCCAGGGCCACCTCATTGGTGTGGTTGTAGGTAAGAAGGCAGGCAACTGGAGGGAGACTGAGCTTGGTGGAGCAGCGCTGCTTTCCCCCAGATGAACCAGCCTTCATGGATTGGCTTGTTCATGGGGTAAAGGGCCCAACCCGACATGAATTTGCATGTTTCCTGACTTTTTTTTTTAATGAAAGGAAAAGAAGGCTTGGAAGCTTCTACTGAGAGCAGAAGAGCAGGCTGGTGGAGGGAAGACGAGCTACTTTAGCATCCTCTAGCTGTTGCAGCGCATAGTTAAAATATGCAGTGGCGTATGTGAGGGGTCCACAGGGGCAGTTGCACCGGGCGCAAAATTGTTAGGGGGTGCAACATTTCACCCCCTGCCTCTATACGGCTGCACACTTCTGTTGCTGAGCTCCATTGAAAACGGCTACTCCATATGAACCAGGAAGTGACTTCTCCAGATGATGGAACAACTCCTTTTATTATCTCTGTGGTTGCAGTCTCCCGGTTGACACACAGTGCTTCCCCCCCAGGGGTACGCAAGGATATGCAGTACCAGTACCTCTTTCTGTTGTTCTTCTTCTTCTTCTTGTTAAAAAGTATGGCACTTACTGTAACATGATGAGTACCGGTACTTATTTTTCTAGGAAAAAAATCACTTGTGACACAGATGTTGTTCGGCAATTGAATACGCATGCGTACGACATCCGTTTCCCTCCCTCCTCTCCCCCCACAACCCCTGCGCTGCCCAGGGTACTGGCAATCCATGTTACGCCACTGAAACTATGGAACTCACTCCCATAGGAGGCAGTGATGGCCACCAACTTGGATGGCTTAAAGGGGGATTGGATAAATTCATGGAGGATTGGTATGTAATAATAAATGTTCCATCAAGTCCCTTGGGCACAGCAGGTTGTGTTTGTCTTGGTGGGTTGCTAGTTGTCCAGGCCTGCGGGCAATTGTTTATCTTCTTAAGGCAGGGGTGGGGAGCCTTATGTATCTCTGCATTGTCCTCATAACTCTCACCAGGCAACATCCCCTCTTCCTTTTAGGAGTAAAGCAACAGCGCTTGCAAGAAGTTACCTGAACTGGGGGTGGGGAGTGATAGACAGAAAGGCAACCAATTCTTTCCTCACTGATTCCTTCAAGAGTAACTACCTGTAGATTTTGTTTTGTTTTGTTTTGCTCAAGCTTTACTTCCTTCCTGCTGCTACTTCAGTGTTCATGTTGGGACTTCCTTTCATTAGCCTTATAACTCCATGATGGCTGCATGGAAGCTTGTACAGTGGTACCTCTGGTTAAGAACTTAATTCGTTCTGGAGCTCCGTTCTTAACCTGAAACTGTTCTTAACCTGAGGTACCACTTTAGCTAATGGGGTCTCCTGCTGCTGCCGTGCCGCCGGAGCACGATTTCTGTTCTCATCCTGAAGCAAAGTTCTTAACCTGAGGTACTATTTCTGGGTTAGCAGAGTCTGTAACCTGAAGCTTCTGTAACCTGAAGCGTCCGTAACCCAAGATACCACTGTACTCAGAATGACTTTGCTTGCCAGGTGTAATAGACCTTAGCTTTCTTTGTTCTTTCAACCAACAGTCTTGCCAGGCTACATGTTTCTGCACTCTGCTGCAACATGTATATCAGATTCAATCTTTTTTGCCTGGCTGGAATGTGCCCTGAAATTCTGTCTCTTGCGTGCTTCAATGCAGTATAGAGAGCGGTGTGTGTCGAGGTAAACTTTACATTTGTTGCCCTGCCCCATTTTCCCTTTGGCCCCTCCCACTACTGTTATGTGGCCCTTGGAAGATAAATGCGGCCCTCAGGCTGAAAAAGATCCTCCACTTCTGTCTTAAGACTTCACTTCACTGTTTACTTGCCTGAAAAAGGACGGCAATTAAACCACCACCGTCTTGCCCTAGGCAGCTAACCTCAGCTGGAAAACTATCTTATAGTTAAGCTATTTCTTGCCTCCCTTCTGACTTAAATGTTAGGGTTAAATGGCTTTAATTTAAATAAGAAGCTTCTTGCCATTGTAAGCATGACTGTATTGTCATATCTGGTGCCATCTATTGGCTAAAAGAGGCAGCAGTTTATGGTTAGATTTCCATGTTATTTTAATTAGGCATTCACTGGATTTACTTTCTTTTGCTGCCTGCCATCGCAGGGACTCTGCCCAAAAACAAACCTTGCAGATCAATGACAGTGTCACTTATCCCTGCACTGTTGGGCCTGCCAGCTGCAGGGAGCTGTAGGCAGATCAAATAGAGACATTTCCCCCTCACCAGAATTTTCCTGGTCCAGGAAACTGAGGAGTTGCAGGGAGTCAGAGACCTATTAATGCAGGGTGCTCTCAACTTACCTGGTGGTTACCATATGTTCTGGGGATGGTGCATAAAGCCAAAATCGTGTATAGTTAAAACACATTCTCCATGCACCTCCAAGCACTCTCGAGGTGAGTGCAATGGTGGGTGGAATTGCTAAAGGTCCCCCCCCCCCCGGATGCCCACACCCTTTTTAGTTTTTTTAATTTACTTGTTTGCCAAACATGTAAAGCTGAACCTTCACAAGTTAAATATGCAACAAGTTACAAGTTCTGCAGCAGGGTCCCTGTCTCCAGCATCTTACAGCTCCCCAATCAACATGGAAGGGGAGCTTTTCAGACAAGAAGTATTCTCACACTTTGTGTTGATTGGAGTCAATCAGAGTGAACAGAGGAGGATGGCATTCCCTTCTGGGTAATCTTCCAGGGGCTGCATGGCAGCCCTTGGTAGGGTAAGAAGTAAAAGTGAGCAGAGCAGCAAATGCGCATTTTATCTGTAGGCCACGAGGCTAGTACACCCCCATCCCTTTCTCTCTTCCATCCAGGCAACTGAGAGGCGTTTATGAGAGTTCAAGGACTCATTCCAGGTGGGCAAAAACACAGAAGGAAGGTGCATAGCAGGGCTGGTGTGGGCTGAGACTGAGGGGGTATGTGGTCTGGGGAGAGTCTTGAGGTGCAGCTAGAGAAGTCCCTTCCTCTCCAGCTTTTATCTGTGGGATGGGGCAGCTAAAATTCCTATTGTTTAAAAATTGGATGAATGAAAAGAAAAACACTGTCCCCAAGCTGGTCCCCAAAGCCTGAGGTTCCTTGTGCCTGCCTTGTGTCACTTACCAGAGTGAACCACGGCCACATGTGACCCTAATTCATTGTGGGAAAGAGAGAGATAAGGAAGGAAATGAAAGGAGGGGATGGATGATGCTGATAAATACAGGGTGGATGTTTGTGTGTGAGAGAAAGCAATGGATGAATGAGGAGGAAGAATGAATGCAGAGGGGAGAATAGGGCTGGGGGAGAGAAGCGATGCTCCATCCACCTTGTGCCTTCATGCTGCCCACCCTCACTTGTCCGAGGCCTCTGAATAGTTTGTCCTTCCTGGTTTGAGCCTGGTTTCTCAAAGGCAAACTATTAGCAATGAAGCCATGAATGGAACTTCCATATTCAGAGGCAGTATATCTCTGCATACCACTCGCATCCTCTTCTGATGGCTTTTAGAAGCAGGTTACAAAATGCTGTTGTTTATATGGGACTTTGGCAGGGTTTAATATCCCCTGAGAATACCTTTCTGCTGGTGGTTTTCAACACCATCTACACCCTAGACCCACTGACTTGGGAGTAATTGAACAAGACTTTCTTCTGAGAAGACATTTACAGGCTCATGTTGTCAAGTCTGCTTTTGTTGCTGCTGCTGTTGTTCCTTCCTTGTTCGGATTTTAAAAAATTGAATCATATGTGTGCTGTTGTGAGCCACCCTGAGAAAAGATTTGAAAGGCATAGGGAAAAAGATTTTAAATGAGTATGTACAGGAGAGTCTGCTGTCTTCATGCCCTGGTTGTGGGTTCCTAGAGTCATCCAACTGGGCTGGGCTGGATTTCCACTCTTGGACTAGATGGTTCATTCAAACTGGATTATTCTCATAATCTTGTACAGCAGCCAAGGCCCTTAGGTCAGGGACTGGAACCCCTGGGGAAAGTCAGCTGGGGGGCTGCATCCTATGGTGGGTGGCATTTGCAGTGCTGCATAGCAAGTTCTGTCTCTCTCTATTCCACCTTCTCTTTCTCTCCCCTCTGCACCCTTCTTTTTCTCTCTGTGCCCCATCTCTCTCGCTGCACCCCTCTCTGTGTGTCCAGATTTCTTTCTGCAATCTCTCTCTCTCTCCCATCTCCCCCTGCCTCTGTTAACACCAGCCTGAATTAACAACAGGGTGCATGAAATTAGGCCAAGAGCTGTAGCATCCCCATCCCCCAGCCATATTGGTGCCCCCAAAGTCAGAGCATCTTGGTGAATAAAAAAAAAAGGTGAGAGGCCCTGAACAGTTTGCAGGTGATGATCAAAGTCACCTACAAAAACATCGCCAGATTTGATGTTAAGAATAGATCCCACATGGTTAGTACTAGGTGAAAAGAACTCCTTCATAAATGAGTGTGTTTGGTTGCAATAAGCTGCTGTCCGAGTGCCATATTCAGAAGACTCATGGCAGCACACCTGTGACTCTTTTGGATCAATACATCCACTCCAAGCCATTTCCCCGGTGATGGGAACAGACAGTTGCCTGACAGCTCTTCAATCACTTTTGAGATTCATTATAGATACTGACCGGTGCACTGGTCACTCGGGGACTCCAGGAGATGGGGAGTGGTGGACCCTGGCCTCCAATATTGATTTTTGCTTGTAGCCAAAGGTCACTGACATGCAAACAAAGATCAGGGCAGGCAGGGAGTATGGAGGAACTGGGCTTGAGGAGTGAGTGTCCCGGAGTTTAAACTTTCTACATTGTACATATTGTAAAATGGAAGATAGGTTTTTAGAGTGATGGCGGTGTTCACTGGCACCTAAGGAGGGCATTTACCTGAAAGGTAGTATGCAAATATCAGGATCAGATGAATCCATTGAACTAATTCAGACCTGTTTTTGAGCAGGCATCTATAGGATTGTGCAGTTACCCCTCTCCATGTCTTGTTTGGTTTCTAAAGAACTTTTAAAAGCCATCAGAACCAGTGGCCACCATTGCATGTCATGGTCCTGAATTCCATAAAGCAGGACTGTGCAATGTCCTGCCCTCCAAAGGTTGCTGGAGTCCAACTCCTATGCAGCTCAGGACATCAACGACCACATCAACTCCCCACATGAACCAACCTGGTCCCTGCGATCGCTCCTGAGGCCTTTCTTTGGAAGGTGCAGAGGGTGGCAACACAATATTAGGCCTTTTCAGTGGTGGGCCCCTGCTTGTGGAATTCTTGCCCCAGGGAGGCACACCTGGCACCATTTCTATCTATTTTTTCTGCACTTTTCTTTTAAACCAGGCTTTTGACCCATAATTTGTATGGTGGCATTGTGACCTCTTGTAGTGGCATGGGATCTGTAAGTCCTGCCTTTTAGCTGTATAGCTGCATTTTTAGATTTTTATTGGATGTTCTTAACTGGTTTTTATGTACGTCACTTTGGGTCACTCTGAGAAAAGTTACTAGCAAATATAACAAACAAGCAAAGATCTGAAGGACACCTCATTAACTACCCCTGCCTTGTGCGGGACAGATCTGTCAATCTGTGTTTCTAAAGTTTCTAAAGTTGTCAACAGTTTGCAATCTTTCTTTTTAAAAATAATAATTTGTCATAGTGTGCATTTCCCCTAATACGCACATATATAAGTCCTAATTATACATTACTGCAAGCATTTTCCTCTAATAAAATGCTTTTTGTATGCTTTGCTTTTTGCTAATTCATGCATTTTAATCCTCATTCCTCCCTTAATATATGCGTTTTCATACATACTTTTTGGGGAGCTGGGGAGCTGCGTTGCGAAATTCAGAGAAGCATGAATTTCAAAGGCTTGCTGCATTTTGGTTCAAGCAATGTTTTTGGAACTGCAAAGTGCCATCAATAGACTAACATTAATATGTGAACTGCACTGGATTTCTCCCCGCATTCTCCCCCTGCCGTAAAGTAACTTTGTGTTGTGTGAAGAAGGACCTTCTTTTTGTGTGTCCTGAATCCTACTGCCCATTTACATTGGTTGATCCTTGAATTCTGGTATTCAAAGAGAGCGGGTGAGGGAAACGTATTCCTGTCCATTTTCTTTGCACCATTAAGGGGGAAGGAACAGGAGACAGATCTGACCTATGGACCACTATCCATCAGAACACTCTCGTGAGCCAGCAAGCAAGCAGGATCTGTACAATAAAGCCACCCTTTGGTGCTAAGCTGCTGCTGCTGGAAACTGCAATGCCCTAAGGTAGCACAGCACAGCTTTCTTCTGTGGTTACAGACTGGATGTCTGCTTGGCCCTGAGCCTTGGTTGCATTGCAGCGGTTACCTGGGAGTGGGGAGTCCCGAGGCAGAAGATTTACAGGCTGTCAGCAGGAGGGCGAAAGGTCACCAAGGGTCAGGAAGTCCATTTCAAAGAGGTCACCATCCACTTCTTCCAATCTAATGAAGCCATTATTTGAGAACGTGACCAGTGGGGTTGGCCAACCCCTTGAAGCAAGGCGGCCCCGAGTGACCACACCACCGCTGAAAGAACAGGAAGGAGCCTCCTTCCTTTTACATTGCTCGGACAAGACGGAGAAGCATCCCACTGCCCTTAGAGCCAAACTCTCTCACACCCACATGCGCGTCTGCACTTGCGCACGGAGGAAGGTTGCGCTGGAGGAGGCGCTGGCGTTGCTATTCATGGTAGAGCTTGGCTTGCTTGCTTGGCAAAACCATGGCGGCTTCTATTGGCAAAAAAACTATAGGGCAAAGAAGACAATAAAACAGCAAATCTCAATTCCATGAAATAGAGCCAGGGAAATGAAGGACTGTGCATAGCGCAAGGACAGCAATGTGGTCCCCTTCAGATATTGTTGAACTACAATTCCCATCATCCCTGCTGCCCTGCTGGTTGGGACTGTTGGGGGTTGTAGTCCAACAACTTTTGGAGGGCACCAAAACAACTACCTCCCCTCACTACTACTTCCTCCTCCTCTTCCTCCTTTTATTGTTATTATTATTGTTTTTAAAAATTTACTCTGCTGCTTCAGAGTCACCACTTGTCAGGAGCCTCCTGAATTCTTGGCAGGCTGGAGGAGAAGGAGAAATGGGATGAGAGTCTTGGGGAGAGGCCCAGCAGTTTGGGAAGTACTGATCTGGATGCTGGGGAAGAGTCAAGTGAGTAGTTGGGAGAAAGCTGCACCTCAGTGACAACAGATGTCACAAGTGCTGAGGGAGAGGTGTCCAAATTGGCCGCTGTCCCATCTCTACTAGCAAAGCACTCTTCTCCCCAAGAGAGGTGCATGAGCCTAGGTTGGACAGTGTGCTGGCACCATCAAATCCCCCTCCACCTCCAAGGATGCAGGGCCAGTTGAGGTGGCTTGAGCAAACCCAGCCGGCACACAGGAGTGCCTCCTTGGTCTCTTGGTCCCAGCGTTCAGGACAAGACCCATCTCTGTGCCCACCCTAATCTTCAAAAGGAGAGCACAGGGGGCATGTCAAGTGTTGGGACAACATCTTAGCTCATGCCATCTACCTTAAAGCCCTTCGTTACCCTGCCAAGTGCCCACCTTGTAACCTGTTCTATGTTTAGGCGAACCACCCAAAAGAGTCTCCTGCTGCTGTTTTCTGCAGATACAATAGAGGCAGTGAAGAAAGTATTCTTTGCCGTTGCTATCACCACTTGGTAGGCTTGACATTGAGCTCTAACCCATGTCCGGTCAGCTTCGGAATGAGTTATCTGCCACCGGCGCTCTAGCCATCTCAGTGATTGTTTCATTGCTCTCAGATCCGTGGAAAACAATTAATTCCCAAATTATACAATTATCAAAATGCCAATCAACTTGCAATTAATACATGGCTCCCCGCATGGTGGTTTGGGTGCATTTCCGATCTCATATCACCAGCGTTTCATAATCTTGATTAATGTCAGTTACATTTCAGTTATAATAATAATCCCTTTGTCAACAGCTACATAATTAATTATTTCCATTCATGATGTTACAATATGTAAATTTATAAAGCTTCAAGTGAGGAACTCAAACTATTACCTTTATTCTTCCCTGCGTGTGAAAGCTGTTATGTCCATGGAGATTCCTTCTGTCCATATATGGTGTTGTCTCTTTCACTTCCCAGCTGTTGTCTTCCCCCATCATGGCTTGGGGTGGAACTGAATCTCCAAGTTTCTCAGAGGTCTTATCTCTCCATCCCTTGTTTCGATGTCTCGGAACAGGTGACAATCTGCTAGAAACCATTCTGTCTCAGTAGTAAAACACGTCTCAGATCTTCGCCATTTCCCCCTCAGACTAGGAAAAGGTAGGCAATTTTCAGATGCATTGAAGATTTTATACTCCTTTCCAACTCCCAGAATCTCTGCAGTGTTCTTATCACAGCTCCCAAATTCTTTTCCTTTCAGCAAGAGATTTATGGCCCAATTAAACTTTATCTTAGATTACATTCCATCAGTAGCACACACAAATCTCAGTCTCTTTTTTTCTTGTCTGGTGTTTTTAAGCGGAGGTGAGGGGAATTACTCTTTCTTTCCAACACGGTCATACTTGAGCTTCCCTTCCCCCTCCTTTATTCATTTCAGATCACACAAAGTTTCTATTTTTGCTTGTTAATATCAATATTACTCCAACGTCCCTTCCTCACTTGTAAATATATTTGTATCTTGTTTTCCGGAGAGGGTTGCCAAATCATAAATATGTAAAAAAAACCCTTAGAATAAACAAACTGTGGGCTTTCCTCTCCCCAACCAACTCTCACGCTGAAGAAAATCTTATCTCAATTCAAACTTTTGATCCATGTAGCTGGTATATTCTGCAGTATGTTGTTGCAACCCTTTCCCATCATGCACCGGTACTTTAATTAAAGATCCAATTAAATGGAGAACATCTGCTTCTTAATGGGGGTTAAGGGTTTAGGAAGGTTTTCAACAGGCAAAGTGCTTTTGCACTCAGCGCCTCCCTGCCTCCCACATACCATGCTGGAGCGAGAGCTAGGTGCCGAGACAAACTGCAAGTGAAGATCATTCTCCCTGTACCTGGGGGGAATTTGCAAGGATGATTTACCCTCTGTCAGCCTTGCTTTTCATTCACTGACAATCCCCTGCTATCATGGGGGCTGCCTCCATTAAGGCAGGTGGGACCGGAAGCCTTCTTGACTGGTTTTCCAAGGAAACTGAAGGCAGCTAACAGAATAAGTGTGACCTTTCCTGTGCTTCTTTTCTGCTAGATTTTTCTCAAGCTGAATTTCAAAGTGATGCATTTATTGTTTGCTTTAAGAGTATTTATATCCTGCCTATTAACTGAAATTCTCAAGGCGGCCAACAATAGATTTAAACAACAAAGATCCCCTGTGGGCAAACAGGACAATCCAAAAGCAACACGTTAGGCTAATAATATGATTACAACACTTTTATATCACTACTGAATTGTATCTTAATTTACAGTCAGATAGCATACAATATATACATGGTGACACCAACTAATAGGAGTTAAGAAAATGTCCCAAAGTAAGGGATTTTTTTGGCTAGCCTAACATCACAAAGAATCACTCAAGCTTGAGGCAACATGCCTTCCAAGGTAAGTGTAAGCACAACTTATGCAGTGTTTTGCAGGGAATAAGTTGAAGGATGTTGGTGCTCCAAAATCAGCAGCAGGACAGTCCTTCCAGGATAACCAACTGTTTCAAATGTTCTTCCTCAGCTGATAATAATACCAAATAAAGTCAATTACATTCAAATACAATAAATAAGCTGATATACCAGAACATTCTACAAATGGTAATTACACAATATGGCTGCATTTGATTTATATCAGTTCCACTCAGGGCTGTCTTAAGTGTATCCGGTGCCATGTTGCAAAGCTCCCTCCAGCATCCATCCCCCCTGTTTCCCAGAGTTTTTTTTAGGGAGGACGGCGCTGCCGGTGGGGCTGGAGGAGGTGGGCAGCGGCTGGAGGGTGGCTCCTCTGGCGGGGAAGAGGCGGAGGCTGGACGTGGCGCCTCCCGGCTCAGCTGGCTGCTTCGTGCCACGGTGGCCATGGCAGACGGAGGGTCCGGGCATGGCGCTGCTTCAGCGCGGCATGGCGGAGGCGGGCAAGGGCAGTGAGCTTATGCTGGGAGGCACAGTGTCCAGCCTCTACCTCTTCCCTGGCGCCCTCCAGAACTTGGCACCCTAGCGCCCCGTGCCACTAGTCTCTATGGGTAAGACCCCCCTGGTTCTACTACACGTGCCATTGGCACCCACATTAGAAAGTGATGGAGGCACCTTTGGTGGATCACTCTGTGAAGCATAACCATTCTGACACAGACTTACTTTATACAGTTTTATGAGACATTAAAAAAACAAACAAACCAGTGTGAGGAGGGATTATGTCAAACTGTTACACCAGCAAGAAGCTAGGTTGATTTTCCTTTTTAAATCCCTATATCCAGGAGGATTAAACACTGAATTATACCTAAATTGTTTTGTTTTAATTTTTATGTTAGTGTGGCTGTCGTCTGTATTCTCATTTCTGTATATATTGGATGCTGTACCTTTAAATTTCATGTTATCCCATTCACCTGCTGGTGGTCTTTATAATGCAACCATGTTTTAGCTAACAGTGTCAGCCAATTACACTGAGCAAAGGTGTATCTAAGTGCCCACGCCCACCCCATTCTCCAGTGCTCTAACAAATGTTATTCTGCAGCTGGAATTCCTGGCTGTTGAAGCAGCTAGAAATAAGTCCCACACAGGCCAGGATCTTACGAGGGATAAAATAATCCTGATATTGATGCTATAGCTAGCTCTCTTCCCACTAACCCCAATTATTGGATTTCATAGCTGATGTGTTTGAATTACTTTTAAATCAGCAACGCAACATAGCTTTCCTTCTCCATCCTGCATGCATGGGCTCCTGCAGGTGGGCCCCATATTGCAGCTTATGGGTTGCCTCCAGTGTTCTCTGTCCTGTAGTGCAATGGCTCTTGCACTAGCAGACAGGTGTATTTTAATGTTATGAAACAGAAGAATCTAATGCAACAGTCGCAAAAGCAAAATTGTAAAATATGCTGCACAACAGTGTTACCAGCAACCTGCTTATGCATTCTCTGGTGCAAACCATGTTACACTTGTGCAAAATATTTAGCCAGTGGAACAAACACTCCTCTTAGTGTCTCCAATTTAGTGCTACATTTGATACAACTCAATAGTTCTAGGTGGCTCCAAGCAATTTGGTGTGTTTTAGAAAGATTCTTAACATGTTTAGCAAGTTGCTTTGAAAACTGTGTGTGCGTGCACTGTAAAGTGAATACAAAATTTACTGAATCTTATTCACTAATAGCATTCTTTGAGTGTGAGACCTTAATTGGCCAAAACTCTATTTGCTCCTCTGAAATGTCGAGGATACACAGACATCATCCCTATAGGGTAGACACAGGGGGAAGGAGGCATTTCTGGAAATACTGATGCAACTTCCCTCTTATCATTCCCTCTGTTTCTGGAGTTCAGGCTGTAAGTGCCATTGCTTATGTTGCCAAAAAACCATCCATGCAGAAGAGGGAGGTATCAGCAGGCTTGGAGGAATACCCTAAATGAGTGTGCAAGGATCCAAGTGGCTCAGGACCACAATACTTCAAGGACTGCCTCTTTCCATATGAACCTACCCGGACTTTGAGGTCATCTTCTGAGGCCCTTCTTCGTGTGCCTCCTCCTCGAGAGGTCTGGAGGGTGGCAACATGAGAACGGGCCTTCTCTGCAGTGGCTCCCCGTCTGTGGAATGCTCTCCCCAGGGAAGTTCACCTGGTGCCTTCACTATACACCTTTAGGCACCAGGCAAAAATGTTCCTTTTCAACCAGGCCTTTGCTTGACTTGATCTATATCCTATACCTTTTTTTAAATTGCTGGCTCTTTTGGGTTTTTTTTTATTGGGTTGTTGGTTTTGTTTTGATTTTATGTATTTGATATTTTATTTTATGTGAACCACCCTGAGACCTTCGGGTATAGGGTGGTATAGAAGATAAAGAAGTAGGTAAAGGTAAAGGGACCCCTGACCATTAGGTCCGGTCGCGGATGACTCTGGGGCTGCGGCGCTCATCTCACTTTACTGGCCGAGGGAGCCGGTGTACAGCTTCCGGGTCATAAATAAATAAGCAAGCAGCAAATCAGAACTGCGGTTTGCAGGAGTATGATGAAAATAAAAACTCTAAGCAAGGTGGGGTACAGGACTCCAAAACAGCTGAGTGAGGAGTGAACATACTTGGCTGTTGTGAATGGATGTGGGCGGGGGAGAAAACCAGGGGAGAATGGGAATGGAATGGTGTGCCCTGAGAGAGGGCATGGCTGGTTGGCTAGGACTCCAAACAGGAGCAGTCCATACTGTAACATTTTGCTGCAGGTCCCACTTGTAAACAAATGCTGCAATCTTAAATGAAGCAGTCCTCAAAGGGCTTAATGAGGAAAAAAGGGAGGGAAGCATTCCCCCTTGTTTTCTGCTTGTCCATAGCTTCAGTCCCAGAACACATTTAAAGTGAAGTAGGTCTCCATGAAATCAGTAGGACCTTCCTTTGATCAAGCATGCATAGAACTAGGCTGTAAGATGCCAGGGGTGGAAACAAATCCTTAAGAGACTTGTAGTGTCATTGTATACATGCCACTGAGTCCCAGGGAAGTTCATAATAGAATTGCAACTGTATACTTGCAAAAGAGTGAGAATGAAAAAGGTTTTTTCTTACACATTTCTCCATATGACCACAAGAGGGTGCTGTATCCAACACTGTTCTCATTTTGAAATCATCCCGCTGTGATGCTTAAGAACCTAGAAATTGTAATCTAGTGGATCTCTGCAGTTCATAACGCAAACCTCAGTTTTGTGTTTTTAAAAAGGGAAAGACCAGCTGTTGTAAAGTGGAAGCAACTGACAAACAGTTGCCTTCCTACAATAGTTGCTGCCTTGAGTCCTTTAAATGCTTTACCAAAGCAAGCCCCCCCCCCCAAATCCTGTGAGTAAAATGTGGCCCTCAGCCCTCCGTTTGGCCCACTGAACTCTCCCTAGGCCACACACCCCAGCAACCCTATGACACCATCATTCAGGGCTTTTGCTTGGCTGGAATTAATGCTTGAACTATGATAACGTGGCATAATGGGAAGAGTGTTGAACTAGGACTTGGGAGACCAGGGTTCAAATCCCCATTTGGCCATGAAGCTCCCTGGATGACCTTGGGCCAGTCACTGCCTCTCACCCTAACCTACCTCACAGGGTTGTTGTGGGGATTTAATGTGGAGGAGGAGAACCATTATGCCACCTCAAGCTCCTTGGAGAAAAAGCTGTGATATACAGTGGTACCTCGGGTTAAGTATTTAATTTGTTCCGGAGGTCCGTTCTCAACCTGAAACTGTTCTTAACCTGAAGCACCACTTTAGCTAATGGGGCCTCCCGCTTCCGTGCCGCCACATGATTTCTGTTCTCATCCTGAAGCAAAGTTCTTAACCCGAGGTACTATTTCTGGGTAGTGGAGTCTGTAACCTGAAGCGTATGTAGCCTGAGGTACCACTGTAACTTCATTTATAAATATTCCTTGCCAAGACAGTGAAGGAAAAGTCTCTCTCTCTCTCTCTCTCTCTCTCTCTCTCTCTGTGTGTGTGTGTGTGTGTGTGTGTGTGTGTCTGTGTGTAAAAATATCTGATTTCTGTGCAGCTGGCATGTAGCCTACCCCACCCATTTTTGCTTCTAGCTCTGTCAACCAATGGTATGTGGCCCTTGGAATGTTTCCCATCATGCAATGTGACCCTCGGGCTAACAAAAGGCTTCCCACCCTATCCTAGAGCAGATTACAGAGCTGCTCATCCTGTGGTTCTGTTGTCAACACCTTCCTCCCCATATCAGCTGGGTAATACACCTGGAGGCCTGCTATGAAGTGGAGGTTGACAGCAGGACCAAAGCAGAACCAGGCATAAGGAGCTTTGACGAAGGGCTGCAGCTCAGGCCTTGCATGCAAAAAGCCCAGATTCGATTCCCGGCATCTCCTGGTAGGGCTGGGAATGTCCCCTGCCATGAACATAGGAAGATGCCTTATATTGAGTCCATCTAGCACACTATCATCTACGTTGACTGGCAGCAGCTCTCCAGGTTTCAGGTAGAGGACTCTCAGCCCTACCTGGAGAGGCACAGAGACCTGTTCTCTTGTACTGTCCAACATGCTGTGGACACTTAGAAAATGGTGTAATAATACCAGCAACAACAGCAACAACTCATTATTGTTATCCACCTGTTGCAGATGGAAAGGAGCAGGTGGTTTTCAGACAAACTGAAGGTGCTGGTATTACTCTTGAAAGCACTAAATGGCCTTCATCCAGGGCACGTAAAGGACCTCTTTGCACCACATAAGTCTGCTTGTCATTTAAGTTCTTCCTCAGATGCCCTGCTTCAGGTTTTTATTTTACTCAAATGATTGCACTTGTTGCTATTTATTAAAAGTATTTTTATCCTGATTTTATGCCCCAAAATGCCCCTGTAGCAAATAGCCAAACGACAGTCCCTGCCCTCGGGCTTACCATTGAAAAGACATGACACAAAAGGAAAAGGAATTGGTCAGGAGGAGGAAAAAAAGAACACTCAAGCACTGTTTCTTAGTTTTAGACTTTTTGTAATGAACAGCTGGTGTGTTCTTCTTAACTACACTATTGCTGACAAAGGATGAGAGCCCATGCAGTATGTGGAGAGAGGAAAACTAGGCTTGTGTGACTCAGCTGCAAGGCACACATGGCCATTTGGCACCCGCTGCCACAGCTGAGCCAGCACCTCCCCAATGATGCTCAAGCAGTAGCCCTTGTCAAGCCACACTGACCTAAGGGTTATGCTTGTGGTCTCATTAAAGCAGTATTGAGCTGAGAGGAAAGAGGTGGTGACAGGATGCCTCCACAGGCGCTTCTGATGAATTGCACCAAACACATAACAAGCTGCAGTGAGGAGGACCACATGGGTGATGCAGTAAAGCTGGGGCTGGCAACTCACAGAGAAACTGACAGCCCCCCTTAGCATGGAATGTGTGTATTTAACAGGCAGTTTTGCTGACAAAGTTATTGGAATGTGATGGGAGCCGGGCAGTGGAGTGTCACCATTGCAGGTGGAGGAGCAGCTGTCTCAGACATTCCCCTGTATTATGACAATAACAAGACTCCATGCAAATAGAAAACCATCACAGAAAGTAAAGGGCTGGCCTGGAATCTCTCCTCTCTCTCTCTGACATGTTAATTCTCTATTTTCAGAGACTGCTTTTGTTCTGTTTTTCTGTAGAAGAGCATTCAGAGGTGTAATTTGTCACCTGTTGTCTGAAGTGTACAGCCCATTCTACCACCTTAGCCTGTTTCCTCTGCAGACTCAGCCAGTATTGTCCAAAGACCTCAACCACAGCACTTTCCCACTTTTTCATATGTTCTGCAGGGACTCATCAAGTAATCAAGCAATGCCACACCTGCATGAACTGACTTCTGCTAGTGCTGAAATTATTTTGTCCTTGGGAAGCTTTCTTATAAAATCCAAATCTGCTTTAGTTCTCGCCTGCTAGTCTCTGCTTTCCAAGTTGATTTACTGAAGAATCAATTGAACTGGTTCATTGTAATCACCTCATTATTATGTACTGTAAAATAATACATTTTCTATTTACCCCCCGTGACACATTTTTTTTGTTAGTCTTGTCATGTTTTATTATTTATGTTTGTAGAAATAATAATAATAATTTTGTGAATTCTTTGTTATTGATTTTGTAACAGAAATTTAATTTAAAAATCCAGATCTGCTATTTTTTGTTTACACCAGTTGCTTTCTGACCTATCCTTACTAGGTAAGACAACCAATAGTTCTTCCTTTCTTTTCATTTTTTCCCATGCCCACCTTCTTCCCTTGCATCAAAAATATACCCTTTACCATGCAATATTCTGTTAAACTGCTTTTTATTTTTTTTAATTGTTTTTAACTGTTTTTGTGTGTTGGGGGAGAGTTATTTGACTGTTTCTGTTTATATTTTGATTGTGTATTTTGTGTTTAATGTTGCAATTTTATCGTGAACCACCCTGAGACCTGCAGGAATAGGGTGGTTAATTAATTAATTAGTTGATTAATTAAAAATAATAACAACCCTCAGAGGATTAGCTATGGGTTACTTGGCCCACAAAAGTTTAGCTACCCCTGCTCCAGCTAAGTGATGAATTTTGAGTTATTATTTCCCTCCTCACCTTCCAACCTTTTAAGCACATCTCTGTTCATGTTTGCCTCTGAAATCATGAGACCTAGAAACTTGTTTGCTACATAGGAATTAAGATTTTAGAGAGCAGTGATGCTCACTGCAGCATTACTCTAAGGTGTAGTTGCCTTAATGATCCCACAGAGTGAAAAGAACAGAAGATTATTCTCTAAAACAGGGGCGGGAAGCCTTTTGAAGTCTCAGGGCCATATTCCCTTCTTGGAAACTTTATGAGGAGATGCATGCCAGTGGTAGGCAGGGTCAGGGCAGAGGAACAAACACAAATTTTACCTTCATACAATGGGTTAGTTTCTGTACACACTTAACACTCCCTCTCTGTTCTCTGCCCAAACAAGCAAGTGACATTATCAGAGTCCAAGGACACATTACAGCCAGGCAAAAAGACTTGGGTGTGAGGCAGGGCCAATGAGGGAAGAATTCTAAGGGCCAGGCAGAGAGGCCTAGGGGCCACATTCAGACCTTCAGCTCCCCAGCCCTGCAATAAAAGCTAGTGACTTACTTGGTAACCCTTTACACCTTGTGAAGTTCTCATACAAGCTTTATTCATTAATTTGTTAGTGTATGTTTTAATACTGCTTTTCAATATTTTTTTTAAAGCAGTATTAGACACCAATAGCAAATATTAAAGGAAGATGACTTGCACATTCAAGCCTGGTGGCCACTCTGAGAATGGGGGTGGGGTGGTCTTTAAAATAGACAGTAGTCCTAAACCTTTAATTAATCAGATCAGATTTATTTATCACCCTATTCTGCATGAGGGATGTGGGTGGCGCTGTGGGTTAAACCACAGAGCCTAGGACTTGCCAATCAGAAGGTTGGCGGTTCGAATCCCCGCGAAGGGGTGAGCTCCCGTTGCTCGGTCCCTACTCCTGCCAACCTAGCAGTTCAAAAGCACGGCAAAGTGCAAGTAGATAAATAGGTACCACTCCGGCGGGAAGGTAAACGGCGTTTCCGTGCGCTGCTCTGGTTTGCCAGAAGCGGCTTAGTCATGCTGGCCACATGACCCGGAAGCTGTACGCCGGCTCCCTCGGCCAATAAAGCGAGATGAGCGCCGCAACCCCAGAGTCGGTCACGACTGGACCTAATGGTCAGGGGTCCCTTTACCCTTTTACCTATTCTGCATGGGCCTGCAACAGAGCTGTAACCACCTATGAGCCTGTGGGGTCTGCTCCCCTTGGGACTTAGGAGTATTTTCAGGCCCCCTCTTAGAGCAATGAGCTCTGATTGTTAAAAAGGACATCTCTAGTCCTTTTACTTGTATGGAAAAAAGCACGTGTGCAGCATTTCCCCCCAATAGTTCACCAAGACTGAGAATGCAACACTAACATCCATTGAGATAAATGGGGCACATATCTGAGTAGAGATATATTGTGTTTCAAACTTTACCCATAGTTGGCTACCTGTGGCTTTGCTGCAAGGATTATGTGCTCCCTTGGACCATTACTACCATAGGCAATTTCTAACTGTAGTCTCACAATTTCAGCAATTAAAGGATATGGGGCATAAAAGAGACCAACTGATTTTTTTTTAATAGACATAAAAAGTAAGCAATGGAAAATGTTCTGCTGGGTGAAATTGGCTGGACAGGGAGCACAGCCCAGTCCTAGGCAGAGTGGCAGTGGTGTACTTGCAGCTGTGCCCAGAATGTAGGCAGATCTTCATTTGCATGTCCTAAGTCGTCCTTCTCTTTTAATGGCTGCAATGACAGAAAGAAACCAACAGGTGAAGATGGGCAATGCTGGGATGTGCAGTGGCAAGAACAGCTTAGCCTGTTGATTTTGGCATGCCGTGGGCCTACTTAAAGTTCCAGAACCTTTCTCCATCCAACAGGTGACAGCACTGTCAAGAATAAAGGGCATTACCAGTTACAACCCACATCAGCTGAACCTGCAGCAAAATGTTGCAGTATGGAATGTTGCTGTTCTGGTCTCCAGCATTCCCCCAACAGTTAGTCAGCATTGTGTGACTGAGCATGCTCAGTCCCCATTGGCTGTTCTGGGGTTCCCTCGTCTTACATTTTTCTCCACCTGCAGATTTGTTGTACTTCTGCAGGTTTCTCTCTATCTGGCTGATATCTCCCTCTTGAGCATGGGTGGTGTAGTTTTGGCTACTTCAGCACTCATTGCCTGAACACTGGAAACAGAGGGAATGATACTCTGAAAAGACTTAACTACATTAGTTTCCCACTGGAGCGGGGGGTTGGGATGAGTCAACAGTGGAAAAACATTGCCCTTTAGACTCTGATCTGTGTAGAGCAATCCGGGCAGGTTTCCCCTCCAATGCAGTAAGGCGAAAGACAGGATGGAGTCTGCCCAGTGAGCTCTTCAAGCTTCATCCTACTCTGGTTTAGATGTTAGGTAGCTGGCTCCCTTTTCCCTCTTCCTTCTTGCACAGAGTGATTAACCCTACCACATCCTTATGATGTTTCCAAAATAGAATCTAAGCTGGTTCAATCTTGCCAAATCACTGATTGAATTTTTTTCAGACATTGAGGGGTGATAATAGCAGCCTACCTTACAGGGCTCTTGTGATCATTACTGGGACAACGAATATGAAGTCCGTTGGACGTTCATAAAGTGGGATATGTCAGTGATGAAAATGATGAGCATGCTCAGTGCCTCCCAGTCTTTGCAAGTCACATGACAGGAGTGTTCAGCCCCTTATGATCTACTCCCTGACCTGATCAGCAGATGGTAATAGGCAGGGCTCCCCACCCCCCCAGCTAGAACACACCAGAACTCAGTTCTGGCACCTTTCATGTGGGGGCCATTGCCATTCTAAGAGAACAAGGAAGGTGATCATGGTGAGTTTCGGCACCTCTTTTTCTAGAAAAATAGCACTGGTAATAGGGTTCCTGTGGGGCTACCTTTAAGGGCTTCATTCCATTCCGGACAACCTTCCAAGGGTCACATGCCAGCTATTTACAAAACTGGGTGGAGCAGCAAATGTAAATTTGACCTTTAGTACAGTAGGTTATTTTCTATACACTCTACCCTACATCTAGGCAAGCAAGAGGCATTATCAGAGTTCAAGGATACATTCCAGCCAGGGTGCAAAGTTGGGGCAATTAGGGATGTGGCTTAGAAAAGTTCCGAGGGCCATATTTGAAGTTCAGGAGGGCCACCTGGCTCCTGGGCCTGAGACCTGGTTTACTGAGACAATGTGAAGTTTGGAAGACTGCCCAAAGGTCTGTATAAGTGCTAATCGTTGTTATATGAATCACAGTGGTTCCACCAAATGAGCTTGTAAAGGGAATATTGGTGTGTTGTCTTTCCATTCTGTCTTCCCTCCACCCCCGCTTGAAATTACTTTTGCCAAAGGACTCCCTGCCTCACCCTCCAGGAACTGATTTATTCCTCGATGGGGGTGTAGAATTCATTAGGAAAAGTGAGTGTCAGTTGACTGCTAATGAGAGATGGAGTGTTTCACCTCTAGGTCGCTGGTTCACACTGAGCCTAGGTCAGAAGTCGCAAGCAACCTGCTGGCCTTGGCATAACGAGTCCCGGAGCTCACCAAGGTTCTTGATGAGCAGGGCTTCATGTCACACGCAGAAAGCCATAATTGCAATTGTTGTTAATTGGCATCCTTGCTGGTGGCTGCAACAGTAAGGCCAATGAGTGAAATCGTTTGGAGGCAAACCTTCTCTTCCCTTCACCCACACTGTTGCATAAGGTGTCTTTGCTCTTGGTCAGGATTCATCTTTCCAAATGGCACAAAAGGTGTGGATCCTTGTAGACTGTCATGGACTAGTTGGGTGCAGAGGAGTGGTGGGAGGCACCAGCTTGGGGAACCTCCAAGGGATGAAGGTGCAGAGCCAGGGGACCGGACAATGAGTGGTCAGAGGGGGAAGACTGAAGAGGTAACATGGCTAAGTGAGTGGAGGGAGTTAATGGCAGCAGTCCGGAAATAGAGGCTGGAGAGGAAGGACACCAAGAGACAGAGAGAGGCAGGCTCCTGAAGAAGCCAGGGGGTCTCCTCCTGCTGCTGTGACCAGCTCCCCTCCCCACTAGTCTCTCAGAACCTGCAGAGGTATGAAGAGAGCAAAGCAGAGACAGACAAGGTGACAGAGTCTCAGATTGCTTGGAAGGGTCCAGGAGAGCAGTGGCGTAGCGTGGGGGGTGCAGGGGGGGCCGGCCTCACCGGGCGCAACATCTGGGGTTAGGGCAAATCCATGGGTTAGGGGGCGCAAATTACTTGCCTTGCCCCGGGTGCTGACAACCCACGCTACACCACTGCAGGAGAGGAGGAGATTTAGAGAGCTGTGGGAAAGTGGGTACCTTCAGACCTTGCAACTAATTGGGGCAAAATCTACTGGGAAGAGTTTCTGTGCTCAGTAGGCTTGAGCTATTTTGTTTCTTTGAATAAAGAGTTAATTTCACTGACACCGTGTGAGTTATTGCTGACCTGCTCCTGACATCCATCCTGACTTTCTTTCTTTTTAAAAATACCCCAAGTCTTTTAATCTAAGCTGCTTCATCTGCATTAGCCTCTTACACAGCTCTTTCTAGATTTCAGATCCTGCGGCATTTAGTCTGTAGTGTTTGTGTGCTCTTAAAATACTTCTTATTATTCCTTTGATTTTCTATTCTAAGCTGCCCTGGGAATTTATAGGAAGGGCAGGGCATATATGCTGATCAAGTGATCAATCAATCAATAGCTCCTGCTTTCAAAAGGCAGCTATTGTTTTGATGGAGGATGGTGTGGTTTTAGGGAAGCAGCGGTTGTGATGGATCCTTCTCCTTTCTCCTCTCCCCAAACAGAAATGAGGCAACAGCCCTAATTCTGTTCATACATTAACTATTTGCATAGAGTAGTGGGATTTGGGTTGCCCTGGATGGTCCCACTCCATTTCAGCACCATATATAGTGTCTGCATAGCAGCTGGGTGTGTGGCCTCCAGTGATAATCATTATCATAGCAATGGCAATCTCAGTTCTCTAAGGCCACAACCATACCATACATTTAAAGCACTATTTTGCCACTGTTAGTCATGACTCCCCATAAATAGTCATGGGGACTGTTGTTTGTTAAGGGTGCTGAGAATTGTTAGGCAACCCCCATTCCCTTCACAAAGCTATAATTTCCAGAGTGGTTTAGCGATCAATCACTCTTCCCAGGGACCTTTGAGAATTGTAGCTCTCTGACATGAATAGGGGTCTCAGCACCCTTAACAAACAACAGTTCCCAATATATATATTTTTGGTGGGGGGGTCATGTCTAATAAAAAAGGGGGAAATGGTTCTTTGAAGTAAGTAAGAGAGCTTTGTTCAGACTTACAATAGTACAGACAAAGCAGCAGACATAGAAGACATGATTCAGGAGTTCAGGAACAAGGCAAGATGTTCAGAACAACGATATCTCAACTCAACAAGTTCCCATACCCTGCCCACCAAGCTTTTAAAGATGAGATATACCACATTCACTCACAAGACTTGCTTGCCTTACAGGAATGCTGGGATTGCAAATGTGTGATCTTATGGGGTGGGTGGCTCTGTTCTGATCTGCAAAAGCAGTGCCTGGTTCTAGATGACAACACTACACTCCCCTGTTCAAGTTCCTGTTCAGGCACTGCTGCCTCCTGCCTTGGTTGCCCTGAGCCCCTCCCCCAGCTTCCATTGGGATTCTCTGCTCTGCAGGAAGTTGGGGGGAGAACTGGCATCTGCTCTCCCCTTCCAAAGTGGCTGAAGCTGGGGCAGAAGGGGGAGACCCCCGTTCAACCCAGGTTCACACCATTCAGGTCCCCATCCTCTTCTAGTGTGATGGGGCTTGCCAATCAAAACCCAATCACTACAGCACTTTGGGGCACATGACGCATTCCATTTTGAGCCCCAACTGTGCTATCTCCTGCCCTAAGATACAATGTTCAGGGACAGACATAACATTCAACATGTGATATTCTTCTTTATGGAACATATGAGTCAGGGACTTAGAAGGTTTTTTTTTACTGGAAGTTCATTGCATCAAAGTGTACCAGAACACTTTCAGATAATTGCTGGGAAGGCCAGGAGAGCTTCCTGAGATTGTTAATATCAGACGATTCTGGAAACGTATTTAGCTAAAGGGAGGAACAAGTCCTGCCAAATATGGTTTTACTTTAATTTATGTTTATTCTCCGCTCAGAATCCTGGACGGTGTGTAACCATGGTGTCTTTCAGCACCCTGGAGAGTTACAGAGAGTCATTGAGCGGCGCAGATCAGCACCTTGGACAGAGCGTGCAGCTCCGCGCTGTTCTTTAATATAACCTTTCTCTTCCTTCAGTATTTCTCAGAATGTGACACTGTTTACTGATACACACGCAGAAGGAGACATACACCCCGCCCGATCTAGGGAAAAGGAGTATAGAGCCAGGGATGTGTCATGCAAAGTGGCTGGACATTCTGGAGACAAGTGCAATTTAAATCACTTTCCAATATTAACTGACTTACTTGATTACACTCCAGTTATGTTAAATACAGCTCAGAGAGAAGACTTATCTGTCTTTACTTTTAAAACAAATTAATAAATTCCCCCACACTTTGTCAGACTGTCCACTCTCTGGGAAATGTCGTGAGATGTATGACAAGTAATCCCGCGAAGATAACGTGGCTGCAGCCCTGAGCAACGGGCCTCTTTCAGTTTTCTCTCGCAGTGCAGCCCCATTCATGTCTACTTAGAAGTAAGCTCCCGTGAGTTCCATGGCACTCATGGGCGTAGCCAGGATTTTGTTGGGGGGCGGCTTTTGTGGGGAGGGCAGAACCTCAGATCTGTATTGATTTGTATTGATGATGGGACTTACCCCAAAGTAAGTGGGTCCAGGCGCTTGACGGGATGCAGGAAGACAGGCTATTCATGCTGGATACGGAACTGACAAAAGACTCCTCTTTGTAAGGACAAATATGTTTCGTCTGGAGAAAACGGTGGGATGGTGCTAATTTCAGTGAATACGTTATGCTGAAAACGAACCTTCCTAATTAGGGGACCTAATATCCTCCTCTTTAATCTGCCTCTGGCCGCCCCTATCCCGTGCGGGTCCTCCTGGGCTTAATCCCAAGGAAACGAGCAGAGAATTGCACCGTCGGTCTGCCTTTTTCCCGGGGCTGAAAAGCAGCCAGCTCGTGCACGTTTCACCAAGATGTCCACTAACACAGACAACTACTGTATAGGGAAAGCCCAAGAGTCCTACGTTTATATTTGATGGAGAAGCGATGAGAATGTTGTTGCCGTTCAGCCGTCCTAAGCTCCCTCGGACAGGAGGAAAACTTTGAAGTTTTGCTCCCGCATATTCACTCCTTCCCCCCATATTAATTGCACGAGGGAGATTTGGTTGTTTTTTTAAAGCACCCTTTGAAAGCTCCTCAAATCAACTCTTTTAACTATACCAATACAAAACAGTTTGATTTCCAGGTATAGCCATTAGGGATTTTTTTTTAATGTTTATTTTTTTAAAGCCCCCCGTCCCGCCACACAGAATTCTGAAAGAGTATTTGTGAGGGAAATGGTTTTTTTTTTTTTTTAACAGATTACAAGAAGACGATCCGTATATTCAGGGTTCCCCTGCTCCGAAGGAGAAATAGATGGGTCTTGCGTGATTGTCAGTTCCTAAACTTAACCCTTGATTTCATTTGCAGGCATATAAAGAGAGCAGGATTAGGCCAGAGACAATCAGGCATGTCCAAAGTCCGTTTCAGGGGCCTTCACTTCTTCATCAAATCTGGCCCTCTTTGAAAAGTTTGGACACCACTGAGCAGAACTGATAGCTGTCTCCTGTTAGACGTTGTTGTTATTTTTCCCCCGAGAGATGCTCATACAGAAAAAGTTAAGATCTGTTTGCTGTTGCCAGCCCTACATTTTTCAGAGGCCTGCATCTCTTTATTATAGCGTTTGTGCGCTTTCATGGTGTGTCTCTCCAATTGGGGATTGGATGACGGACACTGACCTCTACACTGGCCACTCCTTGTGGCATCCGTCCTTGTAGCATCCGTGTCAAGCCCTTAATCCTTCCCCCACCTTCGGCGCCATTTCAGCCTCGCAGCATCCACTCCTAACTCCCTTTGCCACTCAGGCGTTTGCACCGACGGCTACGAGGTCGCCCTTAAACACCCGAGAGGCCTGTGCTCTGAAACGTAATGTGTGAAGGGACCCATCCACGCTGGCAAACACGGATCTTACTTCTTCGTCCTGGAGGGGCCCTTGTGGCCTCGGGATTAAATCTATTCCGGAGCCCAGAGATGCGGCAAAGAGAAGGTTTGCGCGTGTGGAGAGGAGAGGAGGCAAAAGGGCTAGTGGAAGGTGCTGGTGGTCGTGTGCACGCTTGTGCACGCGTGTGCTCCTTCTGGAGCTGCCACAGCCACTGCCCCTTTAACAGGGCTCCGCTTTGCTTCAGGGGAATAGCTGGCTGGTATTGTCCAGTTTGAACTGAGCACCGGAAATGGAGGGGCTATTTGCCTCCCGAGATCGCACTGGTCATTCGGCCATTGTCCTCGGCCAGCCGTGAAATCTCTCCCCCAAAGGGAGGGGGGAGGGGTGGCGTTGGAGAAACGGAGCGCTCGCCCTTCCCGCTCCTGCTGCCCCCCCCCCCCAATGATCAGATGCAGCATCCTGGGGTCAGGCGTGACCTCCCCGCCCCATCGCCAAGCCCGCTTGCCCGGTGGAGCCGTCAAGATGGGGATGGGGAATCCTCAGCCGCCGGCACCCCCCGGCCCTCCAGAGGAGCCAAATAGGCCATTTCCGCTGAAAATATGGAATTGACAAATATCAGCGAGCCGCAGGGTGGGGAAGGCCGCGGGGGTGGGGGGAGCAGACCGACTCCAAATCGCAGAGAACCGGGCCAAGGCGAGGGTCTCCTTCCTCAATTAGGGATGGGAGGGAGAGAGGCAGTGCAGGGGAGGGGCTCACCAGCTCAATATAGATAAGAGGAGAGGTGGGTTTCCGCCCCCATCCGGTTCCCCCCCCCGTGAACCCCCCCCACATTTCCAGGCCCCTCCATCACTATCCATCAGCACTTTGTGCGCATCGATCGCCTCTCATTTTCTCTGATTGTCTTTTAAGCAGCCTTCGGGCCCCGCCCCCGCCCCAATCAATCAGCCCTTCTGTTCCCGGGGGGTAATATAGACATCATCGGGATACATTCAGAAACGGGTGTTTGTAGAGGTGTGTGTGTGTGTGTGTGTGTGTGTGGTGCATTTTGTATGAAGGATGAGAAAATCTCCAGGTCGTCATAACTCTCCCCACCAGCACAACTATTGTATTAAAACCGGTTTGTGCCTTTTAAACAAAATGTATTATTTTGAGGTGAACCTATTTTGTCAGCTGCACAGTATCTCATTTTTATTATTTTTATTTTTTGGTGCGTGTAAAAGCGACCCTGAATATTTTATTTCATTTCATTTCGTTGCTGCTTTTATGAAAGTGTTCTAATTAACTGTAATGTGGAGGTAGGGGTATTCCCACTCCGTATTATTCTCTGCCTGATTTTCTTTCTTTAAAAAAGCCATCACCTTGGGATGTTGGTGATATTGCTACTTAATATCTACATACTATATTATTTTGTTTCCCTTATGGGGGGAAATTTCAGGAAAAAGACGAAGTTGTCTTCCACATCCCCATAGCTTGCTGGATGTATTTGAGCCCCTCTTCCTCAAAATAGCCGACCTTCCCATTCCCGATGATAGAGGCTTTATTAACGCCGTGTAAACAAGAATTTCTAGCTTTAAAAAAATAAAAATAAGTGCACCTTTTGTGGTGGAATTCGATTTTGCAACCGGGGGGGGGGCGATCAACTTAGGACAATTATTTTTCTTTCATTAAAGATAAGCTGGGAATCGAACTTCTCATGATAATGCCCATTTTTAAAGCAAACAAAGGCTCCACACACTAAAAAAACAAACTCGCTTGGCTTGGGATTCACCCTTTCCGGCATGTTTCTTTAAAGAAACAAAAAATGCATTAAGTTCAATTAATTGAAAATGTATTTGTACCCCAATTATACTGCTTTTTCTTCTGCCGCTGCCCGCTCCAAAAGCAAACTTTTATATTTTTAGAATTGCACCGGGATAAATTGGTAACCTTCTGAGCTCACCAAACTGGGGAAGAGAAAGATAAAGGACTCATAAATTCCAATTTGAGATCCGATCTCTTTCTCTCTCTCTCTCTCTCTCTCCCTCCCACCCCCGAGTCATTGACTAGAGATGGTGGGGAAGGTAAGGAACCAACCAAACCGCCCTCTTCACCCCCCTCCTCGCATTCCCAAAGCTAGCCAAGGGAGATCCCAGGAGTAGCTGCGGATGGGAGCGGAAAGGGATAGTTTAGGGAAGAGGCTTAACATGCCAAAATGGAATGAGCGGGGAGAGGGAGGGAGGGAGGGAGGGGCAGCTCTCCTTTTAAACAGGTCACTTCGAGTCAAGCGGGTCTTGTCGCAGGCCAACTTGCTAGGCAGGCGAACATGGGGTGGGGAGGGTCAATAATATAAGCTAATAGTGTGTGTGGGGGGGTGTGCTGGCAGAGAGAAGTCAAGATAGGAGATCTTGTTTCTTTCCTCTTGACAGGTAATCTACCCATCAATGAAGTTTCACATTCGCACAATCTGCTGCCTCCACCTTGAAAAAAAATAAAATCTCGCTTGGAATGTATAATTACTAGTGTGGTGTGTGTGATTGTGTATCACGTGGGAAAGCTCTGTGTGTGTGTGTGTGTGTGTATGTGTGTGTGAGAGAGAGAGAGAGAGAGAGAGAGAGAGAGAGAGAGAGAGAGAGAGAGGGTGTATGAATGAATGAATGAATGAGCCATGTGTGAAAACTGCATATGGCGAAAGGTATCCCAGGGACGCTTCTTTGAGCGGGTTCTTGAGATCTCTCCAACCAACGAGATTTTAAAAAGCGTGGAAGGAGAAAACTGAGTTTCATGAAAGAAAGGAAAAGCATGGACACGAAGCAGGATCCACTCCCTAGCTTGCAGGATGGCAGGAGGTTACATTTTTTTTGTCTCCTAGGAAGGGAGAAGAGCGCTTATATTGCGGCGAGGTGGGCGGGGGGAGGAGGCAGGGGGGAGGGAGGGGAGGCCCGCGGGGGGAGGGGGAAAGCGCGCAAGGTTTGGCGTTAGGGGAATTCTATTGTCTCTTAGAAATTTGGGAAGCTTTAGCAGGCCCTGGGCCCTCCCACTGCTATTGTTGCAGTGAAGATGTAGCAAACCTTTCTCTCGCCTTCCCTCCGCTTGTTTTGAATCTTCCACCACCCCCTCCTCCCTTTCTCCCCCCCCTCTTTTTTTTGGGAGCTGCTGAGCTGCTCTGACACCCTCTCCAAAGACGGGCTGGCAGAGAGGAGGGGAGGCTGCTCCAGCCAGAGTCCACCATTTCCACCGGGGGTGCAGAATGGGGTCTGTTTCTAACCAGCAGTTTGCAGGTTAAGTGAAAATTTCATACCCAATTCTTCCCTTCCCTTCTCTCTCTCTCTCTCCCCCCCCCCCCGCTCAAGGAAGATTCTTTCCTCCTTTTCCCTCTTTTTCTCTCTCTATCTCTGCCCTCCATCCCTGTTTTGAAAATCAGCGGTGTGCTCTGAAGAGCTTTCCCTCACCTCTTCTCATTTTAGGAATAGTTTTACAGCTGTTTTCAATCAATCCTCTTCATTTTTAAAAGGAAAGATTTGCGTTGATTCTTTCACATATTCTTTCAAAAATGTTAATTTTTGAGCGAGCGGTCGGTTTAGTCACTTTCTTGCTTCACCATGTGCTTTTTCTGTATAAGAATTGGGGAGGGCGGAATTTTGGAAACTTTTTGGGTGTATCTAGGCAGCTACAAACTTAGGCAACGTTTTCCTGGGAGCAGGTCCCATTAAACGCGGCGAGGTTTCTTCAGAGTAGACATGCGTTGAATTGCACGAGTTGTGATTTTGTGTTTTGCTTTTAAAGAGGAACTACAGTATATACCTTTACGCTTAAAAAAGCGTATATATTTCCAAATGGTTTCGACAGACCAAGACTTCGCTTCCCAGAGTATTTCTCCCCAGTGTATAAATATTTTGTATTTCCATATAATCAATGTCCATACATACACCTCGAATGCTTTAGAATAGTTTGAAAATGGACTAGTGGTGTCACGCTGTCCCATCCACTAGTTTACTTTTACTCCCTCCCCCCATCCTGTGAAAATAGTGTGGGATCCACCCCGCAAACCGGGATGGCATAGATTTGGAATACACCGATTTCCTCGATGTTTTGGAGCTGCGTTTTCTATTTTGGGCACCCTACGGAATTTGGAAGAGGGAGCGAGTTCTTGGTATCCCTCCCCCACTAATATGTTTTGAATCCTGCCCTTCCTGATCTTCCATGGATGAAGACTTGCGATTTAGTCCTCTTTCTCCCCAACCCCCCCCCCCCGGCCAAATAACCCCAGAGCCGAGACTGCTCTCTGCATGGCTTCCTGCCTAGCCTTCTGCGCGCTCAGCAGGGCTGGAGCTCTCCGAGGACGACGATGGCGTTTCCCGCGGGGGGCTGGGGGGCCGGCCGGGAGGTGAGCCCCCTCTCGGGCGTCCCAACCCTGGGTGGCCCCCGGAGGTCCCGCGCTCCCTCTGTTGCGCACCCGCTGGCCCTTGGGAGGAGCGGGGAGGGGGACCCCCCTCCTTTGGCTGGACTCCGGCTGATGATCCTCGGCGCGTATGTTTCCAGGTGGCTGCGCCAAGGCGGGCGAGGAAGAGCCCACGGGGGACTCGCCCCGGCCGGACGAGGAGAGCCAGCCGCTCCTGCATGGCGCCGGGATCTGTAAGTGGTTCAACGTGCGGATGGGCTTCGGCTTCCTCTCCATGACCACCAAGGAAGGCATCGCCCTCGAAAGCCCCGTGGATGTTTTTGTGCATCAGGTAAGGGGTTTGGGGGGGGGCGGCAGGGACGCGGGGCTGCCTTGGTCCTGAGCGGCTCGGGGGGGGGGCGAGGAGGCTTCCCCCGAGGGCTGAGCCCGGGCGACCCCGGCCTGGGGCCTAGGGCGCCGCTTTGGCGTGGGCCTTCCAGGCTGGACGCAGCCGGGGTGGAGTTTGCACGCGCGCGAAGTTTGGGAACTGCAGCAGGCCTCGTGGGCTGAGCTGATCCGGAGCAAACCGGGGTGTGTGGACGGGGAGATCTGCCCCCCTATCTAAAAAAGAGGGGGCAGCTAGTTTCTCACGTTCTCTCTACTCTTTACTGAGGAGGAAATCCCCCCCCCATTGGCTCCTTACTCGGTTCGGTGCCTGGCTGTATACCGGATTTGAATGCAGGCCGCCTGCCTGGTCCCCACCCCACCCCCGATCTTCCTTGCTTGCTGCTTCTACCCACCCACGGCACTAGGCCTCTCTCTCTCTCGAGGCCAGGAGGGTCAGGTCCTGGGTTCCTTTTCTTCCCGTGATCTCAGGGTTCAAGAGTTAGGTTGCTGTAAAGTGATATCAGATTGATTTCATTCCCCCCCCACCTCCTTTTCAAAATGGGTCGCTTGGGGATTTGCCTTGAGAAGGGGGGAAAGGGGCGAGGGAGCGCGCGCCGGGATTATTGCTGTGTTAACCAGGCGTGAGGTGGTGTTAATGTAGCTTTAAAAGAAAAAGAAAAAAAGAGAACGCCGGTAAAACACGGATCAAAATGACGACAGGAAATTGGCAGTTGTAGAAGATGCTGAGATACAGTGTTCCACATGTTTAAAACTTTCCCTCTCCCAGCTGGAAGTGGGGGAGGCCTTTTGCTTTGATTTCCATGACTGTAATGTTGGGAAGGTCATGCAGGGACACGGGGGTACAGTGTTGCAGCACAAAATCCAGATGGGACCAGACTTGAAAGCATGATAGCCGGGCATCTTAATATGAGCTTTAAACAGCTACAAAAATGATCACTTGATGCCTGAATGCATATTGTTATAATGCAAAGGATGCCCTCTTTTACATTGGGATATCAAAGGTTTTGTAAAGTTGATTGCAAAATGCTTTGTTAAAAAAATTAAGCCTCCCCCTTTGGTGCCATACTCTTCCTGACACCTGTGCTGCGCTGCCAATATTTCCCTTTAGCAAACCATCTTGTTGCTCAACTGAGTCACTTTGGGTGGGGAATAGTTAGCTGCAGTTTCAGAAGGTCCTTTAAGGATTTGTTTTGTCCATGCCACCACCGGGATGAGGTGGTGGTACTTTTGTGGGTGTAGATAGCAAGGGTATTCAAGGGGCTTACTTTGGGGGTTAACCTTTGATGCAATATGGTTTCATCCAGTGGTTTAGAGCAGCTGGCGTGAGCTGAAGTTCATCAATTTCGGAAAGGGCCACAAGTTCCCCCACCTTGGTTTAAGATATAAAAAATGGTTATGTGTAATGATGATAGAGGTTTATAATATTATGAATGGGCAGAGAGAGGGGAGGGAAAGAAATTGATGGGTTTCTCCACATATTGAAATTATATAATTCACTATTCCAATATGTGATGATGGCACTGGAGTAGGTGGCTTTTAAGGAACAGAAACTCATGGTGGAAAAGACTGATTAATGGCTATTAGGTATTGTAGCTAAATGGATCTTCCATGTTCTGAGAGAGCCTGGCTCTGAATTACTTGGTGGGACAAGCAACAGTCATCTTCATTCCCTGCTTGCAGGCTTAACATATTTTCAGATTAGGTGGACCCTCCTATAAGCCAAATCTTATAATAATGCTTTTTAATTTTTTGGGTTGCCTAGATGAGATGGAACCACACATTGGATCAGCAGCTTGTTTTACAGCTGTATTTTGCCCTGGTATACAGGATCACTTTTTACATATATACTGAGGATTACTTTTTGTTACTAAAGATGTCACCTGAAATGAATGTCAAGCTTTGCTAATATGAAAACTGCTGTGTTTCTCATTTTTTTATGTTCTCTTTCTTGCAAGAGACCTGTGCATTTCGTTTAGGGCTGGATATAAGTAACTAGTGGATGTTGATCCTTTTAAATATGGGGATCAGCTATCATTTGTTCCTTTATCCCACCAGATCTCAATGCAACTTGAGATCTGCATAAGCATCTACTAGAACCTGTTTTAATATAGGCTGGGATCCTTTATGCACTTACCTGGGAGAAAGCCCCATTGAACACAGTGAAATTTACCTCTGAGTAAACATGCATAGGATTATACCAAGCCTGCTATTTCACCCTACACTTCATTGTAAAACAGTGTCCTTTTATGTATGTCTACTCAGAAGTAATCCCCATTGAGTTCACTGGGACTTACTCCAAGGTAAGTGCATCCTCAATGCAGACTTCTGTCCTGCTTTCTCTCCTCTAACCCACTTTTGTTTAATAAGCAGCCTGATAAAGAGTTCTGGAGAACTTGAAAAGTTGCTTATTATTTTGTAGTGCTTTGGTTAGACCTAATCAAGGTAGCATCAGATTGTGGGTTTTTGAATTTTTTTCAAATAGGTCAGCATAGTTTCCTGTTCTTTTTGAAGCTACCTATTAGTATCCATAATGGAGTCAACAGTTGCAAAGACATTGCACAACGTTCTTCAGTTAGCTAACAAAGTTAGTTCCCCCTCCCACCACAAATAAATAAAAAATTTGTTGAGCCGCTTCTAGATCAGCCTACTTTTTTTTTGGACTCCATGGCAAACATTTTCATTTGTGTCTTTGTGGAGCCTCTTTGCATACCTTGTAATGGGGTGGGGGGCAAGATAAGTTGTGAGTAGAGGATTTGTTTTTCCTTTTTGTGTGTAAATCTTTTTTCTTATCTCTCTGTCCCTTTTTGTACTGGCCAAGGAACTGATGGCAGAAACCATTTTGATGTTGTAGTAGAGGCTTGAGATTGGTGAGCTGATACTCTAAAATAAAGGAAATCAAGTACACACACAAACACACTTCCATTTCAGATGGAAGGCTAGATGCTAAGCATCTGAGCATGAGTAATCCCACTGAAATGAGGAGCTCCTGTTCAGAAGAAAACCTACTCACTTTGTCAATACTGATAGTTTGGAAGAAGCTTCAAGCACATGTTTTTTTGTGTGTGAGTTCCACTCAGTTCGGTGGCACAGATTCCCTATACAGCCCAGTCCTCTGCATATTTACTCAGAAATAACTTCCACTGAGATTAGTGGTGTTTACTCTCAGGTACATTTGCAAAGAATTTCAGCCTTACAATGCATGTTTACTCAGAAGTAAGCTATTGTGTTAACCTGGGATTTACCCACAAATAAGTGCATTTTGGATTCCACCCTTAATGAAAGTTTGTTGCAACAGAAGTGGACACATAAAGTTCAGAAGGTGCTTTAAATAAACTCAACAAGGAATTTAGCTTGGCAGGGAGGACGGCAGGGGCAAATGAACTTGTGTTGCATGTGTGTAAAAGTTTAAAGTGAATCACTGTTGATTCTGGGGTGGGAATTTGGATTTTTATAAGGTCTGTTCATGAGGTGCCAGGTGCTGAAATCCTAAAATCATTTGCTTTGTTGCTGTTGCGGTGGCATTACTCTAGAGCAAGTGGGTTGAAGTGCGTGGCTTTATATATGGAAACAGTAAATTACTTCTTTTGAGAACTTCTCTTGATTCCAACTACTCAGTTCTTCCCTAGGGTTTTGCTTTCCTTCCCACCAGGCAGATGGCAAATCTGTAAAAAAGAAAAGAAAGAATGGATGTGACCCCTGATTTCTGCATTTTACTCCCCCTCTGCCCTCAGAGAAAGAACGGTTTCCCCAGGTCAGGGCCTGGATATATTGATGGAAAAGCCCAGAGGGAATAAACATGGAATGCTGATTTCCTTGTTCCAGAGGGATGCAGATTGCAGCATGAGGATATAAGTGAAGAGGGCCAAAGCTTTGTTTCAGCTACACTGCCAGTCACTTTGGTATGTGGCTGAATTTTTTAGTGTTGGCTGAATTTGGGAGAATGAAGCCCAATGCAAGTCCATTTTTTTGGAACTGGTTCTGCATCTATGTAGAAATGCCTGATTCCTGTTCTAAGGAAAGTGGCCTTCCCTTTTGTGCTTGAGTGAGGGTTTGTGAAATGCAGAGGCAACTTCAGGTACTGGAGGCGGGGTGGGAGTTCTCTGGTCTCCCCAGGATTTATTGCCCCAGACAGTCTAGTTTTCTGATTGCAGGCACTAATAGTCTTGCACCCTCACAGAAAATTAAATGGTTGGAGCGTCTCTGGTGTCCTAACAGCTTTGCTTTGCCTTGCACCCTCAGATTCAAGAAAAATAACCCAAAATTCCAGCTTCCTCAATTCATTCTTCACTGCAGTGCATGTGGTGTGGGAGACCTGAGGATGCACTTAGTACTACTACTATTATTATAAATCAGGTTGCGCATATTTTTAAGGGGAAAAATGTAAAAGATGAAACCTGGAGCGGGGACCCTAAGACTCACATCATGTTACTGGATTGCAATTTCCACCATCCCTGACCAATGGCCATGGTGTCTAGGGCAAAAGTGAGTTAGGGGTCTTAACAGCACCTGGTTTCCCTCCCTTGGACTAGAGAGAAGTGCAGGCCTTTCTATGCTTAAAGAGAATCTCCATGGCCAAAGGCAATATAACAATGAAAAACAAGTCAAGGGCGGCTCCAAGTAAGAGCCCCCCCCCCAACAAAATGCCATTGGTGATCTCCTTTTGTCATCAGTTTCTCATGCACCCACAAATCTATTAGCTGACTAATCAGTGTCTCCAGACCTCTGATAGCATCACACTGAATTTCCCCTGCAGTTTTTGAGCAGATAAAGAGCAGCAGGAGTCGTGTCTAAACAGCAGGCAGGACTCCTGCTGCTTTTTAACCTTCTCTGCACCCATGGAAATGAGTGAAGACCCTGCCTCTCTCCCAAACCATCTGGGCATGCCAGAGGGCATGGAGGACTAGATTGGTAGTGACCAGAAAATGATGACTGACTCATAAGCTGAGTCAGTCTCTCTCTCTCTCTCTCTCTCTCTCTCTCTCTCTCTCTCTCTCTCTCTCTCTGTGTGTGTGTGTGTGTGTGCCACTACAATGGCCTCTCTGGTGGGCTTCCAGGAGGTGGGTATCAGCCCTGCAATCTGTGTTGGGTTGCTGGGAGCCATCCACCATTTTAATTACAATGCGCTCCCACAGCACTGCTCTGGGACATGATGAGCAGCTTAAAATGGTGGCTTCGCAGCCACCCATTGCTCTTACCCAGTTGATTTGGCCCTGGAGTCGTAGCAGGTGGTAGGGCCTAAAGGAAGTACAGTCGTACCTTGGTTTTCGAACAGCTTAGTTCTCAAATGCGTTGGCTCCACGCCGCAAACCCGGAAGTGACTGTTTCGGTTTGCGAACTGTTTTTGGAAGCCGAACATCCAATGAGGCTTCTGCAGCTTCCAATTGGATGCAGGAGCTTCCTGAAGCCAATCAGAAGCCATGCTTTGGTTTCTGAACGTTTTGGAAGTCGAAGGAATTTCCGGAATGGATTCTGTTCGACTTCCAAGGTACGACTGTGCTGTATCTGCCCTGATGGACCCAGTTGAGGGGCAGGGCACCAGAGGATGCCAGAAGATGCCAGATGTTGGTGCCAGGTCTGTCTAGGGCAGGGGTCAGCAAGGTTTACCTCACCTGGGCCGGTTCACTCCAGCAGAGATCCCTCCACGGGCCGGATTGTGCGCACATATGAGCGTGCTTGCCCTTGATTTCTGGTGTCTGCGCAGACGCGATTTTGGGCGGCGCGGAAGCGAGTCTCCGCGTTGCGCTGCAGCAGTTTAGCACAGTGGGTGGGGACTTGCCGAGTGGGAGGCTCGGTTTGGGGGCGGCTCGTGGGCCTGTTAAACAACCCCCATGGGCCATTTGTGGCCCATGGCCCTTAGGTTGCCTACCATTGGTCTAGGGCCACCATGAGACACAACAGGGGAGGCCATCACCTTCATGCCACATTTGCAAGCTTCCAACTGCTGTTAGAAACAGTGCGAAACTAGATCTTGATCCAGTATGTGGTTGTTTACACATGCGCTAGAATCAGGTAGCACATCTCCAAATGTGATAAAATGGTCCGTGCTGGTTCAGGCTGCAGGTGGAGGGTCACAGTTTTGAATGTTTCTCTGTGGAACTCCTCCCTACAAACTCCCTGCAAGTGGAATACTAATGCAGCAAAGAAAGAGGAGATGGGACAGAAAGCTGCTTCCTGGTGCTCTGCCTTTCCCCCATCCTTGTAGGATGTCTTTTATTTTTCTGAGTAAAATAAGGCATTCCCTTCCTCTGCAATCTGAAGCTCTGCAGACTATACCACCATTTTGTGCAACATGCAGAGCAGGACTAAATAGTGTTGCTTGTGGTTGTTCTTACTACGTGGCACTTTCTAGTTGTGCAGAGTGCTTTACAGACCTTCCTTAGGTTGACAAACTGTATTCTGGGGGAACCTGGGGTTCATTGCGAGCTGATCAGTGTTTCCCCAAGAGTATCACTGGTGAAAGACAAGCATTGCATCTATATCTACCCCTATGTATCTTGCCTAGTAGTGTACAAATGCAGGACAGTGCTGGCTGTGTTTTTAAGGTGTGTTCTTGTTTTACATGCGGCAAATGAGAGGCCATTCTGAGCTGAGTATGTAAACTACAACAGGCCCCTCCAAACCCTCTGCAGTTTGGGGGCTCATCAGTTGACAAGCTAATGTCCACAGCTTGAAAACCACAGGGGCAGGAGATTGTTATCAGTAAAAGGAGTTGAACAGAGGGCCACAACTCACTTTGCAATTGATGGTGAAATCAGTACAGTTCAATTTCCTGAATACTGTATTGAACTTGTCTTGTGAATATAGTGACTTGTGTATCCATATCAAGACTCCCTCTCCCTTCCTCTCTCCCTCCATTCTGGTGCTAGAAAGGTGGCCTTATCTGGGTTCTCTGGAGCTATTCATCTTAGTCTTTTACACCTGTCTTGCAAACCCTTTAGCTGCACCTTTCCCCTCCTCTGCTAGACTGTCATGTTACAATGAATGCCCAAAACTTTGGCAAATGTCAGCATTCAAATGCCAGCATTCCAGAGCAAAATTCTGTGGCTACAACTGGACTGAAGACTGACAGTCATAGGGATTGTCAGCATTTAGTTCTTAACGCTGGAAAAGCAGGAGGGAAAATAGATCTCTTTGAGGCACCTGTAAAATGTATCTGGGATTATTAGCAATTGCATTCACATGTCCTTAAGGCAGGATCTGAAGGCATATAATGTAACAGCCCTAGCAGAGGCTGGTCATTGCCTGGATGGGGCCCTACTTTTGTGCCCTAATGAGCCCCCTTGAATTTCATGAGGGAAGAAAAAAGTATAATACTGTACATAAAATGCTGAGATTTTCACTGGAACGTACACACACCATCTTCTCTGTTAATTTAATTCTGGGTTGGGGAGCTGCATGACTGCGAGCCATACCCGGCCTCCCAGGCTTCCCCTGAAACCACAACCACACCTGAGGCCAGCAGAAAACAGGATGTGTAGGGGGGTTCAGTCTTGCTTGGGCAGTAATTCCCCCCCCAAGAGGTAGTTGGATCTTGCCCATCTGTCAAAGTTGGCCTGACCAGGTGGGGGAAACAAAGAACAGGCCCACTGGACCAAGAAGGTTCTCCGCCCTGGAATGTATCACAAGAGAAGTCTCTCAAAGTTGCTGGGAGGGCGGACATCACTCAGTGGTAAAACACATGGTTTGCTAGCAAATGGTCCCTGCCATTTACAGCTAAAAATATTGGGTACCACCAGCCCTTTAGTCAGAGGCTCTGGAGACCCACTGCCAGTCAGAGTAGACAATACTTGATTAATAGGCTGCTATAAAGTAGCTTTCTATGATAAATTTATTCTCACAAGTTTTATCAAATGTAGATCCCCCCCCCCCGTTTAAGGAGCTCAGGGCAATGCACAGTGCTTCCCCCCCACTCCTTATTCACACTATAACTTTGTGAGGTAGGTTAGGCTAAGAGATAGTGACCAGACCAACCTTATCCAGTAGGTTTCATCTCCTCAGTCTTGGTCCAACACACTTCCAGGGGAAGGCAACTTGCAGTCTCAGGCCTGATTTTATGCAGGTGACAAAGAAGTGGGAAAGGTAACATCACCACCACCCTATGTTTTTCTCTGTCTCTTTAAGACCACCAGCACCCCATATTCTCTCTCTTTCTCTCTCTGCCCCTCAGCCCCACCCCACATTTCTCTCTCCCTCAGATCATCACCTCCCTATATTATCTCTCAAGGAGATTACTGCCCCATATTCTCTCACCCATGTGAGACTGGCACCCTTCCCTCCTGTCTGATAGATTCCTTTTTTGGGGGGGGTGCAGCCCTTGACAGGGAAAATATGCCCCTTCCGGCTCTAATCACAGTATTTAATATGTGGTGACTCTCAGCTAAGTCAGTTTGCATTTAAGGGGGGCCACAAGATTCTTTATCTTCTTTCCTGCTTGCTAGAAGCTGTGAAGGGTCCCTATTTGGACACCCTGGTCATTCATAAAGCCACAGTGACATGAGAGAGTGGCACGTAGTTGGGTTAGCTGGTCCTAATGCCCACAACTGCCTTTTCTAGACATTCCCAAGCACTCTCATCTTGGCACCTTTAATGCTAAAATCCGGGGATGCAGGAAGAAGTGCCCAAAATTGCCAGTAAGGATGGGATTATTTTAATCTAAACTAACAAATCAGCAAGGCCCCATTAAGAATTGAGGAGAGGCATCCTTTAGCTTGCCTGGTTGCAATTCATTCATTCATTCATTCATTCATTCATTCATTCATTCATCACCATAGCTTGCCTGATCACCATTCATTCAGGTTGAAGATTAATTAGCACACATACACATGCAAGGCGGGACGCGGGTGACGCTGTGGGTTAAACCACAGAGCCTAGGACTTGCCGATCAGAAGGTTGGCGGTTCAAATCCCCGCGACAGGGTGAGCTCCCGTTGCTCGGTCCCAGCTCCTGCCAACCTAGCAGTTCAAAAGCACATCAAAGTGCAAGTAGATAAATAGGTACCACTCTGGCGGGAAGGTAAACAGTGTTTCTGTGTGCTGCTCTGGTTCGCCAGAAGCGGCTTAGTCATGCTGGCCACATGACCCGGAAGCTGTACGCCGGCTCCCTCAGCCAGTAAAGGGAGATGAGCGCCGCAACCCCAGAGTCGTCCGCGACTGGACCTAGCAGTCAGGGCTCCCTTTACCTTTTACACATGAAAAGCATCCTGAGAAAAAGTGACTTCCCTCATGCCTCCTGTCTGGGCCATAGAATCTGAATAGTTTCCTAAGCTCAGATCTGCCCCTGAGGTTCATATGTTCCTGCTTTGATTATGTGTTAAGTGGTTCACTTGGTGTGAAAGTGCTGAAGAGTGAATGGGGAGCCATGCTTAGCTTCTCATGCCATAGTTGCTTTAAGGTTGAACATCTTGAAAGGTTACAGGATGATGGCAGCAAAGCCATTGATACTCAGTAGGGAGCTGCCTTCCATGGGGTCCAGGCCATTGGTCCATCTACCTCAGTTTTGGCTGCACTGAGCGGCTGCAGCTCTCCAGAGCCAGGCTGGAGGCATTCCTAGAGATGCTGGGAATTAGTTTTTTTTCTACTTGCCTTTAAATGTGATTTCCCACCTCCTGCAGTCTGAACTGGTACAGCCCATTCTACCTTTTCATTCTTTCTTTCCTGAACTACCTGTCCACATCTGTAGATTGGAAAAAAAGTGTTGTGCACTCCTCCAAGGAAGTTATCCCTGCCTCTTTCTGTAAGAATTACCGTATTTTTCGCTCTATAACACGCACCTGACCATAACACGCACGTAGTTTTTAGAGGAGGAAAATCCGTAGGCATGCCACCCGTAGGCATTTCCTCCATAACACGCACAGACATTTCCCCTTACTTTCTAGGAGGAAAAAAGTGAGTGTTATGGTGCAAAAAATACGGTACATGAGAACATCCTTTCACACAAGGGTTGTCTCCAGCTGTAGCCCCTGAGCTTCATCCAGGTGTTCTAAACTGTGCCTATGCATTTGTGGTTGAAGATGGGAGATGGCACCCTCATCACATTAAATATATCGATTTTTAAAATTGTATTCTGATTGGCTCTCTTATTTCTTAGATGCTGCATTTTATTGTATTTCATATAATTCAAACTGTAATATAATAAAATACAGGAAATAAAAAGAAGCAATCAAAATACAGTTAAAAACCATGCAGCATTACAACTGCTACAAAATAATAATGATAATGATGATGATGATGATGATAATATTAATATTGTGATTTTCAAGTGGTCCATGGGCAGAAGAAAAAAAGGCCAAGAGTGTGAGCTGAGAAATCTCAGTTTCAAATTTGCTCATTAGTCATGAACTCACAAGGCTGAGCTTAGGCTCAGCTGCCCTCCCTTGCAAAAAGGATCAAACTGGTTATTATTTTACAGGACTATTGCAAGAACTTCTAGATATATTGTACGTGGTGACTTTTGATCACTCTAAATTGCTGTGTAAATGCTAAACTTTTAGTGTGCTAGGACCTCCACTTTGGCACTCCTGGCCTGTTTATATCTGGTAGGCACCTTCACTGCATATATCAGGCATAGGCAACCTCCAGCCCTCCAGATGTTTTGGAACTACAATTCCCATCATCCCTAGCTAACAGGACCAGTGGTCAGGGATGGTGGGAACTGTAGTCTCAAAACATCTGGAGGGCCGGAGTTTGCCTATGCCTGGCATACATGCTGTCAGCGCCTGCTTAAAACTTTTTTAAGCAAGCATTTCCAGACAAGTTGGTGTGTATTTTAATATCATATTAGCTTATTGTTGATTTTGAAATGTTTTCCCTTGCTTTGGATTGATAATCTTAAATGTTTTATTTTACTCCCCATCCCCCCCAAACCACTTAGAGGGTTGCTTTTTTCAATCAAGTGATATATAAATTTTGTTAAATAAAATGATAAATACAACTACTACTGCAGTCATCATTACGACTTGATAATTTTCCAAGTGGGTTGACCATTTCTCATCAAGTCATTGGTCAACCAGAAATGAGTAGACAAAACTGGGAGAGCATCACAGAAAAAGTGTGTGTTCTTTGTCCATGGACAATGTCCTCGACCAGACAAGGTCTGCTTTAAGTGCAGCAGAGCCCATTGATAACCCTCTCCTGGTCATTTACACATGTGAATGATAACCCACAGGAAGTAACTGTGGGAGAAAGAAGGGAACTGGCCTCTTCAGATCTATTAAATCACTTTATTACAGGAACCAGCCCTGAATAGCCCTTCCTGGCAGGGGGTTAGTCTCCCTCTCCCTCTCTCTCCTCTCCAACCATCTCACCCCTCCCTCATCCTCCTCAACTGATAACAAAGCAATCAAAATTTTGGCAACCTGGCAGGCCAACTGGGTTACCTTCCCTCCGGCAAGTTGTGATCTGGGTAGATAATATTTGGAGCCTGTGCTCTTAGGTGTTCAGAAATGGAGCATCCCTTTGGGGGCCATGAAAACTGGAAAGAATGGCACATGTAGGGATAGGCTTTTTGGCTTGAAATAGGATGCAGATAATTTTACATTGGGAAAAGCCAGACTCTGGTTTGGTGCCTCCATTAAACTAATGGGCCAAATCCATTGATCCTTCAAGCATCAACAGAGCTCCAGTGATTGCCACCCCATTAAATGACAGATATTCCACACCTGCTTAACCATTTCCCACTGAATGGAAGCCCCAAAGAGGAAAGCCTTAAGCTCTTCTGGAACTTATTTAAGTTTGATGGACCTTTAATGGAAGGGAGTTCCACAACTGTCAAGGAATAGCCTCTGCCAGCAACCTCCCCACCCACTAAAAAGGTGTCCTGTTCAAACCCTATGCTGTGCATAGTTAAGAAGGCATTATCTATTGGTTTTAACCATTGTGATTCTGTTACTATTAAGGTGCTCGATGTTTGGGGAATATGTTAATGGTGCCTTAGCCAAATTGGTGCCCTCCTGGTGTTGTTGGGCCATTACCATAAGAAGCCCCAGTCAGCATAGCCAATAGCCATGGATGATGGGAGTTGTAGTCCCCAGCATCTGAATGGCACCCCATTGGTACCAGCAAAGACAAACAATATTTATTACTGTACCAGAGTACAGTACCACAATATGTTGTGGACCAGAGCCCACTTCATCAGATGCATGTATTTATGTCAACCTTCACCAGTTTGGTTCTCTTTTGATGTTTTGGACTGCAACTCCCATCACCTTTGGCCGGCATGGTGCTGGCTGGATCTAAGAACAAAAGAAGTGCCCTGCTGGATCAGGCCAGTGACTCATCTAGTCCAGCATCCTGTTCTCACAGTGGCCAACCAGGTGCTTATGGGAAATCCGCAAGCAGGATTAAAACACAAGAGCCCTCTCCGGTCCTGTGGGCTCCAGCAACTGGCTTCAGTCCACAAATGCTTCTGCAACAATAAATCTGTTAAGTCTATAAGGTGCCACAAGACTCTTTGTTGCAGTAGAATAGACCAGTACGGCTACTCTTCTGGAATTTGTCACTATGGCCACCAATTAATTATTCTCTTGCTTTGCTTTGCTTTGTCTTTCAATCTCTGAGACTGATGTGGCAGCAATAGTGAGTCAAACATCTCCCTGGAAATGAGGGGTTATGCACTTTGGAACCAAATGTAAAGAAAGAACCCTTATAGATGGGCGAGTAGCTTGTTCCAGAGAAATCAGGAGCATCATCAACAGCTAGGAGAAACAAGCACTGCATTATGACGTATAATTATATTTTGCGTTATCTGGGGAAAGGATTAATCCTAATCAGCAAACTTAAATTGATGAGTGTGGCCAATTTCTATGTTTTCAAGACCACTTCTGTTTTCAGACAGTATCCTGGGGGTGGGGTTTAAAAAGTGTATTGCCTGATCCCCCTCTGTAGAAAGCCAGTTCTCTGTCCATTGTTCTAACCAATTTGCTATCATATAGCTATAAGGATTTTGCCCCTATAGAACTTTTGTGCTGAGTCCTAACAGTTTTTCATGCAAGACAGGCAGAGCCAACTCGCACTGGCCCCAGTCTGCATGGCCAATGGTCAGGGATGATGGGAGTTGTAGTCCAATAACATGGGTGGGTGGTGAGTCGGTGAGCCTTCAGATGTTGGACTCCAGAACCTGTTTAGTTTGAGCAAGGCTACTCCCTTAAACCAGAGGGCAAACTACTATCATCTTAATCCCAGGTTGTTCCCATCATGCCTGACTATTTGCTATGCTGGCCAGGACTGATGGGAATTATAGTCCAAAACATATAGAGGGTGCTTGATTGGGGAAAGCTGGTCTTTGGAGTGTGACTGCATTCTTGTCTTGCTGTCCTGCCTTCGTCACCTTAGCTGAGTCCCTGCTATGAGCACAAGTGATTCCATGCCATGCATCCATTTTCTCACATCTGAATGATTTGAGAACACTTTGCAGTAATAGCCACAATAGCACTTTATGTGAAAGTTGTGTCCATTAGCATATCGTTTTCAAAGTTTCTGCTCTTCTGCCACTTAATTCCAGCAGCTTGCTTTCTGAGAGTTGGGGCAAGCATGCACATTCATGGTTTTTTAGTTGAATTGCCTGCTTCAGCAGTTTTGATTGACAGTGGTTTTGCAAGGGCATTGGGATTGAACCAGCATGCAGTCATTGTTTGATTCACTGATAAAATATTACCTAAGTCACATTTGGTCTGAAATAACTCGCCTAAATAGGTAAAGGGACCCCTGACCATTAGGTCCATTCGTGACTGACTCTGGGGTTGCTGCGCTCATCTCGCTTTATTGGCCGAGGGAGCCAGCATACAGCTTCCGGGTCATGTGGCCAGCATGACTAAGCCGCTTCTGGCGAACCAAAGCAGTGCACGGAAACACTGTTTACCTTCCCGCCAGAGCGGTACCTACCGTATTTTTCGCTCCATAGGGCGCACCGGACCATAGGGCGCACCTAGTTTTTAGGGGGGGAAATCAAGAAAAAAAATCTTATTTCCCCCCAGCCCCAAAGAGCAGAGTACAGGCTGCGTGCAACCTCTCCCTGCCGGAGGGGTTGTGCGCGGCTATGTCACAAGCCAAGGCAGCCAGCGGGATGGATCCCGCTGGCTGTTTTGGCTTCCTCTTTAGCCCCGTGCAGCCTCTCCCTGGTGGAGGGGGTTGCGCGTGGCTATGGCACAAGCCAGAGGGGCTGCATGTGGCTATCCCTGAAGCCTGGAGAGCGAGAGGGGTCAGTGCGCACCGACGCCTCTCGCTCTCCAGGCTTCAGCGAAAGCAACGCGAAGCCTTTGGAGCACGGAGGGAGTGCTCCCTCTGCGCTTCGGAGGCTTAGCGTTGCTATCTCTGAAGCCAAGGAACCTGCATTCGCTCCATAGGACACACACACATTTCCCCTCAATTTTTGGAGTGGAAAAAGTGCGTCCTATAGAGCGAAAAATACGGTATTTATCTACTTGCACTTTGACATACTTTTGAACTGCTAGGTTGGCAGGAGCAGGGACCGTGCAATGGGAGCTCAGCTCATTGCAGGGGTTCAAACTACGATCAGCAAGTCCTAGGCTCTCTGGTTTAATCCATAGCGCCATCCACGTCTCTCAGTATAGAATAGTTAGGTCAAAAGAGACCTAAATGAGATTCCCCAGCAGAAGAAAGCTCACACCTCTAATTCAGTTTGTATACATACTTAAGGTGCATTTAAGAGACTCGTTTATATGTATATTATGGGAATGATTCATGGTTTTATGTAGCTGCATTGTTTCATACTTTCTGAATGTCCCATGATCATATTATAAAATAGTTGTGTTCTATGTTATAAAGGAGGCCGAGAGCTCTTGGCTCCTTGCACGATGGGTGGATAAAAATGCAAATCCTTCTCTAAGTGACATTTTGCTCTCCCCATATTTATTTACCTACTTAACTTATATAGCTGCCCCATAGCAGTACCACTGTAGGAAGTCAGTGTGGCATAATGGTTAGAGTGTTGGAGATCAGGGTTCCAATTCCAACTCAGTCATGAAGCTCACTGGGTGACTTTGGGCCAGTCGCAGCCTCTTAACCTATCTTAGGGACCTATTGTAGGGATCAGCTGAGGAAGCGGGGTGAACCATGTACTCCTTGGAGAAAAGCAAGAAACAAGCTCTTCTGCTTACCTGCTTTAGAAAGTTGGAGGAACTGGCCAGATAGAGATGCCACTTGTCAATGTGGAATCCAGAGGTCTCCATATGGTCGCAATTTGACCCGCACCAGTAGTAAAACGTACCTTGGACCTGGCAGATTTCAGTCACCGCCTTTCCTCCAAATATTAGGTTAATTGGCATACCAATTCTAGGTTGCTTGTGTTATCATCAGCACTACTTTGTACCACCCCTGCCATTGTTTTGTTTGTTTGCTTTTTAATTTCACAAACTTATAAACTGCTTCACAGCCTGAAGCTATTAAAATGATGTACCAGAAAACAAGAACAAGATACAAATTCAAGGAACAACTAAAGCTATTATTACGGGCTCTAAAAGCAATAAAACAGTTCCTAAAAATTCTTAAAACAATTTCAACAGATGTGCAATTAATATTAGCCATAAATAACGGTTGAAGAAGGAAAAGACTACTTAAACAAAAACAGCTTCAGAAATGTATTTTATTATAATATAATATAATATAATATAATAATATAATATAATATAATATAATATAATAACATCTGACTGCATTACTCCAGACACTCTGGGTGGCTTCCAATAAATTAAAACACAGTAAGACATCAAACATTTAAAACTTCCCTAGTATAGGTGCCTAAACAGTACCTGATTCTTACCCAGCCTGATATATATTTCATTTCCCTCTATTCTCACTGTTTACAATCTAACCACACAAACCTCAGTTATACTACCATTTATTTATACTTTCCAACTTAATACTTCATGCATCTAATAAAGTCAGTGCAAGTTTATGCCACAATAAACTTGTTATTTATTTAAGGTGCTGCAAGCCTCATTGTATTTTTCCTAAGGGAAGCTTTTACCAATGGTAGAAAGAAAGTATTACAATATATTTCAATAGCTGTTGCTGAAAGAAAAACGGGGCACTGGCAACAAATTTAATTTGATTTATATTAAAAGACAAAGGCAGGAAATTATATTATATGGAGAAAATAAGGAAGAAGGAAGGTTGTCATTGCCACATGTAATGTAACAATTCTCAAGCTGTTTGAGTCAGTTCACTTTATGGTATCTTGATCAGAAAATAAGTACTTTTGTTCAGTGTTAGAAACTCGTGTATATATAAGCTAAGCACCAAATGGCTTCTTTAACCCAGGTTACAGTTGCCGCAGCAGAATACCATATTTTTCCATGTATAAGACTAGGGTGTTGGTTTTTTTTATTAAAAAAGCATGTTGAAAATTTGGGCTCATCTTATACATGGGTAGTGCTGAGGGTGACATGCGATTGGTTGAGTCCCCCAAAATAGGGGGCATCTTATACACGGGGGCATGTTATACACTGAAAAATACGGTATCTAGTTGCCATTTTCAGGCAAGATGGCTCTAAAGTCTGATTTTTCAAATGATGGACTGACTGATTCTCAGTTAAACATCTGGCTAGTTCAGATGACAGCCTTAAGCTAGGTTAAGAGCTTTGAGAACTTAAAAGAAGAAAAATCATTTTATCCTGGGTCAGCCCACATATATATTGGCCTTTTCCGACCTTATTTTCTTAGTGGTGACACGGACCATTCATAGCGTAAGAATATTCTTCACAACTGTGAGCAGGGCAATGGGATGAGTGAACACAAGCTACAACAATTAACTGTATCATTGTTCACTGCTCCCGCTGCACGGAAAGTGCATTTTGTTTCCTGAAATTCATTCTGATTGTGCACATAAAATATAATCGATAGATTTCTACAGGATGCGTGCAAAAGCAGTCAAGATCCAATAATCCCCATGTGTGCACCTCCAAATGGTAGAGATGTCGGGCCATCCTGGTGCCCAGGCATCAGGTGCAAAACGCTTGGCTAATTTCAAACACTGCTTTTGCGTAATGCTGAAAAGCAGTTTACAAAGGGGAAGTTTTTAACCAACTTGCTGCTATTTGCATGGACTGGCATTGGTTTTCCAGGGTTTTCAGAGACTGGGGTGTGTTTGGCTTTCCCAGCCCTGCCTGGAGATTCAACCTGGGACATTAGCACACAAAGAATGTTCTCTCTCACTAAGCTAAGACCCTTCCCTTTCTGTTGCTGATATTCCACCCCCCACAAAAAAATACACCTGCCAATACACTGGTTTTAGATGTGTACTCATTTGTGTGTCTTTATTTTGTGGGTCTTCTTGAGTGTTCTCTATGAAGAGAATACCAAATACATAAACTCATTATATCCTGTAAACACTAAACATTCTGTTTCTGCATGCTGGTTTTTCAATCAGTTATAATCTTCCTTAAAGCTTTTCAGCAGTGAAAAAGCATCAAGTCATTTCTACATTAAGCAACTGCTCATATATGTTCTAAAGGAGGCCATAGTTCTTCATACTGCTGCTTTTTCTCATAATTGGGTTGTTTCTGTCCTATTTTTACATAATTGCAGCCAACAACCCCTTTGCAGCTATCCAGCTAAAGTTCTGTGATCTCTTTGTATTTTTGCTTTCAGGTACCCTAGAGCAGCTAACATCGGATTTATAGGTAGGGAATAGCTAGTTGTATGCTTAATAACTATTGCAACTGTCTCCCAATATTGTTTCACCTTTTTCATAATGTGCATCTTCTGATGGAGATAGGTGTGAGGAAGAATGTTGAAGGGGAAACTGTGAATAATGGAGGGAAATGATTGTGTACCATTAACTACTCTGAAATATTTTGGATGAGCTTAATAATGAAACCATTAAAAATATATATATTGCCATATAATCTATTCTAATTCAGTGTACTCATGGCAAGGCTGCATCTACTTATTTGTACTGTAATATAAATGTTGAAAAGGAAACTGTGGACAAACAGAGAAAGGCTGATCAAACTGATGGAGTATGCGGAATTGGGCAAGCTGACAGGTCGGATAAGAGATCAAACAATACAAAAATTGAAATGATTGGAATATGTTCAAACAATATTTGAAAGATTATCATGGAGAATTAATTTTTTTTGACCGGTTTAGAATAACTCCTGTAATGAAATAATAGTAAAATATAATGGAATTAGGTTACTGAATACATGGATGTGTTAGAAGGGGGCAGTTAACTAAGTAAAACGGAGGACCCAAATAAGAAGGGGAGGGAAGTCAAATGCAAACGGATTACAAATGAATCAAATAAATAAGTATGTATTCTGCTGTTGTTTTTCTTGTACTATGTTTTAGAAATATGTGTTTAATTCACAGGAAAATCTAGTTGTTACAATGTGATATGATGAATGTATGCCTAAAGAAATCAATAAAAATGAACGGCAAAAAAAGGGAAACTGTGGCCTCATTTGCATGTAACACTAATATAAACCATGGCTTAGCAAGAATAAGCAAGTAGATGGCTACCCAGGGAGAACACTGCAGCCATTTCACTCCTCCTCTGGTGCAGCTGCTGCTATACTCCCTGGAGCTAAACCTTGGTTTGGCTTAGTGTTATGTGCAACCCTGAGTTCATGATTTCTCCCCCCAAGCAAAACAAAAGCATTAAACCACGATGTGTCTTAGTATTATGTGAGAGCTTGGGGTTGTGGTTTGTCTCCCCTGCCCCCCCCCAAAAGAGTGGTAAGCCAAGAACAAACCTTGGCTGTAGCTCATGGTTTGTTGGAAGTGAGATAAGCAGCACAACTGGCTCACGCAATGCTAAGCCAAACCATGGTTTAGCTTTGGGTAGTGTGGCAGCAGCAGGACTAACTAGGGGAGGAACGAAGTGGTAATGATATTTCTTTCTGGTTACCCACACACTTGTTCTCACTAAGACATATTTTGGCTTCTCATTATGTGCAAACTGGGCCCATGTGTGCGTGGGGAAAGTGCTAAATAAAGTGATATAATTTATAGACAAGCAGGGGCATCTATGCAATGTCTCCTCTGTTTGCCAGACCATGCTCTGTATGCTTCCACGTTTAACACTAAATCTGACTCATACTAGTGCACTGTAACATGTTATGCTGCTATTTTGATTGGTTTGGTTACAACAAGGTTGAGCAGAAGATGGACTGGGAGATCTCCGATTTACAGTAGCTCAGAAAAGATTGCTTGCTTCCAGTTGTTTAAAAATAGCAACAACAACACTGACCTTTTATTAAGTTGAACCAAAGAAGCCCAAGCAGGAGTGGTCTCTGTGGGTGAAAAGACTGCAAGCTCTGTTCAGTTTTGGTACTGAAAGCAAATCCCTAGGCTCAGAATGCGCTCAGGGGCATCTTTAATTCTAATGCTATGGCTCAGTTCACACATCACAGTAAGCCATAGTTCATGGTTTACTATGAAGGCGGCTTTTAGTCTGTTTTGTTTTTCCTGGCTGCTGCTAGGAGGAAACAAGCATCTTTCTTGGTGGTATGCCTGATTGTGATGTGTTTCATGTCTAACAACCCATTGTTTCATAGAATCATAGTGCTGGAAGTAAACCCAAAGCTTCAATGCAGGAATTCCATCTAAAGAATCCCCGAATCCAACCTCTGTTTAAAAATCTCCAATGAAGGGGAGTCTATTTGTAGCCAAGGTTGTGTTCTTGGCTTACAGATCACTGTCTGATGGAGCAAAACAAACCACATTTGTTTGTCTTCTCTGCATGCAAGCAAGAGAAGGGGCAAAAAGAACCCTCTTGGGCAGGGATCAGCAAACTTTTTCAGCAGGGGGCTGGTCCACTGTCCCTCAGACCTTGTGGGGGGCCGGACTATATTTTGAAGAAGAAAAAAGAACAAATTCCTATGCCCCACAAATAACCCAGAGATGCATTTTAAATAAAAGGACACATTCTACTCATGTAAAAACGTGCTGATTCCCAGACCGTCCGTGGGCCAGATTTAGAAGGCGATTGGGCCGGATCCGACCCCCGGGCCTACGTTTGCCTACCCATGCTCTTGGGTGTAATCAGTGTAAACCATTAACCGCTACCATGACAGTGAGAATGAGCTCTATCTTTTGTAACAAGCTCTGGTTGGTATCTTGGAGTCCTAGTGAAAAAAAAGAGGGGGGAAAGCCCAATACAAAATTAGTTCTAAAAAGCTTCCAAAAAGTTTGAGGATCTCTGTATTTCAAGTGCAGGCTGGGGTGTTGGATCATATTTTTCATTTGATTGCTTACTCTGCCTATCACAGGGAGACTGAAGAATTCTGGTCTTCTCTATGCTTTGCTGCAGAGATGCATGTCCCCCTGGGCAATGGGAAAACAAATCCTTTCCAGGAATGTTGCATTCCCATCTCTAAAGCTTCATATGCTAATTCCAGCAATTAACAGGAGTAGCTTCCTCATCCTCCCCCCTCACTTGCTCAGTGATTGAAAAAGGCCTGCTGCCTCTTTGTGGTGTATGCATGCAGGTTTAAAAAAGAAGACTGATCTCTTCCTAGACTTGTAAATTTAATCAAGTGATTCCTTTTGTGCTCTTTATCTTCTGGAGAGATGTAATCATCAGAATCTTAAGATTTTTTTTATCTTGTCTTTTTGAAAGCAAAATCACATCTTGGCTGTGAAATCTAAAGGCTCAGAATCCTTGAAGGCAAACTTTCTGTATGTGGGTGGGGAGCTGTGACTCAGTTTCCAGATTTGTGATTTTTTTTTTTTGTTTTAAAAAAGGAAGTGCTTCCTGTCTGAAATTGCAAAGCATCCATTGCCTCATCACTTCTTTTGAATTGATCAGGAATTGTGCATGGAGATATGGGAGGGATTGAAGTCCTGAGATGAAAGCTAAGTTGTCTGGATAAGTTTAATGTTTCTTTAGTTTAAGGAACTGCCTCATGTTTAAGAATGTTGTAGCCCCATAGAACATTGGTCCTCAGCTGGTGAGTAGCAGCCAACCATTAGGTTCTGACCTTACTTAAAGTAGGCCACATTCATGCCACTATGATAATCTTTTGGAAGGATGGGGGAGAAGAAGAGAGCGAATCATTCAGAACATTACACCAATCTATAGTTTATGCTAATTAAACCCAAACCCTGGTCTCACTTTCCCAATATGCAGACAAACTGTAGTTTAAACCAGAGAACCTTTGGCCCTCTCTGGGTGTTGTTCAACTCCAACTTCCATCAGCCCCAGCTAGCATGACCAATGGTCATGGATGATGGAGATTGTGGTTAAGCAACATCTTAAGAAAGATGTAATTTATCTGCTCTAGGTCACCTTTCAATAACATTATTCTTGTGCTGTTGGGTTTTGAATTCTGAACTATATTACAACCCAGTGTCTCTGGTGTGTCCTAATATGTCTTGTTGTGTACACTGCCTTGTGAAGGCAAGGCCATAAAAAGCAGTCTATAAATACTTTAAATAAACAAGCAAATAGCTATGGCATGTGCGCTCAAATACCAGGTACTTGCAAACTCTCCTGTGGCAGGGCACATGGCATATTTATCCCCAACTCAAGTTAAATTCATGGTATTTTAGATTGTAAACTCCTCGTGTACTCTGCAAAATATTATGGGTATTGATGATGTTACAATAACCCAGCTTGCACCTACCTATATAGGGGCGAGAAAACTGATCCGGGGGCCAATCTTGGTCCACCTGAAGGTCCCGTTGGGCCCTAAGGTTCATTTCCCCCAAAATACAACTACCTTCAACCATGTGATGTCACTAGATGGTGTCAGATGATGAGTGGAGTGGTAGCAGTCAGTCTTGCTGGGAGCTGCTTTTGCTAGTGCTTTTCCTGTGGCGAATGAACTGGTGAAGCAGACCCCTCTCCCACAGGTTAATTTTGGCTGGTGGGCGGGACCACCCTATGAGTCACCTGATGCAGTCATGATGTCAGATGATGGACAAGTGGGTGGACATGCCCAGATGACAAAGGTGGCTCACCGGGGGAGGGGGGGGTGAAAGGAGATAAAGATCTGACCCACCAGGTCCAAAAGCTTTCCTCACTTCTGGGTGGAATCTACACACATATAAAAACAGTTCTGAAAATGCTTTTTTAAACAGCATTTTAAAAATTACGTTGAGTTTTCCATTAGGCTCACCATCCAATGTCACATTGTATATTGCACTTAAAACACACTTAAAACATTTTATTTGCAGCTGTATAGCTTAGTCCCTGGTTTAATAAATTCCTCATACAGGATAGGAGTTGTAAGTAGCTTTCCTGGGGATTTTTTTTAATAATGCTCTGTTGATTTAGTAAATGTTTATCTGTTAAATATTATTGCCATATTAGCATTGATTGTTTCATTATAGCTGCATCTCTCCCATGAAGCTAAAAAGGCCAAGGTGGCCTTCTTTCAACTGCTGTTGCGCTAATTCAGTTCAGTTGAGAGGTTAAGTTAAAGATAAACTCTTGTGATATTGCACCTGGAGTTTGCTCGCCACGTTCCACATTTGGAATGGTTCAAAAGGGAGAAAGTATGCATTTGAATGCTGAGAACTAAGAAAGCAGGGGGATGATCTACTGCTGCTTCCTAAAGGCTTTTGGCTGACCAAAGCCATAAACAGAAAGTTAGAAAAGTTGGACCTTTGGTTTGCTTAAGCAAGGCTTGTTCCCAGTGAAAACCAGACAGATTCTTTCCGATGTTCATGCATTGCGTTTGCTCAGTAATGCACGGCGCGCTTATTCTGTTAATGTTTTGTAGCGGGAGTGAATGCTTCATAATCATTCCTCTTAACGGCAAACTCGGTTGGTGAGCGCCACCAGGATTATAGCCCAACCAGCTATAGTGAGAAACAGTGGAGCTTAATGCTCCAGCACCGGGGGGGGGAGGGGCTGGCGTGCGTTCCGGGAGTGTGGCGCGCCGCCTGTGGGGGCGCAGCTGCGATGCCACCCCATCAGGATTGCAGTGCGCTCCCCCCGCACTTCTCTTCCTCCGCCAGTGGTGAGAAACAGCAGGGAGGTATCAGCCAGGTTTTGCAGGAGTTAGATTTTTTTTAAATTAAAAAAACCATTTAAGGGAGAAAATAAATGCCAATGAGGGTTGGGCAAACTCAATATTCACAGAATATAGAATGACAGAAGGAAATGTCAAATTGAAAGAGGAAAGGATGTCCTGCTTGGAAGGAATGGCTTGCAGGAACCCTGAGCCAGAAGTATTTATCAAAGAGAGGATACACTGCAACATTTTGTTGTAGGCCTCCACTTATGATACACTGTATTTACGTTGCACTTTCTCACAGTGAAATGCTTTGTATGCATTAGTGCTTCTGTCTTTATAATAGCCCTGCAAAGCATACTGGTTCTGCTATCTCCATGTTGCAGGCAGGTGGGGGTAGGGAGTTGAGAGATTGTGAATCACCTAACAGAACATTCCTGAAACAAATGACTCTAGATGTGGTGATTAGAAAAAAAACATACTACCAAAAGATTTTTAAATTTTGCCCCCAAAGAAAACTAGTTTTGAAGCTTGATGGGTATAGTACAGTGGCGTAGCGTGGGGGGTGCAGGGGGAGCCGGCCGCACCGGGTGCAACATCTGGGGGGGGGGGCGCACTCGCACTCGCTGCTCTCTGCCCCTACCTGGCTCACTCACTCTCCACGGGTTAGGGGGCGCAAATTACTTGCCTTGCCCCGGGTGCTGACAACCCACGCTACGCCACTGGTATAGTATATGCTGTTTTTAAAAACACCTTTTGTCTGAGAGACCACCCAACAAATTCTCGTTTGGGGCTGTGATTTGTTCACAGCCTGTTCTCCAAACCGCCACACTAGGCAGTATGGCTGTGGTTTGTGGCTACTGAGCAGCTAACAGCTCATGTGGAAAGCACTCTGCTGGAAAAAAATATATGCATTGATCATTATTAATTGTATTTGTATCCTGCCTTCCTTTGTGGAGCTCATGGATTACAGTGGTACCTCGGGTTACATACACTGCAAGTTACATACACTTCAGGTTACAGACTCTGCTAACCCAGAAATAGTGTTTCAGGTTAAGAACTTTGCTTCAGGATAAGAACAAAAATCGTGCTCCGGCAGGGCAGCGGCAGCAGGAGACCCCATAGGCTAAAGTGGTGCTTCAGGTTAAGAACGGACCTCCGGAACGAATTAAGTACTTAACCCAAGGTACCACTGTACTATTTTTCCTCCCTGTAATCATCAGAACAACCCTGTGGGGTAGGTTTTGCTGACAGGTTGTGGATTAGGAAATGTCATGGCAGAGTGGGCGATCTGAACACAGATATCTCTGTCCTACCCTGCTTCCCCCCCCAACCTCGTGCCCTCCAGATGTTGTTGGACTCCCAAGTCCCATCAGTTCCAGCCTGGTCACAAATGATGGGAGGAACATTGTAGTCTACCAACAACTGGAAGGCACCAGGTTGGGAAGGTCTGTTTAACCCAGGGGTCAGCAATCTTTTCCAGCCGTGGGCCGGTCCACCGTCCCTCAGAGCATGTGGTGGGCCAGACTATATTTTGAAAAAAACAATGAACGAATTCCTATGCCCCATAAATAACCCAGAGGTGCAATTTAAATAAAAGCACACATTCTACTCATGTAAAAACACGCTGATTCCCAGACCGTCTGAGGGCCAGATTGAGTAGCGATTGGGCTGCATCCGGCCCCCGGGCCTAAGGTTGCCTACTCCCGGTTTAACCACTATGCCACACTGCCCCCTCCATTGGAGCATACAAAACTGAGGCACAAGTAGGTAAAAAATCTGGACAGTACCAGAGGTGCTGAGATGCAAGATGTTGGAGTTGGGGGGGGGTCTTTTTGGTCTCAGGCATTCCACTCCAGAGACAGCACTCTTGTCTCCTAAGGGCAAACGGAGCCATCTACGCATGAGGCGGCACCTTTTCTTGAAAGGGCAGCTCTGGGAGAAAATGCTTAGATAATCGAGCCATTGTTTGTTGGGCTGCCTCTCCCTGAGACTGCTAGTTGTTGTCTAAATTCCTGGGAAAGGCTGTCAGGAGAGAAGGCCACCCTCTTACTGGGGAAGAGTTCATCTGAGGATGGATTTGCTGAGAGCCTCTAGACCCCCCCCCCGGGGGGTGGGCAGGCATCAGGCTTGCAGGATCTATTTTGTCCACCAATGAACCTGGTGTGGGAGACATACATCTGGGGGGGGGGGGACACACGCTCTGAACCCAGGAACTAGTTTTTGAGTTACAAGCCTAAACATAGCTTACCCCACCGAAATTGAATCCTACCTTCCACATGCTTCCTTAATTTCAGCAGTATAATTTAGAGTGGTGTCGTCTTGTTGTTACTATTATTAAAAAAAATGGTGGATGGCAAATCTGCGGCAAAGCATCCAGAGATGTTAGCGGTAGGTTTAAATCTACCTTTGCTCAAGACCAAGGGCAGGGAACCTTTGGCCCTCCAGATTATTTGAGAATATTTATTTCACATATTTATCCCATCATTCTTCCAAGGGATTCGAGATGGCATACATAGTTCACCACCACAACAACTCTGTGATGTAGGTCAGGCTGAGAGCTGGTAACTGACCCGAGGTCACCCAGTGGGCCTCATATGGTTGAGTGAAAATTGGAACCCTGGTCTCCCAAGTCTTGAGTCCAACCTGCGTAACCATTGCACCACACTCTCCACTCTACACACAGTGGCCAGCAATGGTGGATGCTGTAGCTCACCAGCATCTTGAGGGCTGGGGGGTTCCCACCACTAATCTAGACTGCTGTTGTAGATCTGGAATTGGCCAGCAGAGCGAATATTTGTCCATACCTATACAGATGGATGAAAATAGAACCAGACTGATCCACTTTCATGTTAAGAAGCATCAGTGCAGACTGGTCCACTGGGCAGGTGGGGCACAGTTCCACCAACCTGCCTGCTAGTTGGAGTAGGCTAGATGGACTGATAACAGGGGCCACTGATAGTTTGGCTCAGTATGTGTTCCAAAAAGCAGAATTGTAGCATTGGAAGGGACCCCAGGCGTCATCTAGTCCAACCCCCTGCAATGCAGGAATCTTTTTGCCCAGTGTGGGAACCCATGACCTTGAGAATGAGAGTGTCGTGCTCTGCAAGTACTGACTGAGCCATCATCGTGCTAGTCAAGCTGCCTTTTCTCTGCCTTGTCCAGCAGACCTTCCTAATCAAGGAAGATTGTACATTATGCTTGAGGAATCAAAGAATCATAGAATTGTCAAGTTGGAAGGGACCCCAATGGTCATCTAGTCCAGCCCCCTTGTGACAAGCTTAATAGTGGGATTACAAAACACAGCTGGTTTAGGCTGGTTTAAGCCTTCCTCAACTACCTGCCTTCTAGGTATTTTTAGACTACAACTCCCATCATCCCTGATCTATGGCCATGCTGGCTGCAGCTGTTGGGAGTTGCAGTCCAAAACCTCTGGAGTACACCTGATTTGAGGAAGACTGTGCCAGCCTTAAGTTCTGACTGTGGTTGGGCGCTGTATAAGTGCTATTTCTCCTCAGTAGGACTCACAATAATATAAAATATATAAAGAGGAACTTCTGGAAGCAAGGGTCAAAGTGAACATGACCACTGTGGGCAGAATTTGGCCAGTGTGTATAAGGCGATAGGGTTGGCTGAGAAATGTATGGCTATAGTGGGGTAGCCCAATCTACTTCTCCCCACAAAGCTTTTTCTCTTAGCTGGGATCCATGACCAGATGTAAACCCTTTCTACAGTCACTTTGCACTGTAAACAAATGTTTGATTCCGGCCTGCAAGCCTTGTTTTCCTAAGCAAACACAGAACAATAGATTATCAGTTTGGCAACATATGGCTTGCTAGAAATTGGGAAGGGAAGGAAGGAATGACAATATAGTGGAGGGAAAGGAGAAACCCAAGGCTTCATATGGGCTCAAACTTTGCAGTGCCAAACTAGGGTTTAGTGTTGCATTCATTTGATTTGCAGCATAGACAAAAGAAGGGAGGGCAATCCTCAAAAGTGAACAAAAAAGAGGAACTTGCAACCTCAAGTAGTGGCAAGAAGTAAATTTCTGAAAATAAATGCACTCTTCTGTATTGAAAGATGTTTGCAAAGATACAGTGATACAGTGTGTGTGGAGCCTATTTTCTCTACACAGGCTAATCTCTGGAACACAGCAGCTGGGACAGCTCAGTCAGTAGACCATGAAATTCTTAATTTCCGGGTTGTGGCTTCGAGTCCCACCTTGCGCGAAAAATTCCTGCATTGCAGGGGGTTGGACTAGATGACCCACGGGGTTCCATTCAACTGTACAATTCTATAATTCTACAAAATGCAAAACAGATAATGCCTCTGGGAATGTACAGAGTGCTTTTCTTTGATCACTGACTGAGAATTTCCACCTCACCCTTCTTTCATCTGGGTTTTGGGCTCAGGGCTTCAAGCTGATTGTCAGGGAACCTTGCTAACCAGAAACTCTCCTTTCAAAAATGAACTCCTTGTTTTTATATTCTGTATATGGTACAAAGGGATGCGGGTGGCACTGTGGTCTAAATCACAGAGCCTAGGGCTTGCCGATCAGAAGGTTGACAGTTCGAATCCCTGCGATGGGGTGAGCTCCCGTTGCTCGGTCCCTGCTCCTGCCAACCTAGCAGTTCGAAACCACGTCAAAGTGCAAGTAGATAAATGGGTACCGCTCCGGCGGGAAGGTAAACGGCGTTTCCGTGCGCTGCTCTGGCTTGCCAGAAGCAGTTTAGTCATGCTGGCCACATGACCCAGAAGCTGTATGCCAGCTCCCTCGGCCAATAAAGCGAGATGAGCACCTCACCCCCAGAGTCGTCCACTACTGGACCTAATGGTCACGGGTCCCTTTACCTTTTTATATGGTACAAAACACTGCTGGTGTTTGAAAGCAAAAGTGATAGATTTGGCTCCGCCATGTTGCATGCTCTGTTGTCTGCAGAAAGCTTTTGGGCATGTATTCCCAACACATACCCCTTCCTTTGGGAATAAGTGATAGTAAAGTGGTTTTGGAGACAACTGCCAAAGGATATATAACATGCCCCTTTCGGGTGAGTAGCCCATCAGGCTTGTAAAACAAGCAAGGAGCCTGAGCTTAATCAGGAAAGTCTTCTGTGATGGTAAAATCCATGTCATTTCCTTCCCTAAATGGTCTGATCAAAGGTATGCAGCCATTAGTCACACCTGGTGCGGGGGGGGGGCAGTGATTATAGATTGTTCCTGGACAAAGTCTATCTTGCTCATTTGATATTAGCTGACCATTCAAAGGCAGCAGCTCCTTTTCAGATCCCAGAGGCACCCATAATTCCAAGCTGCTATATGGGGTCCATCTTTAACCCATTTCTTACCATCTCTCTTGAGAGTGAGTAGATGGACATCAGAAAATGACTTCTTCCGTAGATGTTATTTTTGCAGATACAGCTTGCCAGGCAAGGGTTAAAAAGTTGCACAGTAAAAAAGGGGGAGGGCAGTGGTGCCACCAGGGCAGGACTTTGGGGCAGAGTTCAGGCCCCACAACTGCAGCAGGGCTGGCTTACCCTGTTTTTAAATAAGTGATGTAACACACACAGACTGCCATCTAAAGCAACTCCTGCTCTAACACAATGAAGTCCACAGTATGACTTCACACCATACATCTAAAAGATTCCCCAAAGAATCTTAAAACTTTAGTTTGTTGGGGTGCTGGGAATTGCATCTCTGAGAGGGGTAATGTACAGTTTCCAGAATTCTCCGGGCGGGAGAGGGATGTGCTTTAAGCACATGGTGTGGATGTGACCTAAAATTATCCACCTGTATTTTTTTTTTTTTTTAGTCCAACAGAGATAGTGGAGCAATCATGTGAAACCATAATGACAATGTGTGATTGACAGGTGGTTGCCCTGCCCACTAACAATATGTTGCAGAGGCTGTTGGTGTTCCGTGAGAACCCTTTATATTCTGTTCTAGTAAACAGAGGCGATATATTGTAATTTTGGTGGAGCATCTGCTTTGAATGTAGAAAGCACTGGGTTCAATCCCTGGCCTCTCCAGGCAGCGCTGGGAAAAGACCGTAGGTCTGAAATCCTGGAGAGCCAATGCCAGCTTGTGTAGGCTTTACTGAGCTAAATGGGCTCATGAGCAGGCAGCTTCTTATGCTCCAACACAGAAGCATCCTCAAACCTTTTCTCCTTTTCACTCTGACTGCTGCCTCTAGGCTATTGGGAACTCGGCATCCCACATGATCTTCAGCTTGTCCACGCATGCTAGGTGCTGCAAGAGATATGGCAGGAAAACTGTGATTTGCACTAGGAATGTTTGGGAGTTTCCTGAGGAGAACAGTGGAGCCCTGATGGCAGCATCCAGCACCACAGCAGTCTCTCCTGTTGCTGGAAGCTGTGCTGTGGCCCTGAGTGCCACAAGGAGGTCTGTCCTCTTGACAGATCTCCTCTCATCAAGCTTGGACAACAGCAGGGCTGTGGCTGATTCCCATGCTTGAGAAGTCTTTGAGAGGGTAGGCTGTATGCAGTCATGAAGGACTTCAGCTCCGTGGTAGATACTGTGTAGTTGATACTGAGCTTGATGCACCAACGAACCCCATTCAGTTTAAGGCTGCTTCCTATGTTTTCAAGGTGAGGGTGTAAACCCCAGTCATCATCTTCTGTCATGCCATGGGCCTCCTTGAGGAGACTTCTGTCTGGAGAACAATGACAGCTCTTCTTCTGTATTGGTTTTGTCATTGCTTTGGATTGCCCCACAAATCTAAGAAAAGAGGTCATATTATTTCTCGCCCAATCTATGGATGGGGGCAGGAGGAGAAGGACTGACCTTTGCCTTTAGGAAGGAGGATAGATGTATTTGTGTTTTAGGTTTAAAGGAGTTGGGATTTGGTTGTCTCCAATTTTGGGGACCCAAGATTATGGTGCAGGATTATGGTGAGAGGATTATGGTGCAGGAGAGATGAGGAGAACAAGGAATCCTGCTTTTTGAGCTCCTTTGAGGAACAATGGGATCTCAAACGTAATAATCATTGGTGGAATTCAAAACCTTTCACTTAGAAACTGATCATTTTAAGAAAACCGCTCCTGTTTTGTGTGTGAGCTTCTATTGCTATCTCTTGTTGATTTTAAGGCAGTAGAGCAATCAAAATATTATCTCCCACCTGCTTTCGGAAGCAGTGTGGCTCATTGTAGCACCTCCTCCTTTCTTGCTCAATGTCCAGGTTAAGTAGGGGTGTTTAGTTACAGAGATTGTCAGTCAAGAATTTGAAAAGCAGATCATATGTTCTGATGGAGCACTGCCAGTGTGGAGGAAGTTTTTCCATTCAAAGTTTTGGTCCATGCCGATCAGATGTGTCTGACATCACAAGGAAGCCCGTAAGAGTTACTAACCTGCAAAATGTTTTTATTAGCCTGCTAGAGACTAGCAGGAGAGGGAAGGAGAGAGAAAGAGAGCCCTGTCTCTCCTGGAGCAGCATGCTACTGCATTTCTATGCTGGGTGCAGAGGAGGGATGGAATCCTTTGCTTAGTCCTGCCTCCTCTGAGTCATCTGAGTCCTGCCTCCTCCATAGAGTTGGAAGGGACCCCAAGGGTCATCAAGGTCAACCCCCAGCAGTGCAGGAGTCCCAACTCGTCTTTCAGTATGGTCATCCCCACATTCATCTTCAGTATGTGATTTCTTGCCTATAGCTACCACACTAGTGCTCAGATAGAAAGCTGATCTAAAATAGGTTTGGATATCATTACCTGCACTGAGTAGTCCTTCAGCATTCACCCAGGGACTTTTCGGGGTGGGGTGGGGTGTTCTATTTCAGGATGCCACACGTGGCTAACACTAAGTGTATATGCACAGGTGGGTTAATCTATTTTAAAGGTGTTTTTTTTTTGTTTTCATAGACTAGTAGCTTCTGTAGACATATTTGCAAGACTGCTCTTGCCTACTGTAGAATTGTATCCTTAAGCAACCTTTTTCAGCCGTGGGCCAGTCCACTGTCCCTCAAATAAACCAGAGATGCATTTTAAATAAAAAGACACATTCTACTCATTTAAAAACGTGTGGGCCAGATTGAGAAGGTGATTGGGCCGCATCCGGCCCACAGGCCTTAGGTTGCCTACCCCTGCCTTAGTCCTTTGGATAGATCCAGTGCAGGGACACCTGGATTCAAGTTTCACCTGCGCCTTGGGTAGCCTTGGACAATCCAGCTTATCTGAGGAAAGCAGAATTCTGTCACCTGTGTGGATGATGCAAATTAAGCACCACATCCAATGTGGTGTTTGGTTAGAATGTTGGACTAGGACTACAGATGGAAACCCCCAATCACACATGAAGCCTTAGGCTTCTCACAGGGTTGATGGAGGATAAAGTGGTTGTGAAAGAGGCTCATGTGTTTACACAGAACTAAATCCCACCATGTTCAATGGGGCTAACTCGGAAATAAGTGTGCAATAGGAATATAGTATCGAGCATAATTTATTCTGGTTCTTCAGTGCTCTGCAAATCTCTCTATCCTCTCACTAGTAATCCTGCTCAGCTCCCTGCTCCAATGTTTGGTTTCACCATTTCGAGCCAGCCATTGCAGCCTTAAGGACTAGAAGCTTTTTATATATAAGAAGAAGAAGAAGAAATGAAATATGATCTTTCAGGGTTCACTGCACTGTGCCCAGATTCAAAGCATGCATTTATTTATTTGACTGTATTTATGGGTCTCTTCCTAGAAAACCTTTCAATTTAACAATAAACACATCTGAAAACATCGATGCAACAATTGCAAATCTAATATAGATACAAAGTGGGATAAAAAAAAATTATCAGTTTGAAAGACTTGTTGAAAAAGGAAAGTTCCCCAGCAGACTCTGCCCTCTGATATGTAAGAGGGAGGAATTCCAAAGAGTAGGTGCTGTTACATTAAAAGGCCTGGTTTCCTACACTGTATGGAATGGGCCTCCTGATGAGATGGCAACTGCAGGAGGTACTTGTTGAAAGCACACAGCTTGGGGCTATAAAGCAGTGCCAGTTCTTGGTTTCCTTTCAGCACTATGCATATTTTGATCTGGAAACAAATGGGTTCTTAAATACCGGTCAGCTTTACCCAACCTGGTGCCCTCCGAATGTTTTGAACTGCAACTCCCTTCCGCTGGGGCTGAAGGGAACTGTAGTCCTAAACATTTCAGAGGCCTTAATGAAGGCCGCCATAGGATATTTCTGTTGATACTGGTGATAGGTTTAGAGGAAGGGCTGTTCTTTTTCTATTGGCCTGTCAAAGGGGCAGAGTGAAACCGAGCAGAACAAACAAAGAGACTGACATCCCACTCCTAAACACATTAGGTAGAAACAACGTCCATGGTTTAATGCTGCTGTAAATGCAAAAAAAAAAATGCATAGCTCCTATGTACAAATGCAGGGATATCCATCAAATATGGCACTCTACCTTTCTTTCTTTCTTTCTTTCTTTCTTTCTTTCTTTCTTTCTTTCTTTCTTTCCACCCTTGATCTCCCCAAAAGAGGCTGTGCTGGGAACTGAGGAAAAACTGTACCCTTAAACGAGATTAAGAAAATACCTCTCATTTCAACAGAGTCCAGTTAAGGACAGGAGTTGTAGTCCAGTAACATCTGGGGGCTCAAGGTTGAAGAACTTGTGCTTTTTGAATATGGCTGGATGGGAGACCATCTGGATTCAAATCCTCTCCCAGCCATGACTATAGGCCTGTCACTTGTTCACTCAGCCCTGCCTACACTACAAGATTGTTGGGAGCACCAAGATGCGAGTCACATTCTCAGCTTAGAGCTGTAAATTGAAGCAAATGTGAAACTGCATATAATGCAGAAAGATTGGAAATCTGAGTGTAAAATTAGCATTTGTATAAACTTTTGTTACTTTTTATTAGATGCTATTGTTATTTTTATCAGATGTTACTTTCCGTGATTGTATTTTTTGTCGTCATTAGTTTTGAAACGGTTTTTAATGTTGTGTTTCAAATTGTTGTGACCCACCCTGAGACCTTAGGGTAAAGGGGCGGACAATAAAAACAATAGGAGACAGTAAGTTGCCTGTGGCTTTTTGGAGGAAGGGAGAGAGAAAAGGCAATAAATGGAATGCAGTGGAGGGGGAGCAGCCAGTGTTGTGTAGTGGTTAGAATGTTAGACTGAGACTTGGGAAATCCAGGTTCTAGTCCCTGATTGGCCATGAAGCTCTGTGGGTAACTTTGTGCCAGTCCCTAATTCTTAGCCTAGCCTACCTTCCAGGGTTGTTGTGAGGATAAAATGGAGAGGAGGAGGAGGAAGAGGATCATGTAAGCCACCTTGTGTTTCTTGGAGGGGAAAAAAGGTGGGATAGAAATAAAATACTGAAAACCTGTTTTTACAGGTGGTATATTACTCTCAGCAAACTATCCAAAATGTATAAAATGAGATCTAATACGTGCTGGAGATGTAAACAGGTAGAAGGGACACTGTTTCATATGTGGTGGGGTTGCAAATAAATTAAGTATTTTGGGGGTATTATATATGAGGAATTAAAAAAAAATGTTTAAGCAAACTTTCATAAAGAAACCAGAAGCCTTCCTCTTAGGCATTTTAGATTCAGATATTCCAAATGAAAAGAGAGAGAATATTCTTATATGCTACAACAGCAGCATGAATATTAATTGCCAGAAATTGGAAAGGAGAATTAGTACCAACAAAAGAGGAATGGCAGGATAAATTATTTGAATATCTGAAGTGGCAAAAATGATGGAGACAATTAGGAGACAGCCAAACCAAAAAGGAGTGGGAAATTTATAAATAATATTTTAAAAAACCAGTGCCTTCAAGTTTTTTCCCCACAAACCACAATATGGATTATAAGTATAGTATTCAGATAACAGAAGAAATAGTGAAATGATTAAAGAAGCAGTTTATTAAACAGATAAGTCGGCTTTGAGGAAGGCGGTTCTATTGAGGAAGATAAGGAATTGGGAATTAAGAATATGGTGGCTCAAGTCCTTTTGTAAGAACGTATGGATTTATGGATGTATGTTTGTTTTGTTTTGTTATTATTTTATCATTTTTGTCAATTTCTTGTGTGTGTTTGTTAAGTACGAAAACTAATAAAAAGCATATTTTAAAAATATATATATAATACTGAAAAGTTAAGTACAAGAAAAAGATTTTCAAGCAAGAAGGGTAATGTTGCATTGACAGCCAAATGGTTTTATCTGGAGTGGCTGCTCCAGTCTTGTGTAAAAATCCTGGACAGATCAGTGACTGACATGGACAGGCTGTTTGAAGTACAGAATGTCCAATCAAGGCACAGAGAGTTGGATGGTCAGCAAGACAACTCGCCCAGCACAATGTCAGAAGAAAAGGAATTGAATGGTGTTCGTTGAGGGGTAAATTTTGGGAGGAATAAATGGTTTCCAGCAGAAAAAGGAAGAAACGGGAAACCTGCAGTTTGTTTCCCCGCTCTAGAACAGAGGGAGGAGGAGTATCAGAATAACCTCCTGTTGGTGTTTATGGATTGCTGATATTTTCTGAGAATTATTAGGGATTGCTTATCCATACCAAGCAATAAGTGGTATTTATTTTGGTTTGGGGGGAAGCGAGTCAATGGGAAACATGATAGAAATGTATAAGGTATGCCTTGTGTGGAGAAAGAAATAGCTTTTCTCCCCCTCTTGTCATGCTGGAACCTGGGGCCATGCAATGAAGTTGAACGTTGGAAGATTATTCACACAGCACCTAGAATCACAAGTGGAAAGAGGTGCTGCTGCCACTCAGGGCCTGCTTCTGAGCAGTGTTAGAAACACAGCTATATAAGCTAGGTGCCAAATAACACCTTAAACAAATGGTTGCCACAACGGAATAAGGTCCATTTGTCAAGGGTTTGGACTAGATGGCCCCTGGAGGGCCCTTTCCAATGCTACAATTCTCTGATCTCAACTATGTTGCTTGACGGTAGCTTGCTCTTAGAACAATTCACTTGTCCCAGTATGCAAGAAGGAGAAACACACACAGTGGAAAATGGACTAAGGCAGAGGCTTTTAAACTGGGGTCGCCAACCTGGCACCTAGAGATCTCCACGTAGTCGCAATTGGACCCACGCCAGCAGCAAAACGTGCCTGGCGCCTGGCTAGTTTTGAACACTGCTTCTGAGCATCCCACAGGTACCTGGTTGGCTACTGTGAGAAAGTGATTCTGGACTCGATGGGCCTTTGGCCTGATCTAGCAGGGCACTTCTTATATTCTTAGAAGCTGCTGTGGGCAGAGTGCATCCTTATCTATGTTTGTGTGTATATGTTGAAATCAGAATGGTGTGCCCATATTCATTCAGTCTTGCCTCTAAAAAAAATTGTGTTTCGGAAAAAGTGGCAGATAGAGGTCTCAAAATGCAAAAGATAAGGGCAGGTTGCATTGCAGAAATATACAGTGGTACCTCGGGTTAAGTACCGTATTTTTTGCACCATAACACTCACTTTTTTCCTCCTAAAAAGTAAGGGGAAATGTCTGTGCGTGTTATGGAGGGAATGCCTACGGGTGGCATGCCTACGGGTTTTCCTCCTCTAAAAACTATGTGCGTGTTATGGTCGGGTGTGTGTTATAGAGCGAAAAATACGGTACTTAATTCATTCCGGAGGTCCGTTCTTAACCTGAAACCAGTGGCGTAGTGTGGGGGGTGCAGGGGGGGCCGGCCGCACTGGGCGCAACATCTGGGGGGTAGGGTTAGGGGGCGCAAATCCACGGGTTAGGGGGCGCAAATTACTTGCCTTGCCCCGGGTGCTGACAACCCATGCTACGCCACTGCCTGAAACTGTTCTTAACCTGAAGCACCACTTTAGCTAATTGGGCCTCCTGCTGCTGCCGCGCCGCCAGAGCACGATTTCTGTTCTCATCCTGAAGCAAAGTTCTTAACCTGAAGCACTATTTCTGGGTTAGTGGAGTCTGTAACCTGAAGCATATGTAACCTGAAGCGTATGTAACCCGAGGTACCACTGTAAAGCAGAGCGTTAACTGCTTCCTTTTTCTCAGCAAACAGAAAATGCCACTGTTAGGTTAGGAAGAATAGTGATCATTAGGTACTGGGGATATTTTTCTAACTCTGGCCTTGATCCAGTGTTTTATTTGTGTGTAATATCCAGGGGATATCCACCCCTGTCTGTGTCAGATGATACCTTCGGCCTGTTGGATGCAGCCTAGAAATATATAGGAACATAGGAAGCTGCCTTATACTGAACCAGTCCCTTGGTCCACCTGGCTGAGTGTTATCTACACTGACTGACAGTGGCTCTCCAGGATTTCAGAAAGGAGTCTTTTTTTGCATCCCTTCCTGAAGATGTTGGGGATTGAACCCGGGACTGTTTGCATGCAAACAGATGCTGCACCACTGAGCATCAGCATATGCGCAGAGCACATCCAGATTTGAACATCATCCAGCTGTTGGTGGAAGCCTGCGTCCGTCTCCAGACCTCCATTACAGACCTCGTTGAATTTAAGAAGCAAAACCAGGCTTTAAAATGACAATAGGCAGTCACAATTATGCCATGGTAGCTGCAGAACCCCAGTTATATACACATTTTGCGCCACCATGGCAAAAATAGGCAGTTGTTCGTTCACTGGCTTTAAAAGTTGGTAATTCCATGGATGGAGACAGACTCGGGTTTTCACACAGCCAAGTTTCCCCTCCTCCAAAGGCACTGGAACTTCTGGAATTTGGCCATCCCTGTGGACCAGGGCAGCTCTTTGTTCCCTTTGCCCAGTTCTGGTGGTTAAAAGCCGAATCCCTTCTTCTTTTTGCCGCCTTTGCGGCCAGAATCTCTCCTTCTCCCACTTGTGCTCTTGTCTCTGTCTCTCTCCCTCTAACAGCTCCTGTTTCTTTTTTTCTTAAGTCCTTTTTGGGGGGAAGAAGGGGGGGAGGGGTGGTGGAAGAGTTTTTGGAGAAGGCCTGGGAATGTTCCTGCTTTGTGTGTGGTGTGTGGAGATGGGGCATTGGGCCTCTTTCTTTCAGATGCAAGGGGGCTATTTGACTAATTCAATGGGCTTCAGTTTGATTACCTATCTGATAACAGAGGAATTTGAACAATGTGTGTGTTTTGTGAAGGAGGGGGGAGGGCTTGGGGTGCTCTGAAGACCACCAGCTTCTTTTGCAGGTCACTTCAAAAGACCCAGGGCCAAAGGGAGGGGGGCGGACAGCCTTCCTTGCAATTTTCTCCCTCCTGTTCCCCAGGGGAAGAGAAGATTGCTTTTTTTTGTTGTTGGTGTTGGTTGGCCAATCTCTCAAGCACTCCTCAAAATAAACAGCGGTATTTCACATTTCACTCAGCGCTCCCTGAGAGGCAGTGGCTTCCAGCACAGAGGGTCGGCTGCCCATATTTGCAAGGAGACACTGATCTATCTTGTCCCCTGGTGCAAATTGGTGCATCTCTTTGACCACTGGGGAGATGGACTTTTTAAAATGTGGCTCATGCATGCACCCACACGCGCACACCCACCCACCCACATGAGCCCTTAAGGTTTCAGTATCCTCAGGATCGGGACGCGGGTGGCGCTGTGGGTTAAACCACAGAGCCTAGGACTTGCCGATCAGAAGGTCAGGGTTCGAATCCCCGTGACGGGGTGAGCTCCCGATGCTCGGTCCCTGCTCCTGCCAACCTAGCAGTTCGAAAGCACGTCAAAGTGCAAGTAGATAAATAGGTACCGATCCGGCTGGAAGGTAAACGGCGTTTCCGTGCGCTGCTCTGGCTTGCCAGAAGCGGTTTAGTCATGCTGGCCACATGACCCGGAAGCTGTACGCTGGATCCCTCGGCCAATAAAGCGAGATGAGTGCAGCAACCCCAGAGTCAGTCACGAATGGACCTAATGGTCAGGGGTCCCTTTACCTTTACTTATCCTCAGGATCTCTGTAAACACCAGATCACTGAGTTTGAGGTGTGTATATGTGGGTGTATCTTAGTTTTATTGCTATAGTTTTCTGAACTGTATTCCCGGGAGCCCTTGGAAAGGCATCCTGGTTTCCTTGAGAAGGTCAGCAATGGCAGGCAAGACAGCTTGCCCTCCTCTAGTCTTATCCCCTTACTATGTGCAGCTCTAAGAGTGTTGCTCAGTCCAGCCAGGGCAACAGGTGAGGCTCCACAGCCTTGGCTAGTAGCACATTACAGGAACTGAGGGTGCCACCCTGGAAGGTGGGCAAGATTGTTATTTAGGAACATAAGAAACTGCCTTACTTTGAGCCTCTCTGAATTAACTTGCCCAGTGTGGCTCTTTGCCTTTCTGAGAAAAGAATGAGACCACACCACAGGGAATGCAGGAAGCTTCCCTGTACTGCTTTGTATATGACTGGCAGTGGCTGTTCAGGGCTTCAGACCGGCCTCTTTCCAGCCATAACTGGAAACGCCAGGAATTTCAGCAAGGGCCTTCTGCGCGAAAAGCAAATGCTTTACCACTGGGCTATGGTGCTCGCTTGCTGTTGGCAGCCCTGGAAGTCCTTGTATTGAGGGGCATGATATAACTATGTAAGAAGAAGATGAAGGTGGCTTCTAGCAAGTCTGCCTCCAGAATGTGGCAAAGTTGGGCATTTGTCAGGACCCCAATGCAGCAAAAGGCCCACTGCCCAACACAGAGTGTCCAACAAGACAAAATACAGCCTCATTCTTAGTTTGCATGTCCTGCCTCTCCCAGGTTGGAGCCCTGCACCAAAGTTGCCATCCAAATCCCAGGGCCAGCGCCTGTTTCTACTACTCCTGGGACCTGGAGATCTTAAGGGTCTCCTTCTTTCAAATGAGCCTGCCCATTTGCATAGGTCACAGTCTATTTCCCTATTCCCTTGCCTTCTGAAGAAGCAGGTGGGTACTCTGGACAGGGTCTTATTGGCCATAGCTCCCAGGCTTTGGAGCTCCCCTGGCTGGGGGTTCCTTTGCCCTCTTCACTCCTGGCCTTCTGGTGCCATATGAAAATGGTTTGTTTGTTCCTGAAGGATGATGATGATGATTTAGTGTAGGGTGTCTAAAGGAAAATGTGTGCAGTTGGAAAATCAGCTTTTAAAAGCCTTGCACAAGAGCAGCCCTGTTTTCTTTTAATGTTGTAATTCATAGGCAGTATTTCAATAAGGGGAGGGGGAGGCAGCATTTCTGGAAATGCTGGTGTAACCTCTTTTATCACCCCCCCCCCGTTTCTGATGTTCCACCTGTGAGCACCAGTTGCACATGCTGCCAAAACAATTGGCACCTACTCACACATGGCAGCTCCTGCCAACCTAGCAGTTTGAAAGCATGTCAAAGTGCAAGTAGATAAATAGGTACCGCTCTGGCGGGAAGGTAAACGGCGTTTCTGTGCGCTGCTCTGGTTCTCCAGAAGTGGCTTAGTCATGCTGGCCACATGACCCAGAAGCTGTACGCCAGCTCCCTCGGCCAATAAAGCGAGATGAGCGCCGCAACCCCAGAGTTGGCCATGAGTGGACCTAATGGTCAGGGGTCCCTTTACCTTTACCACACATGGCAGAGGTATCAGTGGGCTTGGGGGAAATCCCAAAAGGGCAGGACGTTCTCAGAACAGTCCATTGAGGACTGGGCATACCCAGTGGCCATATAATTCTGACTAATGTTGGGAAAAATATTGGGGGGGGGGATGGAGTGGCTGGAATCCAGAATGGAACATAGGATTAGCTCTTCTATATCAGGCCAATGGTCCATCTAGCCCAGAATCGTGTTCTCATAGTGGCCAGCTAGATGCCTGTAGGAAACCCACAAGCAAGATCTGTGTGCAAGATTCTCTCTCCTGCAGTTTCCAGCAATCTGTATTCAGCTTCCAACCCTGGAGGCAGAACCTAGCCATCAGGGTTAGTAGCCATTGATGAAGAAGAGTTTGGACTTGATATCCTGCCTTTCACTCCCTTTAAGGAGCCTCAAAGCAGCTAACAATCTCCTTTCCCTTCCTCCCCCACAACACACACTCTGTGAGGTGAGTGAGGCTGAGAGACTTCAGAGAAATGTGACTAGTCCAAGGTCACCCAGCAGCTGCATGTGGAGGAGCGGAGACACGAACCCGGTTCCCCAGATTACGAGTCCACCACTCCTAACCACTACACCACACTGGCTCCCACTGATGGCCTTCTCCTCCATGAATTTGTCTAATCCTAAAGCCATCCAAGTTTGTGGCCATCACTGACTTTAGAAGCACTAAAGTGGCCGCCAGGGGTACAGTCCATGCTGTAACGTTTTGTTGCAGGTCCCAGTCATTATAGGCATTCCCAGAGTACCAGATAAGGCTAAATAGGCTTGTCGGTGGGGAGTTGTATTTATTCACAGTACCTGTTTGAAAGCTTACAATTCAGTAGACCCATCTGTTCTCAAAATGGGCACATCTGGCATCTGGGATTAATCTGTCCTGCAGGATATGGCTATGATTCACATTTCCAGGTGGGAGACGCTTCTCTTGTGGTTCGACCCCATATGGCTCCGTGCTTATGTGTGAATGGTGCAACTCTATTGAGATGGGGGAGAGTCTTCAGCATCCTCCCTCCCAGCCGCGTGAGAAGATACCACTGTGAAGCATCTGTGGCCAGGGGTGAAATTGGATTTGGAAATCATTTGATCGAACCTCATACATTGACATCAAAGGAAGGCTTGTAGAAGCCCCAGCACTTTCAATCCATGCCAACAATAGATTGATAATGCCAATCTGCAGCAAGGATTATATGCATGCGTTGCCTCAAAATGTCAAAGATATGCCCCATTTGTGATTAGAATTGAACGCCGATAAGGGGTAAAGGTTTTGTTCTATCAATCTAAATAGACTGATTACTGGGAGTGCTAAGGCAAGCTATCTGATGAAAGACCGACAAAAAAAAAAAAGTGTGACTGGGTTTGCCCTGTTTTTGCAAGGACAGAGCAGGTAATAATGCAAAGGGTGTAAGGGGCCAGGCTAGAGGGCTCAGAGGCAGATATGGGACTCTGGCTGCTGTCAAACAGCTGCAAAGGAGAGAGGATGGGTTGGGGAAGGGAGTGCTGTACTTGACACCACAACCCTCTCCCAGGTGTGTGCTTGCTGTGTCAAGGGGGAAATGGCTGGGGAAGGGGTTGTAGAGGGAAAGTGCTGAATGGGGGAAAGCTGCATGCTTCTTCCTTCCCAGGTCTGGTTGAAAAGTACCGGGAGTCTGACCTGTTTGCTTAGTCAACAGAGAAGCACATTCTGCTTTTTGATGACTTTTGGAGAGCCTAAGTTGAAAACATGGATGGGACGTGGGTGCCGCTGTGGGTTAAACCACAGAGCCTAGGACTTGCCGATCAGAAGGTCAGGGGTTCAAATCCCTGCGACAGGGTGAGCTCCCGTTGCTCGGTCCCTGCTCCTGCCAACCTAGCAGTTCGAAAACACATCAAAGTGCAAGTAGATAAATAGGTACCGCGCCGGCAGGAAGGTAAACGGCGTTTCCGTGCGCTGCTCTGGTTCGCCAGAAGCAGCTTAGTCATGCTGGCCACATGACCCGGAAGCTGTACGCCAGCTCCCTCGGCCAATAAAGCGAGATGAGCGCCGCAACCCCAGAGTCGGCCACGACTGGACCTAATGGTCAGGGGTTCCTTTACCTTTTAAGTTGAAAATGGTGTTTAAGGCAGTTTATGCACCATACATTTAAAGCACCCTGAAAGAATCCTGGGAGCTATCCTTCCCCCCAAGTGCTACAGTTCCCAGCACTCTTCAAAAACTACAGTTCCCAGAATTCTTGTGGAGTGGTGTGTGCTTTAAATGTATGGTGTGATGTATGGTGTGTACACAGCCCGAGTCTCTGGTGCGATGGCCTGAGCTCCACTCGGGATGGGGCAAGTGACATAACCAAACCTAAGGGTGTCCACAGGAATTTTCTTTGGGGTGGGGAGGGGAAGGCAAGGTAGAATACTGAAAGTGGAGGAGCAGGCTAGTTCCTCAGGAAAAAAATATACAGTGGTACCTGGGGTTACAGATGCTTCAGGTTACAGACTCTGCTAACCCAGAAATAGTACCTTGGGTTAAGAACTTTGCTTCAGGATGAGAACAGAAATCGCACAGGAGTGGCGCAGCAGAAGCAGGAGGCCCCATTAGCTAAAGTAGTACCTCAGGTTAAGAACAGACTTCCAGAACAAATTAAGTTCTTAACCTGAGGTACCACTGTATATGAAAAGAATAGTGCCTGTATATTTTGCCTCCTATCTCAAGTTCCACAAATACTAGAACTTTACTCTGTAAAAAACAACAGTTAAAGCAGGCAATTGTGGGTTATGGTTTGCCTGGGGTGATGGGTGCTTGGCCCCTTGCCTCTACCTCTGAACACCCATGCTCAGGTCTATGTGGTGAGGCCATGCCAAAGGTGAGACTTGAATGCACCTCTTTGAACTATCACAAGGTGCCCACAGTTTTCATTCCATTTGAATGGTTTGCCCAGTTGCTTCTGTGGGTGCAATGATTGCAAATCAGGGAAGGGGAATCTTTTTCAGTCTGGGGGTTGCATTCCCTTCTGGGCAACTTCTGGGGGCCACATTCTAGGGGTGGGTGGGGCCAGAGACAAAAGAGGGAAGAGCAATGGATTTTAACTTTACCTATGTATGGAAGTTGTGCTTCTGCACTCCCTCTCTCCCCTCCATCCAGCAAAGCAGGAGGCATTATTAGAGTTCAAGCACACCTTCCAGTCAGACAAAAGCAATGAGGGTTAAGTTTGATGGGAGTTATAGTGCAAAACATCTGGAAGGCACCAGGTTAGCAAAAAACATGTTAAAACAACTGCACATCCTATGTATGTTTAGTGCAAACTAAGCCCCACTGTGTCCAGTGTTTAGGATTGCAAATTAAATGTGACTTCTTTACCACAGCTTCATTCTTGGAATAACTTCATCAGCCTGTGTCTTACTTTGTTTTACTTTTAATACACTTGCATTTTATTGAATTAGCAAACAAATAATGTTTCTGTGCATTTAGAATGGCCGAGGGGCCAATGCTTGTTGGTAGCAGAGAGGATACGGAAGAAGATAATTAAATACTCTCTGCTTTGGGGAGAGAGAGCCGACACTGACTGTGAGATGGCCAATCAACACAATGGCTCTGCACCATTTTTAAATATGGGCTTTCCCTGCAACTCTGCCAGAGGGAAGTTAAGTGTAGTCACATGATCTAGGTTACTGAGCAACTCATGAATGGTGGACATGCTCCATTCATTATTTTTTTTAAACCACCCTTCTGTTCTAAGGAACTGTTGTGTACAGCAGATGGCCTGTCTGACTATAAGGAATGATAGTGGAAACTACTTCAGCAAGTCTTGGAAATGGTTAACACAGGATAGGTGGAAATATATTATTTTCACTTCTCCCAAAACAGATTGAAAATGACCATAGGGCTCCTTTTAATCCTGAGATGGCATTTTACACCATAATTTACCACACACTGTATTTTAGCTGTGTTGCTGTTGTTGATTATGATAGCAATAGGGAGTGTGAACTAATAAGTCCCTAGTGCTAATCTAATTTTAACCATAACCTCACTTGCTATCTCTCACCAACATTCTTTCCATCTTTTGTATGGGGAGCATGTTAGAAGACCCCTATTCCCCTCACAGAGCTACAGTTCTCAGTGTGGTTAACAGTCCCTCTTCCCAGGGAACTCTGGGAATTGTAGGAGACAGTTCCCAGGATGCTTTGGGGGGCGGCACACTAATGTTTCCATATGAATTTGCTAAAAAACCTCAACAACTTTGGCAAAAAAAAAAAGCGTTCAAGATTTTCACTGTTTGAAATATGGCAACCCTAGACTACGAGTGTTAAAAGTGGCATGATGCTGCTTTAAAAAATACAGTGCAGATGGGACCCAGATTACACTACCTCACTTTGAGGTGGTGTTTTTTTTACTAGCAGAGTCTTATTTCAGCAACAGTGGAAAAGTCTCCTTGTGAAAAACGTAGGAAGTTCCACGGTTATGTCACCTTAGATAAAACTGTTGTGGAACTCAGGATTTAAACAACAAATGTTTCTCTATCAAAGGTAAAAAGGAGGCGGTGTAATGTCACAATGGCAAACTGAGCACTCCAGGGACACACACATACACAACCATCGATCCATTTTTATTGGTGAGAAATGAATCGGAGCAAGCGTTAGAGAATGACCCTTAGAGACCTGATCGGCGCACTCTGCAGATGTTACAAGCACAGTGGTTCAATGGAGACTTTCAATGTAGCTGATTGAGTTTTAATTAGTTGAAATCTGTGTGCGTGTGTGTGTGTTCTCTGGCACATGCTTTCTATTTCTTATTGTCCTGGGTTCTTCTGCAAATGTGCTATAAAGCAGAAGTTTGAGTTAGGCCTGAATGACTTCTAAAAGAGTAACCATGTTAATATGTTGCAAGCAAAACCAGAATGTCTCGCAGCAATTCTATAACTGATTTCCTGACACAAAGCCAATAATAATAATAATAATAATGGTAGTAGTATATGCAGGAAAACAGTGATCAGCAACTGTTAAAGAATGGTATGATAAAATATGGGGTTATGCATTGATGGAAACATTAAACTTAATTTATGAGATCCAGGGAACAAAATGAAAGAGGATAATTTTCTGTTTCCCCCCCCTGGCCTCCAGAGCAAGCTCCACATGGAAGGCTTTCGTAGCCTGAAGGAAGGAGAGGCAGTCGAATTCACCTTCAAGAAGTCCTGCAAGGGTTTGGAGTCCATCCGAGTCACCGGCCCAGGGGGAGTGTTCTGCATCGGCAGCGAGAGGAGACCAAAGGGGAAAAACCTCCAGAAGCGCAGGCCGAAAGGAGATAGGTAAGGCTTGGCTCAAGCAAGGAAACAAGCAGCTGCTGTGCTTATGAGACCTTGGGTGTTCTGCATCCTTTAACCAACTAGTTCCCAGGATGCTTTGGGAGAAGACACAGTGGTATAAAAGTGCTTTAAATGTAAGGTGCCGTTGTGACCACAGTAAAAAACAAATCCAGTGCAGTATTACTAACGATTCTAAAAGTCCCAATATTCAATTCAACTTTCAAAATCAGCAATCATTTGTTTCTTGCATCAGAGGAACTTTCCATCCATGCCTTCTCCAGAGAAATACAGTTCCCTTCCATTCTTCAAGCAGTGGGCGTGAGAAGAGAAAGTGAAATCCCAAGCCAGGTTGTTTAGGGTTTCTCCCCAGCAAGGCCTAATCTTCCCAGTCCTACAGAAGCCTGGTTTCCATATCAGCCACTACTGTGAGGCAAAAAGGCATCTATTTTGCTTCCTCCCCCAAACACATTTTGGGGAGGGTGGGTCTCGGGACTGTCCTTGGTCAAACCTGAGACCCCTTCCCAAAGCAGGTTGAGACCCCAGGACAGACTTTGTGAGCCTCTCGGCATGCTGGGCTTTTCACTCCCCACCCCCAAATTCAGTGTCCTGGGCTATAGATCTATGGAATCTATTTAATAGATCTATAGGTCGTGGCATTGCATTTGGGGCAAATTTAGTTGGTGGTTGTCCACTGCAGGTGGGAGCCAAGCTTTGCTCCCATTCAAAAGTGGCAGTGCTGACTGTTTGCCGCTAAATATCAGTGCCCAGTGGACCAATAGGGAGAGTGGCAAGAGGCAGTGTGGCTTTCAGGACCTTCAGCTGCTGTCCAACCTGGCTGCCTGCCTGCCTGCCCTCACTACAATTAAAGGGCCATTCCCCACAGTACAGTAGCAGGCATCAAGAATGCTACCTTGCTAGAGTTTGTTACTTTAAGGCCGGAGCCCAAGCAACTCAAAAGAGCTTGAGTGGCTTTTGCCTCCTCTGGACCGGGATTGGGCAGCAGCCCTTACATTGTGCTAGGGGCTTCCCTCAGCCTTTTAAATGAATGGCAGATGCAAATTTCCCAGGAAAGGGCAAAAAACTCAAAAGTGAAAGGTCAGAGGTCAGAAGCACCCAGGGGCTGAATAGCACGGGCTGGTGCTCCTGTTCTGCGAACGTGTGTTTGCAGGATGGAGCTGTGATCGGTCTCTTTTCCCCTAAGACCCCCTCCCCTTTGCACAGTGAGATCAGAAAAAGAAAACAGACACCATAATGTGGGTCTGTGTTTCGGACTACAACTCCCATCATCCCTGACCGTGGGCTATGCTGACCAGGGCTGATTGGAGTCGTTTTCCAAAACACCTGAAGGCTGGGGAAGGCTGAGTTCAGCCATTTGTCTGCTTTGTGCAGAATTGACTGCTTTTGAATGTCAGCAGCTTAAGATCTTGCAACCCGGGATTCTTTTAAATGCATATGGCAGGGAAATATGCTTGGGTGGATGCATACATGAAAAGCATGTTCTTTGTCAGTGAATTGTACGCCGCCTCATGAGGAATGCCCTCCTGTGTTTGGAGATGAACATTGTTGGCATCCGTGTTTCTCAAGAGACAATGGAGTGTGCCTCCGGGGGTGAAGTCAAAGCACTGCATTAGCAGCACCCAAGGTGACCTCCCTGGGCACAAGCCTAGGCAGTGTGTATGGAGGTCTTGGGCTGCCCAGACAACAAGACCCGCCCCCCTTGGCCTTGCTGAAAAGGTCCAAAGGAAAACAGAGCAGTGGCGTAGCGTGGGGGGTGCAGGGGGGGCCAGCCGCACCGGGCGCAACATCTGGGGGTTAGGGTTAGGGGGCGCAAATCCACGGGTTAGGGGGCGCAAATTACTTGCCTTGCCCCGGGTGCTGACAACCCACGCTACGCCACTGAAACAGAGCAATACGTTTGGCACCAGCTTGGCTGCAGGAGTTGCCAGAAGGAACCGGACAAGGCACCATCCAACCAACCGTCTTAGGGACTCTACTGGATTCATCACTGTATCAATCTTGCCTTCTGCAGGAGAAGTTTAGTAGCTGTCAACAGTGTGATAGCAGAGCAGGGTTGCCCCCTAGTGGCGTTCATGTGTACTTTCCACTCATGATACAGATGGTGTGTGCCCTTAATTATTGTATGCTTAACTTGGAGAGAACTGTACTGGATAGCTCAGTTGGTTAGAGCATGGTGCTGATAATGCCAAGGTTGCAGGTTCTATGCCTGTATGGGACAGCTTTGGGCTAGAATTCAGGGGTCATCAAACTTTTTCAGCAGGGGGCCGGTCCACTGTCCCTCAGACCTTGTGGGGGGCCGGACTATATTTTGGAGAGAAAAAAAGAACGGATTCCTGTACCCCACAAATAACCCAGAGATGCATTTTAAATAAAAGGACACATTCTACTCATGTAAAAACACGCTGATTCCCGGACCGTCTGCGGACTGGATTTAGAAGGTGGTGGGGCCAGATTTGGCCCCTGGGCCTTAGGTTGCCTACCCATGGGCTAGATGGTCCTTATGGTCCCTTCTAACTCTGCAATTACAGTGGTACCTTGGTTCTCGAGCTTAATTCATTCCGGGAGGCCATTCGACTCCTGAAACTGTTTGAAAAGCAAGGTGTGGCTTCCGATTGGCTGCAGGAGCTTTCTGAACTCAAGAAAAAGCCGCGTTGGATATTTGGCTTCCAAAAAACGTTCACAAACCAGAACACTTACTTCCGGGTTTGCGGCATTCGGGAGCCAATTTGTTCAACAACTAAGCCATTAGGGAACCAAGATACAAGTGTATATGATTCTTGTGTAGCTGCACCTGATGGCACATTCTGCTTCCAGGTTCAGTTTATTAAAGGATTTGAAATTATTAATTCTTTTACATTGTGGTTGTTTTACTCTTGAGTATCCTGGACCCAGAGCACTTAGAACTTGTAAGTAAATAAATGTTAGGTTTTGTGGCTTAAAGGTGATGTCTTTCTTTTTGAAAAGAGAAGGCCGAAGGCTTCTTGTGATCTTTAACAAATTGCACCTCTCCCGTGCCTCATCTCCCCGTCTCTTTTCTCTTTCCCAGATGCTACAACTGTGGCGGCCTGGATCACCACGCCAAAGAATGCAAGCTCCCGCCACAACCAAAGAAATGCCACTTTTGCCAAAGCATTGCTCACATGGTGGCCAACTGCCCCGTCAAAACGCAGCAGTCGCCCAGTTCTCAGGGAAAGCCCGCCTACCTCCGGGAGGAGGAGGAGGACATGCACAGCTCACCCCTTGTTCCTGAAACCAGGGAATGATGTTGGGAAATCAGTAGGGAATATACCAGATCAACAGGCTTCAGGGCATCGAGTTGGCAAAAAAAGAGTGGGTGGGTGGGGGGAACAGTGAATAGCCTCTGCCTCCAGGCTTAGGGAAGGCAGGCACCTAGCAAGAGAACAGCAGCTCTAAAAACGTGTAAGACTTCAGCAAAGTGAAAGCTCAGAGAGCCTGAATGTTGACGCAGCCTCCTCCCCTTGTTTCAGCATGGGAAGGAGTTCTGCAAATCCTGTCCCCAATTGTTCAGTTCTGGGAAATAGGGAAGCAGCTGCTCCTTTCTCATTTTTGCTTTCTCCAGCAATCCAAATAATATTTTGAGGGTTAAAAAAAAAAGCAGCCGAGAAATCTGGTTCAGGGATGGGTTGATTTTTGATTTTTGCACAGGTTAAAGTTGTCAGGAATAAACAGCTGCCTCCAGTTCTCATGTGGTTGCATGCTGTGGGGAGTGCGCCAGGCAGAGAAAGCAGTTGTTCATTCTACTTAAGTCAGAACTTTAGGGCACAGATAGGGATTCTGTGACCCCTGGGATGTAAATGGACCACAGCTCCCATCATCCCTGACCGCTGGCCATGCTAGCTGGAGTTGATGGGAGCTGGGTTCTAGTAACATCTGAAGGTTTGCAGGTTCCCCACTATTGAATTAAGGGTTTATTCAGGGCCCTGTTCTAAATAATACACCTAAATTTCCTACCTTTGGGGACCACAGACAGATACAATATTGTGGCCTCTGTTTTCTGCCCAGGTGTGGATCACCCCCAAAGTTTCTTACTGCCCATATGTATGTGGGGACTCATCTTGGCCAAATGGAAAAATTTAGGCCTCAGGTTTTTGAGGAAATGTTGGCCCGCTTGCAGATATGTAAAAGGAGCATTTTAAACAATGCATGTACTGTGGTGGGCAGAAATTATTTCCACAAGCTAAAGGCCTACCTTAACTGTCAAACCAGGCCTGAGACCTACACTTGGAAATATGGCTTGTTTTTCTTTGTTGTCTATGTGTTGCTTTGCATCAGGTGTGGGAAGCTGCTACTGAACTACAACTCCCATCAGCCCCAGCAAACATGGCCAATAGCCAAGAATGATGGGGGTTGTAGTTCAGCAACATTTGACAGTCCACTTACCTGCTTTATATTACTTGGCTAGAATGTAACAGATACAAACACAAACACAGGACACTAAATTTGTATTGTTTGCAGTATTTTTAAATTTACACTTTCTGATTCCAAAAAGCCTGACAGGGAATTTAGTGCAGGATCTACTGTGCTAATTTCAAGCACAAAGATTTTGAGTTCGAGTCTTTCCCATTTTTTTCCCCGAACTTTCACTCATCAGGTAAAGCTGCTGTTCCCTTGCCCCCTGCCTGCTTTCCCTACTGATGCCTTTAATTTATTTCATTCCCAGGACAGCTTAACTTGCCGTGTGAGACACATGGGGGAGGGTGGGTGGGTGTCTCTTTGCTCTGAAGCCGTGATGTGAAACCTGCACTACGACGTGCGTGTATGACGTATCTTTGGGTTTGCTTTCTTTTTGCTTTCTTTGTTTTCTTGGTTTTTTTGGGGATGGGGTTCAGTGTTCATTGCTTTTGTTTTTTTTAAAGAAAAGTATAAATATTCTGTTTTGTATTTTTGTATATTTTAATCTTTAAGAGAAAAAAAAGGAAGAAAAAGAAGAGGAAAAAAAGAGGACATGATTACTGCAATGTATTTCTCAGGTATTCTTGTACATCTCAGGGATGGAAGAACCTCAGCAGCCTTCTGGGGCTGAACAGATTGGAACCTTGTGGCTTAAAAACTTTGGGGGGGGGGGCATTGTTACATTTAACAGCACAAAGAACAAAAGAGTCTCTGTTTTTCAATTGTAGCTTGCTGTGGGTGGGTGGACTGATGTTTTTAGACACTGTATTTGAATAGATTGTCTGCATCCGCCCCCAGCTATATTCACAAATGGATTTCATGTACAATCTGGTGGGACATTTCTCCTGTGCATTGACACTCCTGCTCAGCTCCTGTTCATTCCCAAGGAGTTTAGGTAGGAGAACTTTCCTGTGGGTTGTACCTTTGGGCCATTTAGGGGCTACAGGGACAGCACAGCCAGATGCATAAAGCTTGGGCAACAAAAGCAGTTTACGTATCAAGCCCATTTCGCCTTTCTGGGGGTGGATGCCCTCTCTGTTCCCAGATATCCAACCATTCCTTAAGATTCTTAACACTGTCTGTCCTCACCTGGTTACTATATCTGCATCTTGGCTGCTACTGCACTCACACATAATTTTGAATGATTTGGCCCATGGTGGCTTTCTACAAGGCCCTGTTGTGAGGCAAGGGAATGTTGGGTGCTGCTGAATCAGGGTGGCAGAGTGGAAAAACAGAGAGATCTTGACTCACAAGTTCTCCTGGCTGAGCCTGGTTGGCTCCTTGTAATATGTTCAGGCAGCAAAATCCTTTTGGATTTCCATACCATCCTGGCTTTTTCTCCTTTTCCTGTGCCCAAGTTAGTCTTGTGAGTTCCTCTTGTAGTCCAACCACATTAAGAGCATCCCAAGAGGAATTCTGGCATTCTACTCTTTTAGCAAAGTGCTGCTTCTTCAAGGTTGGAAGTTTTTAAGCCTCTTAAACCTCTACACTAGAGTAAGGGGATCAGCCTGGCCAGCTTTCCTGAGATGTGAATTTACAGGTCGATATTTGGGGGGAACTTAAAAACATGTAAGGTTGTTGGTTAATCTCTAGATCATCAGCCATTTCCCACAGACAGAGTTTCCTATCCAGTATATTTGAATAACTTATCTACGGTGGGCCCGTCCATTTCTAAATTACCTGCATTGCCAAGCATTTTTTAAAAAAATATCATAACTCACATAGCAGCTCTGCATGCTTTCCCTTACTGGATGGACTGCAAACATTTTGCTAGTCGAAGAAAGTGTTGGTTGTGGGCTGATTATCAAGGGCCAACATTACCAGCTGCTACAGAGCCATGCAGTGGAATTTGAAAACTAAAAACAAAAAGCTGATATTAGATAACACTCACTTGCCTATAGCTGAGAGTGCTCTCTGTCTCTTCCCACCTCCCTCTCCCTCCTTCTCCTGCAATGATTGCAGCGAGGAGGTGTGAAATATACAGGATGTTAGTTTTGAAATTGCTGTGGGGATCTTTACCTTATCTACCTCAGGTTAACGTGTCTTGTGTCAATGGGGCCAAATGCATTGGTTTATATAGCTTGCTCTGAGTTGCCAGAAGAAAAGGGATGCTTCCCTAGAGTGTGTCCAAAGATTAAAATGCTACCCCTTCTAGTTTTGTATCCGTCTTAAAAATAAAGTAAAATACAGTAGCATTGTTTCCCCCCTATTCCCTTCTTAGATATTTAGTATGTGTAAATATCTTATGTAAATCTTTCTGGCTTATTTCCAGTTTTCCTTTTTGATGATTGTTTACAAACTTGAGGGTGTGGGAAATAGCCAAAGCATGTGGTGGGCATTTGCACCAGAGGGGCATAGAGGGGGGCACCCTCTTTGTACCTTGCCACTTTGCAACTTTGCCACATGAGAGCTGGTTAAGGGGTGGGGGGAATTTCCCATATCTTCCTACAACCAATGAGAGAATTGGACTTCTGAAATAACAGTGATTTATCTGCAAGCCAAGAGGAACAATGTTCTGGGGGGGGGGGGGGGTTGATTGTAGCTTCTTCCACCCACTAGTTTGCAAAATTGTTTTGGAAATTCTTTAGGGCAGTCTCCCAGGCCTTTTTTTTTTTTTAAATGACAAGATGGTTTCTAAAACTCTTCAGCTTGGTCTTGCAAATAAATCGCTGCTTGGAATAGGCAATATCATTACCATTTAGACAGTGATGGACACTATGCATTAGGGGCAAGCAGTGTGCATTGCAGTCAGGCTGGTGCCAAGTCTGCACTCAGGGTCACTGTGGAATAGGGAGCACTGAATGTATTGGGGGTGGGAAGGGTGGGGGGGGATGATGGCGACTTCTTGCGTGGCTACATGATTGTGTACTAGGAGACAAAACGAATGTAACTCCCATGTTTACTGCTAGCGACCAAAGCTTGTTTTGTGTCAAACTCTTTGACTTTTTATGAAGTGGGTGGGTGGATGGGTGGGAGGGAGAGGGTGGGGATGAGAGGGTGACTGTGTGGGGTTCTTTTTAGAGGGGGGGAGGGTCGTGTCTGAGCTGCAGGACTCTGTTCAAGCAAGCAGCTATCCTGCTGATTATGTCTGGTGGCGACGTCAAAAATCCCCACGACTGCATTCCCCTCCCCTCCCCTATTTTCATTTTTGTACCAGTTTTGGAAACCGATGGAAACCAATAAAGAATATGGATCATAACTTTCTGTGCATCTCTTCCTTTCAGCAAAGCATACCTTGAGGTGAAGGCAAATTATTTTGGAGAGCTAGATTTGGGAACCTAATGGTTGTTTAACCTTGGATTTACTGGAGAAACTTCTGCAAGACCAATTTCTGAAACCACTGTCTGCTTGCTAGCAGAGGTGGCCCTACCTTGAGATGAGGTGAGGCAGTGACCTCAGGTGGCAGATTTGGGGTATGAACATGTCTCAGGGAAGGAGACTGGTTTAAGATTGGCCCTACTATTAAGCAAAGTGAGGCAAGGATGGGAGAGGCTCTTGTGGTACGCTGGCCTCTCACCTCCTTTGGAAAAGGCTCAGCAGTTATGAGTAGGTTCAGTTTTTTTTATTAATGATCTGGACACCATGCATCTGTACAGTACAGTACTTGCAATTACACACAGGTCCTGCTTACTAAACACAATGCATTCCGTGGAAATCAGTATTTAGACAAGCATTCACATAACAAGCCTACAATTTCCATTATTTCTCTGAAAATATTTCTAAACTGGGATTTGTCTAATCTCTCCCCCCTCCACTTTTTTCAATGGTTTCTCCCTGAAATGGCTGCAGCCAATCAGGAAGAGAATCTGATCTCTCCTCCCTGATTTGTTTGATCTTTCCTGCTCTGCAATGCATCCAATCTCCCTACCTTCCACCCTGGTTTCTGTACATGAAAATGGCTGTCCCCAACCAGCAAAGCAGAAACAAGCAGGGAAATAAGGAAGCAGGCAAACTCTGGATGTTTGGGTATCTGAATGTGCAGTGTTTTTAGCAAAGCTTTGCCATAATGCATTACATTTAATTTTAGCACAGTGAGTGGGCCAGTAGTGGGACTTGTGTACATTGAACACAATTCACAATAACAGACTGTGTTAATCATGTTTTGGAAGTGGTGTTGCCTTTTTAGCCATTTACCAACCCTGAATGGGCAGATTCACACAACTAGCCATTGAGCGTTAGAAGTCTCTCACAGCAACGTCCGACAAGGTCCAGCTTGTAGTGGCCCCAAGGATAATGGATTGTTAGGTGATTAAGAGAGGATTTGAAGAACTTAATGGGTTTCTGAAGCCATTATTTCTGATCTTCAGCTGGGGTGAAGAGTTTCTTTGCCATTCCTGAAATTTGGTACCTACAAAAGCTACTTACGGCACAATCTAAAGTGTGTGACTCTCCAGAAGTAAGTCCCGTGGAGTTCACCAGGACTTCTCAGTTAAGAGTGCATAGAATTGCACTGTGAGAGACTCTGATTCCAAAAAAAGTCTGAGAACTGACCCATTTACAATCACTTCTTCAAAATGCAAGACACTAAAGCCCTATTCATTAAAAAGACTGCATGTGGGAAGAGACTGGAAGTCTGCCCCATGCATTTGGAGTACTGATATGCTACTTTTATTGTCATGGTTTTCCCCAAAGAATCCTGGGAGCTGTAGTTTCTTAAGGGTGCTGAGAGCTTTAGGAGATCCACATTCTCACAGAGCTACAAATAGCAAGATTTCCCTGCTGTGAGGAATTGACAGTTTAAGAACTCTAGTAATTGTAGTTCTGTGATAGGAGTAGGGGTCTCCAAACAACTATCTTCACCCATAACAAACTACAGCTCCTAGGATTCTTTGGGGGAAGCCATGACTTTAAAGTAGTATTAGGGTTCTTTTAATTTTATGGCATGAATGTGCCCAAAGTGTGCAGAGGTGGCCATGCTAGCCCCACACTTGGTGCCCTGTCTGTTCCACCCCCACCCTCAAACTTCCTCCAGTTGAGCATAAAATTCTGAAGGGGAATTTTCCCCAGGTTTGTGTAGCTGTGCAGAATTCCTGGTTGCACCAAGGAGTCTAAACATGTTCAGTCAAACACATGAAGAATCTCTCCCCAGACTTTGAACCTCACTGCCTGAAAGTCTAGAGTGGAGCTAACAACTACCCAAAACAAAGAGAACATACATGCTCCAGTGGTTGGTAGTGCAAATCTATTAATGTGCATAAAAAACCCACCCTTCTTTGGGAGTTTGGAATTCAAAACACTTCATTCTTAAAATCTGACCAGAACTAGCTTGAAAAAGTAGTCAGACCAAACAAAAGAAGTTTTTAACACTAAAACACATACAATTTTTTTGTGTGTGTGGCCTGAATGAGTACCAGAGTCCATTCTCCTTTCTATTTTGTATGGACCACCAGGCTAGGGCTGATGGGAGTTGTAGTTCAAAAACTTCTAGAGAGCACCAGGTTGGCAAAGGCTGCATTAAGGGCTTTAAAGGTTAATACCAGCACCTTCCTCTTGAGCCCATAAATTAACCGGTAGCTTTTCCTCAATAAGTTACCAGTGGCTGCTTTGTTTACTCTCGGCTGCCGTTGCTGGAACCTTATTATGACCTAATCCCTCAGCCGCCACCTCTCAAATTCCTCAGGCACCTTTGCTCCAAAGTCCTTCCCCACCTTTCCTTTGGGGCTCTGAATGGCACATTTGTCTCTAGGCTGCTCCTGACCAGGCGAACACTGCCCCCCTCCACCCCCCAAGTTGGAGAAATATCAGCCAGGAACTTAAAACCGCTCCCCTCTCCAGCGTAGGCCTCGGAGCCTGCCCTTGGCTTTGCTCCCAAAGCGGCACGCCTGGATCTGTCAGCAGGTGTCACGCCTTTCACACCCGGATCCTCCCCACAGGTGGGCCGCCTCCTCAGGCTGAGGGAGCGTGAAGGTGGAAAAGCAAAGCGCTTCTGGCTACAGAAAGAGCCACCCGCCTGGCCTTCGCTTGCAGGCAGGGTGTAGCGGCAGCCTCAGCCCGTCCTCCTCTAGCAGTTCATTTCTCTCAGGCCTGGAGGTCAGGACTCAGTTTGCCACCATGGCAAAGAAAGAGGGTCTGAAAAGGCGGCTTTCTCGCTTCTTCTCAAGGAGTGAGTTGAGCTTGAAGGAGCTGCAGCAGAGGCGGGAAAATGAAGATGAGGGTCCCAGGTTGGCAGGAGCGAGAGATGAAGGCGGCAGAGGGAAATGGAGGATGAGGCCTCGGAAGAAGAGAACCTCGGAAGGGTGAGTGTACTAGGATAGGCCTGGAAGTGCCCCTGGGTCAGGAGTAAGGATGTGGAGGGTGGGATCTGTCAACATGCGTTATCTTAATTTCTCTCTCCCCCCCCCCCAGTCTTAAATTCAGTTTTCCACATTTCCACATGAATCGGAGATTATTATTTGTTAGCATCCTTGTGAAAAATCATATTTTAGTGCAGTGTTCTTTGTATGCAGTTTTGGCTAATTACACATTTTTGCAAGCAGCTTCCCCTAATATATTGCATTTTTATATGTTATTTTCTCAAATATTCTGTGAACTGCCCCGAGATCTTATAATGAAGGGCGGTATATAAATCTAAAAATTAAATAAATTATATGCATTTTTATGGAAACACTCCCCCCCCATATATTTTTGTAAACATTGGTTGGAGAGCTGCATCATGAAATTCAGTTAAACACAATTTTTAAAGGAGAGCTGTGTTGCAGTTTACAAGTGCAGATGTGAAGATTCACCTTTACACCTTTGTCAGGACATAGACCACATAATTTATATATATATATATATATATATATATATATATATATATATGGACAATGAGGTGCTCAGATGTGTTTTTGAAGTTATCTGCACATTCCTGTGTTGGGGGAGTGTGCATAGGTTTATAACTGGGCAGAGGCCGTGGCTCAGTGGAAGAGCCAGAAGTGGCTCTACTGTTAGGCAAAGTGAGGAAACGGCCTCAGGCAGCAAATATTGGGGACCAGTGGCGGTAGACCCCTGACTGTGCCTTCTCCAGGCAATTCTCCCCTTTTGAAGAACAGAGGTATGTATGCAATATGGCATGTCCTGGCTCCATTAAACTAGCTTGCTTTTGTATATGGAATGTGTTTGTCCTCTGCAAAATGTATCGGGACAGCCCTGTGCAGAACACTTCTTTTGCATGCAAAAGGTCCCAGGTTCAGTCTCTAGGAAAGGTAGGGGAAAATTCCTGGAGAGTCATTGCTAGTCATTGCAAACAGTCATTGCTAGTCATTGCAAACAATAACTGTGCTAGATGAACCAATAGTCTGACTTGGCATAAGCCAGCTTCCTGTACAGGGGTTTGCAGGAAACAGCTGCAGATCAGTGGTAGAATCATAGAGTTGGAAGGGACCACGAGGGTCATCTAGTCCACCCCCTGCAAGGCAGGAATCTTTTGCCCAACGTGGGGCTCGAACTCACGACCCTAAAATTAAGAAGTCTCATGCTCTACTGAGTGAGCTATCCAGTAAAGTACATATGACAGGTGCACCTGAATGCCAACATATTTTTTTTTTGACAAATAGATGTTTGGGTCATAATCAGCAGCAAGAAGGACATTGGACATTTCTCCAGGAGCCCTCGGCAATCCTTCCTTTCCACTCTGCAGCTTGCTGATATGCTCCTGTCCTCTGCTCTGTTTGCATTTCAACAGGAGCTGTTTCAGGAAACAGGCCACAGCTGAGTCATCTCAGGGAGCTCAGTAGGGATCATCTTTCAATGAACAATTAGCGTCAGATTCTAGTTTTGCCCTCACTTCCTCTCTCTCAGCTCAAAGCAACCACTACCTGAGCCCTGAGTATTTTGAAGGACCAAATACCAAATATAAGAAAATATTACCTTACTTGCTGGTGGCAGCAAGGACAGGCGATAGTTAAGAACAGCAAAGCATGAGTGAGGGGTTACAATTCAGGAAACACCCCCCCAAGAGGGCATGCAGCCCTTGGGCTGTAAAAGGATCTCCACCCCTCATATAGGGAGTGGCTGGGATGGGCAAGTGCTCAATGAAAAAGGGAAGCAGAAGCAATTATTTGGCTGAGAGACGGTTAGCCTTTGTGGCCTCTTGTGTACCTTCCTTCTGGCTCCAATCCTTCTTTCTCGATTTCATTCCAGGGCAAGTGAGGAGGATGTAACCTCAGTGCAAGTGAAGCATGTTATGGAGCCCCCTAGCTGCAGTAGGTCACAGAAGCCAGCATCGAAGGTGAGCCCCACTGCTGTCAAAGAACCTGTGGAAGGGCCTTCTTTGGGGCAGGAGAGGTTGTGAGGAGTGCGAACCCAGTGGGACTTACTTCTGAGCAGACATGTTGCGAAGGCTTAGATAAATTCATGGAGGATATCCATAGCTACTAGCAGTGATCAGTATGTTCTGCCTCTACTGTCGGAGACGGTATGCCTCTGTATTCCAGTTGCTGGGAATTACAAGTGGGAAAAGTGCTGTTTTCTGGTTTATTTATTTAGAAAACTTAATAAACCACTTGATCATAAAAATCTCCAAGTAGTGCAGAAATAAAATTATAGGTAAAACAAGGCTGAAACCCACAAACCAATTAAAAACAGGGGCTTGCATACTTTGTTCCCCAACCCTTTTCCAAGGGTGTGTCAGGGAAACAGGATCCAGTGAATCCAAAGCTTCCCTCCAGCATACCTGTAATAAGATCCCTTTTTTACTGTTACTCCATTGGACAAATATGGTGAAGCAGCAATGGTGGCAGAGCTCCCTTTCCGAGGAAAGAGGGAGATTCACTCATTCATGCCTGTCAGCCAAAGGACCACAGGATCACACCTTAGTTGAGTAATCATTTATATTGATTAAAAATCCTTTGATTTTTTTAAAAAGCTCCTCTAAGTATCAGATTTTCTAAGTAATGGTTAATTATTCTTAAGGCAAATACCGTATTTTTCGCTCTATAGGATGCACCAGACCACAAGACGCACCTAATTTTTGGAGGAGGAAAACAAGAAAAAAATATTCTGAATCTCAGAAGCCAGAACAGCAAGAGGGATCACTGCACAGCAAAAGCAGCAATCCCTCTTGCTGTTCTGGGTTCTGGGATAGCTGCGCAGCCTGCATTCGCTCCATAAGACGCACACACATTTCCCCTTACTTTTTAGGAGGGAAAAAGTGAGTTATAGAGCATAATACGGTAATTACACATCTATGTGTGATAAGCATCTTCTGAGAAAAGACACATGCATCCTACTCACACAAAAAGGCATTATTTATTTATTCATTTATTTGTAAAATGTCTATCCTGCTTTCTGTCCCCAAAGAAGCTTTCAAGTTAAGAACATAAAACATCCAATTAAAAAAAACCTGCAATCAATACAAACAAGAAGCAATGTCAGAAGTGTAAAATCCACTCAGCATCAAGGAAAGGCTCCTCTGAGGTAATGCTTGCTGTGACACATGTGTGAAACAGGGAAATATATTTTCCGTCAGAACAACTGCTTCATTCCTAATCCATGCAGATTTGATTGATTAAATCAGTTAAACTCATATGATCAATAAGTCAAAATGTAGTTAATCAATTGATAGGTAGCTCTCTTTGACTTGTATTTATTTATTTAGTATTGCTTTTAACAATATGGTACACAATCACCTGAGAATTTGATCAGGCTTACTTCTGAGCATATAGGTGTTGGGTTGCTCTGAATATATGTATATGGGACGGCTATTTATTCATTGAAAATGCTTCTAGGCCACCTATCAAAATAGAAAATACCTTTCCAAAGCAGTATGGAAAATATACTGAAAGCATTTTAAAACAAGCATTAGTATTCACAATCAAAACAATAGCACAGTAATAGCAGTAATAGAGCAACATACAGCAACCCAAACATTAAGCTACTCTCTTAATGGTGGTTCACTTGTGGCTGAGGGGGTGGGGGTGGGAGAAATCAGCCATAAGAGGCAAGGTGCTTAACCCTTTGTCTACCCTCCAATTATGGATGGTGGAGAATAATTTTCAGTCTAACCCAGCAAGGTGATTCTTAGTGGGATGGGTAAGATGTGCTTTTGATATCTCCCATCTTTGTACTATTGATTAAAGCATGTCACATGACTCCGTTGCCTTCCCGTGACACACAGCTGACACACATTTATGTGTGCTGATTTGTGCTTGTGGTGGCCCAGCAGTTAGTCTCCTCTGTTATCACCTGTCAGTCTCATCTCTATAGTTCACTGTCCCTCCAGGGCACTAAAGGCAGCATGCACCAGGCTAGGCCACTTGATGCTCACAACCTAGAAGTAGGTTTAGGCTGAGAGGAAGAGGCTGGTCCATGATCACCCAGTGAAATTCATGGATTTAAACCTGGCCTCTCCAGTCCAAGCCCAGCACTCTGCCTTCTATGTGGAAGGGCTATAGCTAGTGGCCAATGCTCCTGCCTTGCATGCAGAAGGTCCCAGGTTCAATTGCCAGGAAGGGCTGGAGTAAATCCCAGTCTGGAATGCTGGAGAACTGCTACTGGTCATTGTAGAATGTAGATAATACTGAGCCCGATGGACCAATGGTCTGACTCAGTATAAGACAGCTTCTTATATTTCTATATTCTACACCACACTAAATCTGGAAATGACCCAGCCAGCTGTGTTTTGTGTGGGCACACAAGAGAACAGTTTGTTTTTAATATCTCAACAAAAGGGGGGAAAACTCAGTCCCACAGTGCTATCCCTTTTGAATGTTTTGGCCTGGCTGGACTGTGACCTTGAACAGAACAGAATGCATCCCTCAGCCGAAAAAGGCTCTTTCCACCTATGCGCTAAGTCAATACACACTTTGTTTAACGTATTTTGACAGCTATTCTCTCCCTCCTTTATTTCAAAATGATGTTGAGGCAAGTTAACAATAATAAATACACCATTCAGCGATATAAAGACATGCATGTCAACCATGCATTAAAAAACAACCATGGAAGGACAGCATTAATTTGTTGACATGAATAGTCAACAAAATATCTCACTTTGTAGAGCCACAAAATTTAATCTTAGGGTCATGGGTTTGAGCCAAACAGTTCCTGCATTGCAAGGGGTTGGACTAGATGACCCTTGTGGTCCTTTCCAACTCTACAATTCTATGTCTGTCCCTCCTTAAAAAAAAAGTTTTCAGTTATGTCAAGGTGCATACAGCTTCTTTTTCCCAAAGATAAGGATGCCCTCTGCTGGAAGCAAAGCCCAACTGCATGGGCCTGTGCCTTTTGCAATAGAGTTTCTTTCAGTAAGTGTGGGCACTTCAAGGTGTCCCGTTTATTGAGCTTTCATCCCAATTGGTTTGCAGGGAGATTAGACAACATTGGCTCTTCAAAAAGCATCCATTGTGATTTTTTTGTTTTGTTGGGGGGGACATTGTGCCAAAGCAAGTGTTAACTCCCCACTCTTTCCAATTCATTTCCCCATCACTTTCAGAAAGCCTACTTTTGTGGGAGAAGTGGGTTTGTTGTGCAAGAGCTCCAAAATCAGCTCATTCGTGCAACCTGGATTTGCCAGTATGGGACTGAGTCTCACCTGAAAACAGCAACAGTCTGGAAACACCTTGTGCCATGTTATCCCTCCTTACTTAGCACACTTCAACTGTTTATTGTACTCAGAATCAGAAAGATTAAAGGGTGTGAAGTATTCCATCTCTTTCACCATGTGCTTCATTCATTCATTCATTCATAGCGTTATAGAGTGCCTGTCCAACCAAGCAAACTGCAAACATAATTTAAAGCATGAATTAAGACCAGTGAATCGACATTGGAGTGGAACCCTGATTCTCAAATCATGCCTCAAATCATGTTCATGCAGTCACTTCAGTAAAAACATTTAAGATTATTCCCTCTGTCTCCAATGTTCAAGCAGTGAATGCTGTTGCAAATGTAGTCAAAAGAGTACCACACCAGCAAGCTTGGGGTTAGGTGAAGTACAAAAAAAACTGTAAGGAAAAATACCAAAGAGTGTGGGGAGGCAGTCCAATGAGGATTGAACATGCTCAATGGACACATAATACTGACTGTGGGTGGAAAAACAGAAAACCAGGGAAGGGAGACGGAACGGAGACTGGAAACTAGAAGAAGCAAGAATCACACACTGCAACATTTTGTTGCAGATCCGACTTGTAATTTATTTTGCCATTTTAAGACTTTGATTACATGTTTTAATCTCCAGCACCCTGCAGCAGAAGAAGACTTGCAAAGCTTGTCTTGCTTAACCTATATGTAGCCTGTGATCATGCAGTGTTTTCTGATCTAGCATCCTTCTTGGACTTGTTTGATGTAGCAGCTCAGCTCTTGCAAAGCACATCTTGCTTCCCTTTGAGTGAAGTATTATTTATAGATTTGGCTTTTGCAGAGTTCATTTTGCTTACCTTAATTGCTAACGTCTTTGAGTCGGTGCCTTTGGTTAAGAAATAGTCATTCTGAGACACCTTCAAAACAGAGGTATGTCAGACACCACTCATTTGAATAGTGAACTTACCATAAGTGGGTGAGTGCCAACAGCCCAATAAGATTATAGCCAACTCTGATAAGCAAGAGAAAGACATCAGCAAGTTTAGAAAAGCTTTTGGATTTGCAGAAATATAGGAATATATTTACGAAAAAAATCCTAAGGGGACAAAAAACAGCATGTTGAATAACCAAGGAAATCTGGGGCATGCGTGTGAGTGCATGTGTGTAGATTGTACAAACTGAGCCACAAGAACCAAAGTGTTTCACAAGCAGTTGTAGGGAAGGGGGAGCACAAAAAAAGAAGTTACTAAGTATAATCTAGAAGTGCAGCTGCTTTATATCTTGGTAAGAGTCCTGCAGTTCTGGTAAAGTCCCTTTGTTGCACACACTCCAGTCTGCACGATACTCTGTATAAAATGTTATTCCATTGAGAGAAGGGGTTGGGGGACGATGTTATCCAGGGTAAGAGGAACAAGGATTTCCCCCGCTCTGGGGATTTATTAAATTAGGGGTGGGGAACCTTCAGGACCTTTTTCTCTGGCCACACCCTCCCCAACCACACCCCCTCTTCCCAGGCTGCACCTCTCATCAGCCTTGCTTCTTCAAACCCTCCTGGCGTTCTTGCCTGGATGGAATGGGCCCTTGAACTCTGGCTTGCCCACAGCAGGATGTACAAACATGTGTACAGTGGTACCTCGGGTTACATACGCTTCAGGTTACAGACTCCCCTAACCCAGAAATAGTGCTTCAGGTTAAGAACTTTGTTTCAGGATAAGAACAGAAATCGGGCTCTGGCGGTGCGGCGGCAGCAGGAGGCCCCATTAGCTAAAGTGGTGCTTCAGGTTAAGAACAGTTTCAGGTTAAGAACGGACCTCCGGAACGAATTAAGTACTTAACCCGAGGTACCACTGTATTAACTATCCTACTGCACAAAGGTAAATTCCCAATGCCTGGTTGTCCTAGGGTTCTTGATGGGTATAAACAGGCCTGGAAGGTAGGATATTTTGTCCTATTAATTTAATGTGACACTCAAATTACTCAGAAGAAAAGTTTCTCCTTGGCATGTTTGTGGCAGTGTCACTGTCAACCGGTACAGGAACCTGTTGGGGTGGAGAGCTACCTTGAAGCCTCTGAGTTCTCAGGAAATGATGGCATGCTCCACTGGGAGCGAGCAGAAGGGCGAGCCACAAACTAATTCACCCAGGGGCAGAACAAAGCAAGTCACCTGAAGCTTTGAGCACAACTAGCGAGCGAATATATCTGTGGTGTTTCCTCCCCGCTTCCATTACCTACACAGTTTAGAAAAGGAAATGTGTGGGCTGCAAAAATTCCCAAGTGTTTCCCTTACGGTCCCTGAAGCCAGAGATGTCCATCCAGAAGAGATTCATCTGAGCTAAATGAGATCTTGCCACATAGCTTACTAGTAGGACACATGCTTAGCATTCAGAAAGTTCCCGGTTTAAGCCCTGGCATCTCCATGTTGGACTGGGAACAGCTCCATTCTGAAACCCTACCAGTCAGTGTAGACGATACTGAGCTACGAAGATCTATGATCTGATTTGGAAGGCAGGTTCTTGTGGTTTATATCCAGCTAAGTTCTGCTCAGTGTACACCCAATGAACTTAGCAGACTCAAGTTAGTCACATGCATTGATTCTGAAGGGCCTGCTCTAGACCCATGAATCCATGATGCTTCCCCAGCACAAAATACAACTTGAACTACGGAGGAGGAAGTTGTTCTTTTGGCTCTCTCTCTCTCTCTCTCTCTCTCTCTCTCTCTCTCTCTCTCTGCTAGCTGTGGGTCTAGCAAGGAGGAGATAGTGTCTTCTCTAGTGCTTCTTTTGAAGATCGTAGAGTGAATCGCCCTTGTTTCAATCACAGCCATCTCTAGAGGCCAGTTTGCTTTACCTACAGTACATGGAGGTGGAGACGTGTTTGGGTGGCAGCTGTAATCTCCAAAGGTGTGTGTGGAATGTGCACATTTGGCCGCTTATTATCTAGTGATTTCCTGCTACATCAGCAGCTCCTCTGGGTGGAGCACCCTTGGGCTGTTTTGTAGCAGCTGGAGCTTTGCTGTGAGGGAGGGCAGGGCCCAAATCCCAGCAGGGTTCAGCTGATACAAGTGGAACCACCCACTAGCTGGTATGTCAAGGGGGATAGTGAGGATTACATTAAGGACACAAGCCGCCCTGCTGCTATGTGCCTAATCAGTATCACTACAAATAGCCAACAGTTGGCTACAGGACTTAGGACCTGCCTCAAAAAAAATCTGGCTTGGGGAGAAAAAGATACTCCAGTATAATTAGGCTTGTTGAATACAAAACATTTGGATTCTTGAGAATCTCAATGCTAAACTGACATTCCGAAAGCTATGTGGCTAGTCCTCATGGCTGTGAACCGAAGACTTGAACATAAGTGAGCAGTGTGTTGGTAAAGGCTGCAAGAGGTGGGACTTCTGTGCCTGGCATGGTGGCTTGTCTCACCCTCCTTTTCGCTTTCCCATGCAGCCCGCCTGCCCTGTTTTTCTGTTCTTGCGACCAAATCTCCCTTAAAAAGTAATTGAAGCTTCTGAATATAGGGTCATACTTACAAAAGTATGGGTTTTTTTTTGTAATTATTTTTATTTTCATTTCCAAATGAAAAAAACCAATTAACAATAAAGAGAAAGAAAAAAGACTCAAGCAAGATAGGAAAAGGAACGGAAGGAAGGAGATGAGAAGAGAGGAGGGAATGGTAGAAAACAACATTATAATTCCAGACAATTATCTTTATTTTCAGGTAGCGTAGGGTTCGGGTATATTTTGTTAACTTTTGATTACTAATTAGCATGTTGTTGTTGGGGGTTTTTTTTAGCAGCATACATTTTATTGGTTTTATTTCAGTACAGAATTTTGAGGTTTCTTGGAACAAAAAGGGGACTTCCTATATTAAGATTCCTACAGGCCAATGTCCGAAAGTTGCCCCTCTTTTGGCTGCAGACTACGTAGTCCAGGAATTCCCCCCCCACACAGCTAGGAATGTAAGGAGGGAGGGCTTTCCATTGCATCTTGTGTTCTTCACAGCCAGTGCTGTTTCTATTTCGCCAAAACCTACCTTGTCCATCTAGCTAACTGCTATTCTGCTATGACCAAAACAAATGTAATTATTTCAATGGAGGGGAAATGTCAAGAAAACAATGCAAAAATCATAGTTATTATCTGCAGACTAAAAAAATAAATAAATAGAGAATGCCACTCACATTCCATCCTGACCCTGGACAAACATGCAAATTATGGCAATTTCTGCTCCCATTTCCGATGGAATTCTCTAACATCCCTAAATACAGCTGACTGTATAAAACTGCCCTAAGGGTCTACTCTGCAATTTAAAATCCTCTCCCAGGGGCCAGCAAAGGTTTGCTTCCCATTAGGCAGAGTGAAGCAGCTGCTTTGGGTTGCAGCTGCCAGGAGACTGAGAGAGTGCCAAGATTTTGGAGACAGAGTTGTGAGTGTCACGCGGCCTTCCCTGTGTCTCCTGAACCTGCCTTCCTCAGGCCCAATGGAAGATGCTGTCCCGTCATCAGTATTGTAGTAAGATTTGACTTCCAGCTTGCCTGCCTTTTGTATATAGAAAGAGGAGTGCCGTATTGTCCTTCTCCTCAGGCAGGAAAATATATTGGCCATCCCTGTTCAGGGCATTTCCAGAACAGCAAAGCTAGAATTAGAGTTAATGGCTATTTGTTAGGTTAGGTTTATTGAACCAATGAGTAATTTCCCACAACAAAAAGGTCATGAAGCAATTTACAAGACGACTAAAATATAGCAATAAAAATACATAAGCTTAATTAAAAACAGAGTAAGAACATTCGGTCTTTGGTGCTGGGAAAACAAAAGCATATTTCCCTGGCGCCAAAATGGCCACAAAGTTAGCACCAGGCAGGCCTTCCTGGGGAGAACCTTCCACAGACAACAGAAACTACTACAGCAGAGGTGGGGAACCGCTTTGGCCTGGTGGGCCAAATCTTTTAACTTCTCCCACCCCACAGGCCAAAGTTGGCAGGAGTGCAGGACCAGCACCTGTCATTATCTGACTTCATATCAATGTCAGGTGATTAATAGGAGGTAAATCCCACCCGTCTGTCAAAATTGGCCAGTGAATGTGGGGGGATATAGTGACCAAGCGGGACTGAGCTCCCCATGCAACAGCTTTTGCATCCAGTCAGAGGATCCAACCATGTCTAAGATAATCACCAGAGGCCCAGCTCTGAGTCCTCCACCCCACTCTAAGGTGAGCTAGGTAGTTACCAGAGACAGGGCTTTCCTGGTGGTGGCACCCCAGGTTTGGAACTTTCTTCCATTATCTTTTACCTTGTGCCAAAGTTTGTTTTTGATTGACTTTTAATGGCTTTTAGTAGTTTGAAAGGCTCATGTTGTTGTTCATAAACTTGTTATAATGTGCCGCCTTGAGAATTTGCGCTGAAGGGCAGTTTATAAATATTTTAATTAATAGCATAAAACAATTTGTGGATAACTAGTTTCCATTTTTTTATTTGATTGATGGACAAGATCAGTCTAAGTTAGACAAGCATAAGGCAAAATATTTATTATAGCTGGAAATTTTGATTCAGTGATTTTGGCTCAGTGTTTATTCATAGTGATTCTACATCTGGGATTTATGGGAGGGGCAGTTAATACTGGTATCTATTCTTGCATTCTGTGTTTATGTATGCGTTGTTTTGATAAAGACTGCAAAACTCATACTTTTTAAACAGGCATTTCCATTCAGCAAATAACATGCTGCCAAGCTTGTAAAAATACATCAGTCTAGTCACCTATGGTTCATAAAAATTGCCTCCAGGTAATCATGCTGGAAAGCTGTAGAACTGCTGGGCTTTCTCCCCTTTTAAGCCAAAAGTTAATAACACTGACAAATTCAGAGATGAAGGCTAGTAAAATATTATACAAGCTACTTACTGCTGTGGATCTTTTTGCAAAGCTGCAGGCAACCCAAACATATATAATCTTGTTCAACTGTTGCATATACAGGGTTTCTGTCCCACCCCCCCTTTCATAGTCTCTGTCTTCTCACAGTTTCTTTTCCCATCCTACAGACCCAGGCTCTCAGTTATTCAGAGCCTGATTTGTGGAGGAATGGCCTACTGCGCAAGTTTGGGAACCTCACTTGGCACAAGCGACAGAGTAGCCATTTTGAACTCTCTCAGCACCCTGGGCACCTGGCAAGCGATCCTTGGTCAATGGGGCGGCTTCAGAGACCAGCTGTTGGCAGTGACATGGATATGAGGAGCAGGGCTGATTTTTATCCTGCTGAAAATCAATCTGAAAAGCAGGAGAGACCTGAGCCTTCATCTAGGCTAAGTGAAACACACTCTCTAGGGACCAGCCCAGAACCCTCCACATCCTTTGACTCTTTGCTTTGTTGGGGAGATGGAAGCTCTTGGGAAGGGTCTTTCTCCATCAGTAATTCTTCTCTGTGCTGCCCAGCAGCTCCCGAAATGAAAGGAGAAGCCCTCAAGCTCCCATCAGTCCTGGAAGAAAACAGCAAGGCCCCCAAGCCTGCCTCAGAGTGGACTGAAAGTGTATTTGAAGGGTATTTGACCATGGGGACGTCCCACCCTGTTGATACAGAACAGATGGAGAACCTGAGCTTCAGCAGTGGCCTTGGAGAGTCCGTCTCTGAGCACGTCAGTGGTGCAGAGGATGCTAAGACGGCCACAGCAAGCCCACCTGTTGATCAGCCTCTGGAGGTAGCAGATTCTGCCTTGGCCATTAAAATCAGCCTGGGCAAGAATGCCCCAAAGATCCGCTATGAGATAATGATTACAATGACCAAGGAGGCGGAGAGGGCTGAAGCAGAACCCGCATTCAGTTGTGGTGAAAGAAGCCTGTCGTGTCACCCGTCTGGGGAGGAAACACTTTCTCTGGGGGTTGCTGAGTTAGAGAAAAGAAAGGAGCGACGTCACCAGGAACCAGCCGGACCAGCTACCCAGCTGTCAGCGAGCGAGGAATTCCAAAACTGCAGAGGGCTGCATGGGGTGGGAACCTGTAAGGTGTGCGGGCCATTACTGACTCTTGCCACTGGGAGCCCAGCAACGCTGCAGTGGAGATCGGAGACCAGCCCAGGAGTGGGTGAGGCAGACCAGAGTGAAACTGATCGACTGCACTCGGAGGATGGTGTGCTGGCGAAAGAGACAGACATCGTAGCAGTAGGATCTCCAGCCAACAGGTACGTGGGGGAACAGGTTTGGGAAGCCTCACACTACAGCAGGTGTGCCAGCCAGCCCTGAGCTGCTGAGAATAGCTTGAGAGACATGTCTTGGCAGAGAGAAAGGGAGCCACAGTGTCTGTTCTTTCCCCTGCATGCTTTGCTCTGCTGCAATGCGAGTGGGAAGTTTTGCGTTTGAGAGAGAGTGGAGTCTTTGGTGCACACTGCATGGGGGCAGGAATTGAGGGGGGTCAAAGAAAGGCGCTGTTAACAGCTTCTCTTGTTTGATGGTCCAGACAGCAAAGTTCAAGGTCATGGAGAGGAATGAGCAGGATTCAAGGCTTGGATCCTCCCTGACCTCCGTGCTTGGGCTTCCACCCTCATCTGACTGAAGGCTAGAGTAATGCCGTCATCCAGGGGATTTCTGTACCACACAACTGAAGGGGGAAAGAAAAAGAATTGTGTTTAAAATGGTGAGGAAGGCTTCCTCTTTCGAAGGTTTTCATCAACAGGGAAGTTCAATGCAGCTGTGTGGCACAGTTCCACACACATTTACTCAGAAGTAACTTGCACTGAGTTCATTGAGGCTTGTTCTCTTGTAACTGTTTAGGATTATAGTCACTGGGGCAAGTTTGAAGCAACAGGTCTGCAAATGAAAGGTATGCTACTTCTTGTGAGGCTGTTTTTTTCTGGAAATGATTGTTACTATTAAATTTTCTATTCCGTCCTTCCTCTCAAAGAAGCCCAAATACATTAAATTGGGAATGTAAATGAAAAAAGACAGGCTTTCTGTGTATTAAGTTATCATTTAAGGAATAAAAATTAATTATTTCACACTTCCTGAAGTAGCTTGGCAAGGCACCCACAATGAGAAGTTGGCTTCACAATATGTGAATTTATTTAACTTTAGGTTGTGATCCTATCCACCTGCTACCCTGGAAGGAAGCCCCATTGAAATGTATGGTACTTGTTCTGAGAAGACATATTCTGTATAGGATTGCACTGTTAATCACTTAAAATGTAAATACTTAATTCAGTTCAGTGTCTGTCCTGACTCCAGTCAGATTCACAAAAGCAATTATTTTGTTATAGTCTTTCACCATCTTTATTGCTCCCCCCACCTACAAAGTAACTGGAAAGTAAAGCATGGTGAAAAGCGCAGATATATTCGCCTTTTTCAAGAGAACATGGCCCTGCTCTTTAAAAGAGTTTTATCCATTAGCAAGCATTTGTCATACACCCGACAGCAGTGGTGTAGCATGGGGGGTGCAGGGGGGGCTGGCCGCACCAGGCGCAACATCTGGGGGGGGGGGCGCACTCGCACTCGCAGCTCTCTGCCCCCTGCTAAAATCCACGGGTTAGGGGGCGCAAATTACTTGCCTTGCCCCGGGTGCTGACAACCCACGCTACGCCACTGCCCGGCAGGAGATGTGAACAGCATGCATGGGGAAACATGTATTTCTGAATAACCTTTACAGGAGCACTTAAGACAATCAGGTAATTTACAACAATATAAAATACAGTGCAATATTAAAATCAGTTAAAACTGAATATTTCCTTAGGTGCACTCCAGCTCAGACATTCCAAATCAAGAGTAAAGGCTTTGCCTTGGCTCTTTGCTTTTAGAGAAAGATGGGCAAGAAATATAGTCGGAAATAAGGACCCCTTTCTCACATGACAAACACCTAATAAAGGCAGGGTCGCCTGACTACAGACTCTGAGATGTAGCAATCAGTTGAAAAGTGTGTGTTGGGTGTGTGTGTGGTGTAGGTCATTTCCCCAGCTTACTCCACCAGGTCAGTTAAGGAGGAGACCCTGGACAAGGTGTCTTCTGGTGCCTTCTCCCAATGTCACCCTACTGACCACCTGATAGGGGCATAGGAAGCTGCCTATCCCACCTGCACAAGAGCAACATTCAGGAGCTGACCCTAAAGGCTACCATTGCTTAGGATCACTGCCTTTGCTTGGAACTTGGAGTGCCTTGAATACATGCATAGATGACAACCAGAAAGCATGCCCTAGATTTTGCTAGCATGATTAACATTGCTGTGGGATGATGTTTGTTTGCCCATTCTAGGTCATTGTGTTTGTTTACAGTGGCTAGGCCACTTCAAGTGAACTATATTATATATTAATTTTAAAACGTGCCACACATGCTATAATTTAAGCAACACTTCAAAGTTTGCCTTAAACAAACACTTCAAAGTTTATTCTTTACTAGATTTGCATCCTCCAAAAAGCTCAAGCTTCATGGTTGCCCCCCCACTCCTGTTTTATTGTCTCAGGAACCCTTTGAAGCAGATTAGGCTGAGAGTGCCTGGCCAGAAAGGTTGGAAGGAATTGCCAATTTCAGTCCTCTCAGTTTCCCGTTCTTAAATTCAGTTCTCCATATTTCTGCAGCAATTTTCAATAGATTTGTCTTTAAATGGTGAACTGAATCAAGATTTCTCCTGCAGGCGAGCTTCATAGTCAAGGGCTCATCCACACTGACCTTTAAAGCACTAGGGCAAAAAATAAAAAGGGCTCAGAGATGGAGATTTAAAGCACAGACCTGTGCCTAGAAATGTGGCACAAAAGGAAGTCCTCAGTGGTGATTTCAACCCTGGTCTCCTCTGTCTTAGTCTGACCCACTACATCCACAAAACAAAATGGAATGCTTTGTTCCATTTTTTTGTCATTATGTAGTGTGTGTGTGTGTGTGTGTGTGTGTGTGTGTGTGTGTATGTGCACGCATCATGGAGGTGCCAATAATATCAAAATATCTGATTACTCCCTCCACCCCCACCATCATTACACACAACAAGGGGAACAACACTGTGAAATACTACTTATATGCTAGCGCAAGTATGTTGCCTTGTGAGTACACAATATAATGCTGCCTTCCATTCTCTCTGTACTTACGGTGCCTTCTGGTCAGTTCCTTTATTTTGCTCGCATTAGATCACAAGCTGCTTTTTGGCCCAAAATGCTCCAAAGCGGTGTGAATTGAGTATAATGACAATCAGCTCTCAGACTGACAATCTAAGTTCCTAGATCATGGAAGGACTGCATGTGGATGGTCCCTGGTTCAGGTAGTGCTAGGTAAATCTCCTGCCTGGTACCTTGGGGAGCCACTGCCAGTCAGTGTTGTCATAACTGAGCTCTAGGGGCGAATGGGACACCTTGGTGTAAGGGAGCTTTCTATTATTGAATGGGTTTAGCTTTGCAAAAAAAAGGGGGGGTAGTCTAAATGGCCTCTGTGCCTTTTTCAACTCAGTCATCCTATGATATATTTAGGATGACACAGTTTACACATTGAAAAAGTCCCTGATTGCAACGGATGCCCTTCCTTTTCAGCAGGTCCTTGGCATTCTATTCACTGCTCACACCCAACCCCACTAAATATTAATGCCTGTGCTTTCTCACACATTAGTTAATTGCATATGTAAAAGCAGATTAACATGGGCTTCATTGCATGGCGGAGTAGGGCGTTGTAATATTGCTTGCAGACAGGGACAGAAATAGGTACCAGAGACCACGGAAATGGGATGCAGAAATTCATGGGCCACGTTTTCTGCTAGCATTCCCCAAGGCCATGGAAGTATTTGCTAAAACAGTGGTTTCCAAACTGTGTCCTGTGGAGTTTGGGGGCTCCTCTGAAGTTTAATGGGAGCGCCATAGCAGAGACGCTTCCTAGGAGGATGCCTTGATTACTACTGCTAACCTTCCCTTACCTCATCCATCCACAGAACAGTGTTGGCTGGGGGTGTTCCAGCTTAACACACTCAGTTCATGCAAAACAGTGGTGAGGCCCGAAAGGTCAGGTCAAGGGTCTTCTATGAGCTGAGGCCTCATCTGCACTATACATTTAAAGCTGTATCATACCACTTAGAAAAGCATAGCTTCTCCCAAATAAACCTGGGAACTATAGTTTGTTAAGGGTGCTATGTGTTGTTAGGAGACCCCCTACTCTGCTCAGAGAGCCACAATTCCCAGAGGGAAGAGGGATCAAGAGTTAAAGCACTCTGGGAATTGTAGCTCTGTGAAGGGAATAGAGGTCTCCTAACAATGCTCAGCTCCCGTAACAAACTACAGCTCCCGGGATTCTTTGGGGGAAGCCATGACTGTTTAAAGTAGTACGATTCCTGCTCTAAATGTCTAGTACTGATGGGGTCTGCATATAAGGACGAGAACATTTCTCCAGCATCCCCTACAATGTTCTGAATGTCATGGAAGGTGTTGAGGACGTAACAGTCAGAAAGCTAAACAAGAACTTAAGTGCCTCTGTCCAATGAGAGCAGGTCAGACACAGGAAATGCCTGACTCCACCCGGATGAAACTAATAGGTCCGGTGCCTTATTTATTATAACTGACCTGTATTACAACATTATCCATACACTTGGATAGTTTGTGAATAGCCCATTATAGTGTGTGCCTATTCAGAGGTTCCTCAGCTTCAGCTAATGAATTCAGGGGTAACGGAAGGTAAAAAAATAGTAATTAAAGCCACAGTGCTAGAGATGGATGATATTATTTCTCCCTACTGTTTCCATATCACCTATTGATTTTTCCACTTCACTAGCACTTCAGTATCCGCAAATCTGTAATCAGCCTGATTTTGAAACATGGTTGGGCAACTTGTCTGATGCCAAAGGCCATATTAAATAGGAGACAGCAACCGGAAGTCTGTTGGCTCTGTGGCATATTTTGCTTGTGCGTAATTGGCACTGACTTCATTTGGCAGGTGCCAAACTCTCAATGGCCATGTTTTTCCCCTTCTCACCACCTCCCAGCCAGCTCACAGGGCCAAGAGTTTCCATATTTCTAGCCCCAAGTCTTCAGAATCATAGTATATCCTTTTTGTAAGAAAGGATTAGGGCATAAATAAGATACAGAACTAAGCAAGTGGGGGGCATTCGTTCTCCAGACACTAACTATTCAGAACATAGGACCCTTGGGTGTTAAACCTTAAGGACTAGGAACCTACTTCATTTAAAAAAAAAACCACAATGGCTTAGTATATATTAGTGCTTTAATTGTTCCAGTTCTTATGTCCCTCATTCCATATTTTAGACTATTGATACAAATGGGATCTGCAACAAAATGTTGCAGTGTGGACTGCTCCTGTTCAGCATTCCAACCAGCCAGATATGCCCTTTTCCAGGATATGGCATTCATTCTCCCCTCTCCCCAGTTATCCACACATACCATCACCATAGTCAGTCAGTTTTATGTGTCCACTGAGCATGTTCAGTTCTCACTGGGTTTTTCTGATAGAATCCTCCCTCCCATGTTGTTTAAATGGTTGTGGTTTTCTGGTACTTCTGCAAATCTCAGGGCTCCCCTGAGCCTCCAGATGACCCCCCTCCTGTGTGTATGTGGGGTGGGGGGGTGTGCCATTTTGGCTACATATGCAACGACATCTAAATATCAGAAATGGAAGGTATGATGTAACAGAGACAAAGCAAACGTCCAAAAGGATAGCATTGGTATTGTTCGACCAAGCAAGCCAGTCAAATTTTCTCCTGCAAGTACAAAGGCTGTAGGTCACAGATATCACAGTCCTGGGAATTACCTCTTCCTGAGACCCTGGAGAGCTGGGCAGATGGACCAATGGACCGACTTAGCTTAAATTGTTCACACATTCCTATGGGCTGTGTTACACATTCAACAGAATGAAGTAGCAGACTTTGAGATGGTAGTATTCTGGAGGATTAGAGGTCACATTTCCCCCACATAAACTGTTCACCTCATGTAGTAAGTTAGCATTTCAGGGGGAAAGCTGATAGTCTGTGCATCTCATTCCTTAACGCTTGCAATTCCTCCACCATTGGAGGCAGTATGTCTCTGAATACCAGTTCCTGGAAACTGCAGGAGGAGAAAGCACTATTGCACTCAGGTCCTGCTTTCAGGCTTCCCATTATCTGTTTGGCTATTGTGAGAACAGCATGCCGGGCCAGATGAGCCACTGGCCTGATGCAGTAAGATCTCTTTTTTTGTTCTTGCATTCTTAATTAAACAGTGAATGATTTTAAACCAATGTTGGTTGAGCCTCCCACAGTCAGGTGATGAAGAACAGAAGGCTGCTCAGTAAGAAGCTGGTTTTGTCCCATGGTTTTACCTGTGGAAATGCTTTTCTGTGGCAACATTATATTTCTGTTATTATCATGTGGTTGGGCATAAGCTTTCGGTGTTGTGGGTAATTGCTGAGCCACGTTACACACTGATGAAGAGTGAGACATGGCAGTGGGACACCACAAGTGTTGAACCTACTTTCTTTTTGTTATTCAGAGCCACTCCAGTTTTAATGGGACAAAACGTCCTTGGGTACAGGAGCATAGGAAGCTGCCTTATGAGTCAGGCCATTGGTCTATCTAGTTCAGTTCTGTCTGCACAGACTGGCAGTGACTCTCCAGAGGTTCAGAGAGAAGTCTTTTCCCAGTCCTACCTGGAGATGCTGGGGATTGAAACTTCTGTATGCAAAGCAGGTGATCTACCGCTGAGCTACAGCCTTTTGCTGCCTGTGGCAAACGACAAGATGGCAGCCATGTGTAGGAGCCAGGGGGACGGGCAGTTGAATCTTACTTCAACACTGGCCATGTCCTCCACTACTCAGCTAGTGATCTTAGGGAATGAATGAAAGGCTTGTGGCACACCCTGATATCTTTGGAATTCCCTACCTCATGAGGCTAGACTGGCTCCCTCCGTGCCAGCAGGTGAAGATTGTTTTATTCTGGCAGGCCTTTGGGAACTGGCTGCTTTTAAGGAAAGGGCTTTTAAATAGTGCTGTGCTCTTTTTACTATCTCTATTTTAACATATATACCTTGTTTTAATTCCATTGCAGTTCAATTGCTGTTTAACTATTATCTTAGCATTTTTATTTTAGCCGTGATTGTTTTAATTTTTGTAAGCTGCCTTGAGTCCTGGTTCTGGGGGAAAAGGTGGAATATAATATAATATTATAATATAATATAATATAATATAATATAATATAATATAATATAATTAATATAATAATAATCTCCAACAGAGGAAAATGGCCAAAGGGCTCAGGATGAATGGCTTGGGGGCTCTCACTGCTGCCCATTAAGTTCATGCCTATTAAGTTCTGAAGGCAGACCTGCATGGGGAAGTTTTTAATGTTTAATGTTTTATCATTTTTTGTTTATGAGCCATCCAGAGTGGCTGGGGCAACCCATTCAGATAAGTGGGGTACAAATAAAAAAAATATTAATTATTATGGTGGTTAGCGCAGCAGAGTGGTGGGCTTCCTCACCCCCATTTCCTTTTAAAGTGTAAAGAGAAGCAAAGCTCTTGAGAGGCTCTTTTGTTTTTTCCAGAACCAATGTGGTAAATTATGAGGGAAACAAAATGGCGACCTTCAACTAAATTGCTGCTACCCAGTGTTCAGTCCTCGGGGGCAGGGGAGTAAATGCAGGCAGGTGTTGACGCAGTGGGTCTGAAGAAGCCCATTGCTGATGCTAGGAAAAAGGAAAGAGCAAATAACTCCAGGTACTTGAAGTAAGTTTTATTACAGGCCCAGTGTGTTTTGGAACAAACCTGAGTCTTGATAGTATTCCAACATACTGGATGAAAATTGCTGATAAAAAAATGCCCCAAGGAAGAATTTGTCCCGAACACATCTGGAATAAATTGGACCTGGAATAAATCCTATTTCAAGCTCCTGGATGTTTTTCCTTCCCCCCCCCCCATCCCTGCCAGTGGTGCTGTCCCGGTTTTGTGGTTGGTTAACATGTTGATGCTGGCATGTTTATACTATTTCTATTGTTAATTATTGGAATGGAAATGGAAATTACATTTCTGCTAGAGGAGCAGCTGGAGGAGGGCAGAGCTGGCCTGTGTGGCTTCTGATTGTTATATGTACTCTGTTTGTTATATGTGTAAACAGAGGCCCTCAGCAAAACCCCTTTCGCTGAGCAGGTCAATCCAGTCAAAGGTTGATGGATCTAGGCTAGGACAGGGCCTCCAGGGACCCAGCATCCTGGTCTGACCACTGCTTCAGGGTATCCTTCCCTGCCTTGCCCAGCTGGAGCGGCATGAAAGTCCTGGAGCAGAAGGAGGGCATATGTAACATTGGGTTGCTCCAGGCAGCTTGTTCATTGACCATTCATCCTGATTTGCTTGCACAAAGCTTACATGGAGATTAGACAATGCCTGGCCTGTACTGAGCATTCATCCTCAGTGCTGTTGTGACTGAGTGCTGTTGCCGTGGCTCAAGCTGAGAGAATGCTTTCCTGCCTGCTTCTTTTTCACTGCAATATATCACCACACATTTATTACACTCGCAGAGAGAATTCCAAGGTAAACACACATCTACTGTAGAATCTCACACAGGGCAAATTACTAGCTGTTGCACTGGTCAGTAAAGATCACAGCATGCTTTCAGTTTAGGACCATATACTTTTGGAGAAGATTCATTCTTTTCTCTTTATAATAGGGCTGAGGAACATACCATGGATTTCAAATGGCCATCCAGATTATTACAGGGAGGCTGCAAGCACCAGCTTTTATGGCCCAGGGATTCTGGATAAAATCGTGGGAATTGTAGCTTTAATTAAAAGAGCAAAGCCATCCTTTCACCCTCAGGGGTACATGTAAGCATAACTGGAGTGCGTACCTTAAAAACTAAGAACATAAATGAAAAGAACAAAGTGTTGTTGTTTTTTAATCATCCATTTGTAATCTAATCAGATTATTTGTGGTATCTGATCTTTGAACATTTGAGTTGTGCTGGCAACAGGCAACAGGTGTCTGGAGAAGAATAGTTGGTTTTCAGTGACTGTGGAGTTAGTCACAAAGAATTATTTATAAATTACACATCTGTAGCCTGCCTTTCTTCCAAAGAGCTCAGGGAAATGTATGTGGTTCTTCCCTACCATCACATCCCCACAACAGTCCTATTAGGTAGGTTAGACTGAGAGAAGGTTCCTAGAATCGTAGAATTGTGCAGTTGGAAGGGACCATGAGGGTCATCTAGTCCAACCCTCTGCAATGCAGGCATATTTTGCCCAACGCTGGGCTTGAACCCACAACCTTGAGATTAGGAGTCTCATGCTCTACCACTGAGCAGTCCTCTTCATGAAGGTGTAGTCAAATCTGAGAACATTTGTTATAGTTACTTCTTTCCCTCCTTATAATAACTACTTTCAATGTTACCATCAATCATTTTTTGTTTTTGTTGCTGAAGCAAAAACGTTTTATGTTGTGGGCAGGCATACTAAGTGGATAGTGACATTATATAGTTTAGTCACAAGATGGCACTGGACTCAGCTGCTAGCTTTGTGGAGTCAGGTATTTCTCTTTTGTTCATGTTGCAGAGGGGCAATAAAGTTCTTGTTTGGGCTCCCGACAGGTCTGTCCTCAAGGTCTTCCATGACACATACTATGTACTAACAATCCCTCATTGTATAGAACCACTGAGCCCATAAGAGCATATCCTGTGGAAAAATCACATGTGGTCTAAAACATTAGTGGGGGAATGATGTCTCCCACTCTTCCTAAGTGGAACCTCTGGCAGTGAACCATGTAGCTGCCTCAATACGTCTGTTCCTTCTGAACAGACATGAACAGACATGTTCTAAAAGCTGGGAAGGCAGATACATGTAGGCCCTGAACCACTACCCCAAAAGTACCCCACAGTGCACCTGTATCCACAAGTGCCCTCTCTCAATGTGTTTGCATGCAGAATGTAGAGGATCACACAGGCATGCTCCCTCAGCAGGCTAATAACATCTGCAGGGGTAAATAGTCCTAGGCTGCAGTATTTATCCCATGCAATCCCTAGGATCCTTTGATATGGAATGACAGCTTATAAATTAAAAACAAATAAGTTGTAATAAACTCTTGGTTCTTGCTGCAGCCTAGTGCCTGTTGAGTGAAACTCATTAGTGATTTCTTGTTATATATACATTTATGCAGCTTCGTCCATGTATATATATAAGCTTTGAAGAGTTTCGTAAGCAGAAATGACAGATTTCTGCCTTGAATGAGCTTCCCATCTACATGTTGCCAGTGAGAAGATGGCAGAGGAAGGAGAAGGGGGTGTATGTTCATCTTGTATTTTAAGTTGAGGTTTGGGCTTAAATATATTCCCATAAGGAAACAAAAAGCAGGAAAAAATGTTTTGAAATCAGCCTGCAGGTGCTGTTCAATCAAGTAGTCGCCCAAACTCTTTGAAAGTGTTAACTTTGCAACTGGAAAGCGACAAAGATGTTGTGGCACCTTAAATGCTAATAAATCCATGCTGGCACAAGCCTTTGTGAACAAGGATCTAATTCTTGATGCATGAAGTGCTGTCCTCAACTGGCAGGCAATTTGTCATTTGTAACTCCGGCAAGGCACTTTATGCCTCCTTGCCTTCTGCCAAAGCACTTGGGGAATAATTAAGTAGACTTATTAATACACTCATTACTCTGTTGCAAGTTGAATTTCGACATGCTATGCAGTGCACACTCGGTTGATGATCAGGTACTAGACACTCTGGTTGGCTGTGTTAGGTGTGTACACAATTCTTGCAGCTGTCAAGAAATGATATTCTTGGTCCTGTTCAAGGTATTAGTTTATCTACATCAAGCTGTCCTTAAGATTACGGCAATCTGACATTAAAACTGTGTACTCTGCATTATTATTCTAAGTGGCCTCAGTATATGGGCTAAAAAAAAGACTGATCTAATCTTTGTCAAGGTTTTCTTCCTGGTTGCCTCGGATCCTCATATATTGTTGGACTTGCAACATCCACAATCCCTGGCTATTGGCTAAGCCATCTGGGGATGATTGGAGTTGAAATCTGAAAAATATGTGAGGATGCAAAGTTGAAGAACACTGATCTTGACTGCCCATTAAAACTCACTTAATTTCCTCCCACTCGCACCCAGCAAATAGGCCAGGTTCTTGAGGCCACTTACTCATTACACTTTTCAGACAAGCAGCAATAGGATGATTTGGGGTGTTAAAAAGATAAACAGCAGGCACAGGGGACCAATCTTTATTGGAACACTTCCAGGGGAAGGAGTGTAAACACAGCCACAGCCTTTCCCAGACTGCAGAGTATCTGTTGGGTGGGGAGTGTTAAAAGTAACGCCCCCCCCTTCAACACTCTGTGTGTGTGTGTGTGTGTGTGTGTGCGTGTGTGTGTGTGTGTGTAGTGGGGGGGGGGGCTACACCTGCTTTTGACTCTTTTAAAAACAATTCACTAGGGTTGTTGAACTTTTTTTGCAAAACCGCAAAAAAAAAGACATTTCTGAGCTATTTTTTAAAGGGAAATCAGCAAAAACAATGTCAACATGGCTTGCCATACGTCTGGATTTTCCCAGACATTTTTCTTTTCAATTTACCGGACCTATAGCAACCCTAAATTCACAAAACTGCTGTCTGGTTTGGCCCTTCGACCTGACTTTCCTCAAGGCTGATACAGAAATAAGACTTAGTGTGCCACATTCTGATTCATAGGATGTAAAATTGGAAGCCATCAGATGAAATTGCACTATCACTCCTTGGGTCATCTTTGTGACAGTGACACAAATTAGTACCATCTAATTAGCATGCAACTGGTTGTCTGTGCATAAGTGAAATCTCTCTCTCTCTCTCTCTCTCTCTCTCTGTCTCTCACACACACACACACACACACACACACACACACACACTCCTCTGTTTTGGGCTGCTTCCCAGGAATGATTTGCTGCTGCTGGACCAAAGAGTCCTTATTTACTAAGCATCACCGAAGAAACTCAAATGTAACCATAGCTATGTAAATCTGATACAGATACACATTCAGATAAGGTATGTCCCATAAAAGGCTCCTTCATTTCCAAGGAGCAGTGATACTGGGCAAGGTATTCTTACTGGTTTTAAAATTTGTTATTAATCTACAGGCCGATCAAGACTTGCCCACAAAATCCACATTTCATGTAGTCAGTTTGTCCCCTGGCAGTGGCAGTCCATGTTGTATATTTGAATGTGATTTTAATGCAGAGCTTCCACATCCATACTCCCCGTTTCCCTCTATTTACCATTTCAAGCAACCACCCCCCTTTATAAGCTACTCCACATCAAAAACACCTGCATTAAATATTTTTTTAAAATGGGCAAATGCATTCACAGAAAGCTGCCTGGAGTGTTTTTAAACTGGAGCAGATGTCTTTTTTGGGTTTTCTGAGGATAAGGAAACTCAATTTATTGGGAAGAAAGTTTGGGACAGCAGTTGTTTCCTGTGAACGTTGTATGCAGAAGGGAGAATTAAAGGATGCACAAGGGGCAAATGCTCCACATTTGGGTGGTTGGACCTAAAGTCATCTGGTTTAGAAACTTTGGGGCAAGTTAGCATTTTACAGATTAGCTTTTAAAAATCTGATTAGCTTTTGAAGAGTGAGAAGACCTTCATATTTACCCTGCTTTCACTATGCTTGTTGAGTGATCAAAAAGGTGCTAAACACCCCCACACCAGGATTATGGAAATAAGTGGGGCAAGCCCATTATCACATCATTCCCAAATTGCACAGGCACCCATAGATCAAGCAGGAATTACTCAGCAACTCCCACAGAGATGAACTAATCTCAACCCTTTCCCAAAGATACTGCAGAGTGCTGACACAGGGTTTCTAGGGTGCTGAGCCTGGGCGCAGCAAAATGCTCTTGATGGGAACATCATGAAGCTTTAGACGGTGGGATCCACACATATGTGTCACTTCAACTCTGTGCTATAGTAACTTCTCCCCTGAACATTGCACAGGGTTAAAATATGCTGCACTGCCCCCCAGCTTGGGTGTGCTGCACTGGGGCCTCTAGGTGTCCTGTTTATTGTGCATGCAAGATTATTCATGCTCATGATGGTATATCAGGGCAGTTATACACAATGCAGCTTTCAGTTCTGTTTGCCTGCAAAAGGTCTGGGACAGTCATACTAATTCGTTTCTGGTCAGTGCATGTCCCATAGCTTCCTCCTGAAATCCTGTAACCTCCTTTACCACAAATGCTCCTTCCGAGTTATTGTTTATCCTGCTTTCGTTGCACTATAGTGCACCAGACTTTGATAATGCAACTACACTGAGGAAACATTGCAGTGCAACTAATAAAGCACAATAATATGTGTGCATGGTCCAGTATGAGTCCACCCTAAGGCAGCATTATTACATCAATGACATGTTGCAGAAACCTTGATCGTTGAGAGTCTGCTCTAAATCAGGGATGGGGAGACTTGTGAGACCCATTTTGCTTTGTACCAGATCTTGAATATCTACTATCCAGAGACAGGTGCAAAGGCATTCTGTTGGAATTAAAGAACTGGGTGCCTCTGAGCACAATCTGAGCCAAGGAATTTGTTTTCAGTACCAGAACTGTTCACAGGCCTTTCACACAACAGTCCACCCCTGCTTAGCTTCCGTCATTTCATCAGCCTCATTTAGGCAGGGAAAAGTTATATTGTCGTTGCTTGTGTTAAACAATCAGTAGTAGTTAGAAATCCTTGCTGATCCTCTAGAGATCAGCCAGCAGCTCTTGATCTTTCTCCTGCCTATCTCATGCTCTGCAATGCTGAAGCATAGAGGATTCCAATCTTTCTGGCAACCTGAGATCTGGGGCGGCGAGGAGTGTTCCCTCTTTTGACAGACTCATTCAGAACTTGGGAAGGTGCTCTTATTGTGCTTCAGCCTAGAAATTTGGCAGGACTGAATGCTTTTCATTTTCTGTCCCGTAACAAGAAACCTTGAGAATCAACAATTGACATTCATTTGATTCAAAGCCAGATGCCAAACCTGCACAAAAAAACCCTCACGATTGTTGCTTCCCCACCCTGTTGCTAATGAAACGCCCAAAATATAACAGAATATTATAAATTGTAAATCAGGGGGTGGAGAACCTTAGGCCCTTGAGACTTTCCCTAGGTCATAACTCCTTTCGAGTCACACCCCCTACTGGTTTCGCTACATGCCTTCCTTGTATGTTTTTGCCAGGTTGGACTGTGCCCCTGAACTTTGAGTGGATGCTTGCCTGGATGGAGAAAAGAGAGGTGTGTGTGTGTGTAGAAATGAACCTATCATAGAAAGGTCAATTTACATTCATTGCCCCACCCACTTTTGCCTCTGGTGCTGCCCCCTACTGGCATGTGGCCCTCGGAAGATTGCCCAGAAGGGAATGCAGCCCTTGGTTTCCCATCTGTAATGTAAGTAGTCATAGGAAAGAGAGAGGATAAGGTCTGGTTCTTCTTTTATGTACTTTCTTTGGGTACTTCATTTACTACTGTAGCTACTCAGGCAGTGACTGAATATTGGGCTTTGTCACTAGTGGCACACCAGCTTTGCAATGTCCTTCCCAGCTACAAATGCTTAGGACATGTTCTCATACTTATTTGCCTTTAAATTCACAATATAGTTGTTTTTAGCTTGAGTGTTTTATTGAGAACTCTTCTTCTTCTGTTCCAGGCCCCAGCTGTGCTACACCTTTCAAGCTGCATCATACCATATTAAAAAATTCCCCCAAAGAATCCTGGGAACTGTAGTTTGTTAAAGTTGCTGGGAGTTGTTAGGAGACCCCAATTCCCCTCACAGAACTATAATTCCCAGGGTTTCCTGGGAAAAGAGATTGATTGTTAAATCACCCTAGGAATTGTAATTGCAAAGTCATGACTTTAAAGTGGACTGATACTGCTTCAAATGTGTAGTGTAAATGGGGCCATTGCATTTCTTGTTTTGTTTGATTGTTTACTGCCCCATGGGGTATTGTTATTACTGGTATTATTTGTTAAGTTTCTATACCGCCCTTCACCCGAGGATCATAGGGAAGGTCACAATAGAAAAACACAAACTGCATACCACATTAACAAACAAAAACAATACCTCCCACAGCTTAAAAGGCCACAAATTGTTTAATTAGCCAAAGACTGGAATAAATACTGGGATGTATATATGGAGGGCAGCAGTAGCAGCCCTGCTGGCCATTCCTATTGGTTGGAGTTGTACATGCCATCGGTCACAGCTAGCATGGGCAATAGTCAGGGATGATGGGAATTGACAAGGAAGCCTGACTTCAGACCATCTAATCTACTGGGTCACAAACAACCTTCTGAGTACTGTATATCAAAGCTTCATCAGGATGAGTGTTAGGCATGAACCTTTAGTTGGACTTAGGCGTGTATGGGGTGTTAGGGGAGGGGTAGTTCCTTCTTCTGGGGTAGTCGTAACCACCTTTGGTCCCCACCCTGCACTCTGCTCTCACCTGTGGCTTCTAGAAGCTGCCAGCATGTGACAGTGGCCACATCCCAGCAGACTGAGTGGATGAGACCAATGGTGAGTCCAACGGTCAAGAAGGCAGCTTATGCAAGTGCTTTAGATAGAAGTGAGGGGCAGATGAGGCTTGCCAACCTGGAAAGGTAGCCCATCTAGGAGAAGGAAAACTGATCCTAAAACTCTGCTGCCTTGCAGGAAATCTTCAAGAAAATAAAAGGCTAAGGAGTTAACCCTACACAAATCCGGAGCGGAGTCCCTAAGACAGCTGGATGGTGTCAGCTGGTGCCAAACGGATTGCTTTCCTTTCCTTTGGACCATATCAGTGAGGCCCAGAGTGGGGTCTTGCTATCTGGGCACCTCCATATACACTGCCCACCATGTGCACCGTGGAAAGTGTCTTCGGTGCTGCTAATGCAGCGGTTTGAGTTCACTCCCAGAGGCGCACTCCATTGTCTCTTGAGACAGACGGATGCCAACAACAGTTGGTCTTAATAAAGGCATTACCCAACTCTTCCTTATGCATGCATGCATGCCTATGTCTTTGGGTGTGTGTCTACTATGTTACGTTACTCCTTGCATTTTTGCAGTGGTGCACTTAGGTAATTTAGACTAGCCTTCTCCAACCTGGTGCCCTCCAGATGTTTTTGGACTACAACTCCCATCAGCCTCAAGCAACAAGGACTAAAGAGAGTTGTGGTCCAAAATACCTGGTGTGCACCAGGTTGGAGTCTGTTTTAGACTCTGACTTTAATGCCCACATCTCTCCCCCACTCCTGCTGCCCTTTAGATGTGTTTGGGGTCCCTCCCGCTCATTCTGCCCCAAAGTCCTTCTCTGATGGCACCACTGCGCCTTTGAGCTTGTGAAGAAGAGCCAGCTAAGATGGGTGAATGCTTTTAAAAAATCTGACAAATTACCTATGTGTTGGCCTCATATAATATCTTGCTTTTTTATTTCAACCAGCCCGTATCTCAGAACAGGAGGGGAAGTTTCCTTCCTGTTTCCATGGAATTATGTTTGGAACGCTGTTGGTGGCTTGGCAGGGTGAAAGCACAAACCTGACTCACCCTGGAGATTAATGCCTTGTCAGACTAAGCAGGTCAGGACACATAGAATTTCTCAACCCCTGTCTGCTTCTCTGCTGTAGAAAGGAAAGGCTGAGTTGACTTGGCTCAGATGGCATTTACAAGCACTGGTCAGCAATTCAGGTTAGGAATAGAGCAACAGGTTTGCCACTTAGGTGTGCCTCCTTTTTTTCTTTCTGGGCAGGGATCCCAGGCCTTCAGCAGCTGCATGATAGGTAAGAATAAAACAGGTGTATTTCCTGCTAAGGCAAAAAGGTGGCTATCCTATCATTACATAATTTTAAAAAGAGAGGGGAGGAAGGAAGAGAGAGAGGGACAGGTGGTTCATCCCTGCCCTTTTAAACGTGCACGGTTTTGATTAAAACTTTGGGACCTGAAGGACACCAGAGAGGAACATTGCCTGCATACTACCACCCTACTCTGGCCAAAAGAGGGAACTACATGCAAAAACAACAATGAGCTTAATAACAAATACTAAATATATATTTTTATCAAAGATAAAAAAACTAATCTAAACACAAACCAAAAGGAGGGGGGGAAAGGAAAAAGGAAAAGGAAAAAGAACTTCTGATTCTTCTTCTGTCAGCTACATATAGAAAATTATTCAATACATCCAAGGTAACATCCAACAATTCCACTTTCTACAAACCAATATTTTCTTTAATCCTCAAACCTAGATATTATACATTCAATTTCTTTTTCATGCAAAAAGTCTATAAGGGGTTTCCAATCTTTAGTAAATATTGATAATGATTTTTCTCTGATTAAACACATTAATGTTGCCATCTCAGCGAAGTCCAGTAATTTTAGCAACCATTCTTCCATGGTAGGTAAGGATCTTTCCATCTTTGTGCATATAAAAGTCTCGCCATTGTGATCATGTATTGAAATAATGATCCATAGTCTTTTTCTAATTGTATATCCATTATTCCTAGCAGGAAAAAGTTCTGGCTTCAGTTGAATATAAAACTTTAAAATCTTCTGCAGCAATGTATTTATTTGTAGCCAATATTTCTCGGCTTTTCTACAAGTCCACCAAGCATGATAAAATGTCCCTTCACATTTTTGCACACTTCCAGCAAACATTTAGGACACCTTTATACATTTTAAATAATTTCGCTAGTGAGAAATCATAAATTAGCAGTGAGAAATCATGTTATTTATAAAAAAATCTTTAAATCAACACAGTGCAAATTTTAGCCCTGAGTCTCATGGCAGCTTAAAAGACAAAATAATTTATCACTGCATAAGCTTTTGTGGACTACAGTTACTTCAATAGATGTATGAAGGGTTATCCTGACTTGCTGGTATATACATGGTTGGGGAGTAGAGAGAATATTATATAGTGGGACTCCTTTTTTAAAAAAAGTTGTATTTGTTAATTGGCTTACCAATGTCAGGATGTCTATGTTATCAACAACTTTTTGGGGTGAATGGCCACTGTTAATAATGGAATTATCATAATCTGTATTTTTCTGCATTTCATTTTCTTCTGACCTGACTGTTTACAATCCTCTAACCTTCAATCTGCAGCTCAGGATAACACTTCATGCATCTAGTGAAGTGCCGCCAAATTTTCTGTTGCCAATATATAGTATATGGATCAGGCCCTCTGCTGTACTTGCAAAAGAATACATAATTTTGCATTAAAGTTGTATACCCTTTGTCATATGCAAATTTATGCCTTCAATGGGGGTAGAGGACCCAAAAATAAATCACATCACAAACAAGTAGACAGACAGACAGACAGACAGGACTGTGAATAGTTGAAGCTTTCCCCATCACTGGATTTCCACACTAGAAAAACTTACCTGTTTGATTTCTGCCTGCCACACAGCACTGCTCTCCCCCAATGCCAACCATGCAAAGAACTCAAATTAAGAGCAAAAGCAAAAAAACAAAAAATTGGGCACCTTAATTTTTTTAAGTGAATACCTGTGACTAAGGTAATGAGACACTAGAATTAAAAACAAACAAAAAAACCCACAAAGGAAGGCAAGCACCTCCCAACCCTTCATGCTCGATTTATTGCTGCATTCCATTCCTGCCACTTTAAAGCAAAAGACAAACACAAACCTGTTTGCCAACCTTGGTAAACAGCAACTAAACTACTCGAAGTGTGTGCAGTTTCGCATTTTAAAACCACTTTTCTCATCGTTGGTCCCTTTTCAAAATTGTTTGGTCGGGTGAGATTTATGCTGCAGCACTGGCTCTGTATGAGGTCAGAATTCCCCAAATGCCAGGTTGCTATACATTTATGTAGGATATAATGAAGGTATCCCTGTTCCTGTTGATTTTAGGAATAACACAACCAAAATGATTAACAAAGCAGGGGGGCACTGTATTCTAGGTGAAGCATTTGAACTGATACCACTCCTTAAAATATTTGACCCTTAGTTGTCCTAGTTGAATTTCATGCTTTGAGACTAACAAGGTTAGCAGCAGCTGCTCCCACCGCTAGGTATGGAAGAAATTGCCAAGTCTTGCAAGTCATTGCATCTTTATTTGTGTAAGTTCTTATAATGACCAGCTTGAAGGAACGGGTGAGGTGGGTGGGCAAGTGGCAGCTGGTTTCTCAGTCAGGCCAGTGCAGTAGTAAGTCCTGCTACTCTAGGGGTGGCGAACCTTCTTGAATCCGAGGGCCGCATTTCCTTCTGCACACTCTTCTGGGGGCCGCATGCCAGTAGTAGGTGGGGCCCTGAGGTTAAAGCAAGCAGGGCAACAAATGCAACATTTATCTTTGCATACTGTCCAACTTTTGGAGACTCCAAACCAGGACGTGCCTCTTCCAGGACGTGTGCCCGGGTGAGTCACATGACCCGTGCCGTGCTTTCTTTGGGGCAAGAGTGCAGTGCAACAGCGAGCAAGAGTGCAACACCCAAAATGGCCGCTGCGATCTCACACACGAAAAACCAGGATGCCTCGGTTTTTTGCACAAACCTGTATATTCTCCAACTAGACAGGCAAGAGGCATTCTCAGAATTCAAGGACACCTTCCAGCCAGGCAAAATCGTGTGCTGTATGTAATAGGGGTAACCACCCACACACTTCCGCTGCGCTTTCTGCTTGTGTGGTGGCACCTTCGGTAAAACTACTTCTTACTGTTTGTAGCAGAGTCTTTCCCCGGAGGCAGAGGACAAGAACAGGAGTCACACTCAAATTCTTCAGTCAAGAGCTTTTTTATTGCTTGACTGGTTGCACAAGCATTTCTGTTACAAGCTATTTACAGTCCTTCTTTCTCTCTCCACCATGGTATAATCTCAGTGTGAGTGTGTGTGTGTGTGTGTGTGCTTTCCTCGTGAGGAAATTGCAGCCTGCAACTTCCTCCCTTTATTTGCACCTCCAGCTGACACTAATCAAGCCTAGAGTGCCACTCCTACACACTAAAGACAGTGGTGGCCAAACTCAGCCCTCCATAACAGTATGAATCAAAGCCAGTGAGGGGCATGGCCTGGGGAGAGTTCCCAGGGCCAGACAGAGAAGCCTGGAGGACCATATCTGCCCATCTCTGCTGCTCCATTTCTCCCTCTGGTGCAGCTGGGTGGAATGGCTGATACTAGATGACAGCTGAGAGAAGGAAAGAGACGAAAGGCAGCAAAAGGTGTGACTCCCACCGTCCCTCCTCTCCCTTTTATCTGGTCCCACGTTGATTCTGGTTGTGCAGCTACTGCTTCTTTTCGGCAGTGGTTTGTGTTTCCAGTATTTCAATTGCTTAATTTTTTTAAATGGCATGCACTTCTTTTTATGGCTTGCGTCGCTCTGGATACTTTCTTAGAAAAGTGACTCATAAATAGTTTACATAAAATAAGAATGCATATGTAAACACACCCACCCACCCCCGGTGATGGCAAGATGGGCAGGGTGTGTGTGCGCACAGGATGACTTGCAGAGTCTTCTCCCGTGGCCTGTGGTGGAGAGGAGGGCTGCTGGTGGGAGGGCACTCAGCCACAGCAAAATCTTCAGCAGCAGGAGGTAAGCTTCTGTTGGCAACACTGCCACCAGCAGTAGGCAATAGAGAGCTCTGAAATGGGGGCTCTTTGAAGTGGAATGCAGGATGCTGGTGGTTTGGCATCTCTCTGCTGGATCCAAAGCCCCACAGATCCCTTTAGAGGCCTGATCATCAGGCCCCTCAGCTGTGTGAACTTAGAGCTGGTGCAACAAACGAGAGTTGGCGTGGGGGAAAGAAACTGCCTGCCCACCTCCTTCCACTCTGACCAGGATGAGTACCAAGGTTTGGTGTGTGGCAATCAATCTGTTGCTTTGTTGCTCTCCATCCAGGCTTTGGATTGCTCTGTAATTATTATTTTTTTAACTGGCATTTGTGATTTGAGAAATTGTGCCATGCCATTATGGTTCAGATCTGTTCCAAAATCCATATCGTCACCTGTACAATCGTATTTCAATCAAATGCTAGCACGTGCTACTGTGCTTGCGTATAATTAATAGGCCCTGGCTTTGGTTCAGTCAGTGCCTTTGATCATAAACTCCTAGTTGTCTTTCAAGCCATTCAGAAGATTCCCATAGCCCCTGGATTGGTTCTAATCCACCGTTTTGCAATCACTGGGCTGGATGACCTTTTAAACAGACCATCCCAGACCAAGTATGTGATGATTCTGCGTTCTCTGGAGAATGAGTATAGATAATTGGGGCCCTTGTAAAGGAACACAGGTTTGTCGAAATAGTTATTTAAAAAGTAGGAAGTTTTCAAGGGGGAGGAGTATAATAGAATAGAAGCACGAAGGGATTTTTACGTTGGCTCAGAGTGGGGAAACGTTGCCAACCCAAGGGCCACATTCCTTTCTGAGGGCCACATGCCAGTGTGGGGTGGGGACAGGGCCAAAAGTGGGTGAGACAACAAATGTAAATTTTATCATTGTACAGTAGGCTGGTCTCTATACACGCGCGCACCCCTCTTTATCACCCATCCAGTCATGCAAGAGGCATTATCAGAATTCAAGGGGACACATTCCAGCTGGGCAAAAATACTCAAAAAGGGTGCAGAGCCGGATTGTGGAGACTTGTGGCCTGGGGAGAGGGTGGATGGCTTCAGGAGATCCCCAAGGACTAAAGAGAGAGATTTGCGGGGGGGGGGGGTTGAATTTGGCTACTGGGTCTGTGTTTCCCCACTCCTGCTGCAAAAAGTTTAATGAGTCTCTTGTTTCCTCTTGGCCTGACCATTTCTTTTGACCTTTCTGTGCCCTGTCTCTAGCTTTTCTGAGTCAAGAGGACTCTCCGTGGCACCTGAAAGCGAAGGACCTCAGCCTACAGGACCATTTGACATTGGAAGAAGCCCCCTTTGTACTCAGTACAGAATGGAGGAGGTCGCTGGTGGGTCTCGCTCCGCTCAGAGCAGGTCAGGGGGATCCACTGCAACTGCCTCGCTCAGAAGGAAGACAACACCTTCTGATCTACTGAAGGAAGAGACCAAACCTTCCTTTGGCAAAGTCTCAGCTGTGACACAGATGCTGGAGAGAGGAAGTACCAGAACCAGAGGCAACAGCCCCTCCAGAGTGTCCGTGTTGCTCGAGGCCTGGGAGAAGGGGCTTGTAGGCACGGGCACCATTGGCCCATCTTCCTCAACAAGCATCAGGGACTCCCGTTCCCCCGTGCCCACCAGGCGCAGCTTTTCATCCAAAGATGCTCCCCACCCACTTTTCTCAGAAAATACCAGGAGTTCTCTTTCTCCCACAAATGCCAGGCAGCCCATTTCTCCAGCAGGTAGCAGGCGACCCCTTTTTCCAGCTGATACCAGGCGGCCCCTTTCCCCAGCAGATAGCCAGCGGCCCCCTTTTGTAGCAGAGACCAGGAGGTCCCGATCTCCAGCACATACCAGGAGGTCTTCCTCACCAGCAGAGACCAGGAGCTCCTTCTCTTCAGCAGAGACCAGGCGGTCCCGATCTCCAGCACATACAAGGAGGTCTTCTTCACCAGCAGAGACCAGGAACTCCTTCTCCTCACCAGAGACCAGGCGGTCCCAATCTCCAGCAGATGTAAAGGAGTCACCATCTCTGGCAGACAGCAGGAACTCCTTCTCTTCAGCAGAGACCAGGCGGTCCCGATCTCCAGCACATACCAGGAGGTCTTCTTCACCAGCAGAGACGAGGAACTCCTTCTCCTCACCAGAGACCTGGCGGTCCCATTCTCCAGCAGATATAAAGCAATCTCCAACAGATACCAGGAGCCCCTTATCCTCACTAGAGACTAGGCGGTCCCATTCTCCAGCGCATACCAGGCAGTCTCCTTCACCAGCAGAGACTAGACGGTCCCATTCTCCAGTAGATATAAGGCGGACTCCATCTCCTGCAGATACCAGACACTCCTTCTTCCCATCAGAGACCAGGCGGTCCCGTTCTCCAGCACATACCAGGCAGTCTCCTTCACCGGCAGATGCCTTGTTGTCCTTCTCAGAGAACAGGCGGTCCCATTCTCCAGCAGATTTAAGGCGTTCTCCTCTAGCAGATACCAGGTTTCCTTTCTCCCCATCACAGACCAGGCGGTCCCGTTCTCCAGCAGATACAAGGTTTTCTTCACCAGCAGAGACCAGGCGTTCCCTTTCGCCTGCAAATAGCAGGACATCTTGCCTCATGACAGATACCCAGGGCTCAGCAAGTTCCCAGCCTTTGCCTCCTCCAGTAGAGAGCCGCTACTCATCTGCTGCGGCAGATGACCATCGCTCCTCTTCCACAGCAGATACACAGTGTTCATCTTCTTTACCAGTTGACAGATACTCATATTCTGTGGCAGATATTAGACGCTTATATTCCTCAGCCGACACCAAGTGTCCGCCTTCCCCAGCAAACACCAGGCACCCAGTTTCTTCGGCAGAAACCAAGCACCCAACTTCTCTGGCAGATGCCAGACACCCGTCTTCCTCAGCAGACACCAAGCAGACATTGTGTTCAGCAGAAAACAAGCTCCCAACCTCCCCAGTAGATGGCAAACACACACCTTCCCCGTCAGACGCCAAGTGCCTATCTTCCTCAGCAGAACCCAAGCACTCATTTTCTTCTGCAGAAAGCAAGCGCTCCTCTTCCCCAGCAGGTTCTAGAAGTTTCTCTCCCACATCAGATGGGAAGCCCTCTTGCTCTCCCAGCCCACGGAGAGATTTTACAGCTCACGGTCCTGTGTTTGCTCAGGTGTACACCCCAGCTTCAAAGCCAAAGAGCCTGTCAGGAACAGAGACACAAGATGCTAATAGCACCATAGTAGCTGGATCCCAGGCAGGAAACCACTGCGGTAGTGCTACTGACACCCCTCTGGCAACTAGATTTCAGAGAGAGAGCCTCATATCAAGCACAGATGGCTCTCAGGAGGAACCTCTCCCTGTTATTCCTATCAGCACTGGGGCAATGGAATCCCAGAGGGAAAGCCATGTGCCAAATGGTGCTAGCTCCAGTATAATCACCAGATCCCTGACAGAAAGTGCCCAGCCCAGTGCCATAGTACTTAGATCCCAAACAGAAAACTACCAGTCACAAGTTGCCAACACTACTTCTTTGGGTGGATCCCTGGGGGAAAGTTACACGCCCAGCACCACAAGCACTAAACCTACCAGTGGGCCCTGTGTGCTAAGTCCCTTGCCTCGTGTTGTAAGCTCCAGCACTGTAGCCAAATCTCAAACCCAGTGGTATGGCCCCAATGGCAACAGCATGGTCGTCTTTAGGTCTGAACGACAAGTCATCGTACCCCAAGCTGGAACCACCACTGTCTACAGAGCAGGGAAAGAAATTATTATGTCCAGCTCTGGGACAGGGAGTGCAAGCAAAGCCCTGCAAGGAAAGTCCCTTGTGCCAAGCTCTATCAGCTCCCTGCCGCCAAAAGAAAACTTGCAGTCCCAGAGTGACCTCCCTGATGTTAAGTCCCCACAGGGGAGCCCTGCATCCCTTCCAGATGATGTTTGCAACTGCTCCATAGCAGGATCCGAGCAAGAAAGCTGCATGACTCAATCCAGAAGTGCCGGTGTGAGTGACGCCCAAAGGCAAAGGTGTATGCTTCTGCCAAACCCTGCATTCACATCAAATAGAGATGCTACCACACTCAGGGAGGGAGTTGCTCCTTTGAGCACGTCCGAGAGAGACTGCAGCCCGCACGCCAAACCTGCATTCCAGAGGCACAGCAACTTGTTTACATCAAGCAGGTCTGAAAGGGAACAAAGCATGCCTGATCCGGATGGCCCTGTAACAAATGGGTCAGAACAGGAGAACAACCTCTCAAGAGCAAAGAAGGCCAACACATCTGCATCCCAAGGACTTCATTGCTCTTCGGATGCTGCAGAAGAAACCAACATGCTTAGAACCTCTGCTGAATCTCAGGAATCTGTGACAAGGGAACAAAAATCCACCGTCTGGAATGAGCTAAAGGAAGAACAAGGTTATCCCAGAAAAGATTCCCCTGTGTTTGCACTGGAACCAGCCATTCCCCTTACCGAAACGAACTCCTCCCATGAACCTCCAAGCCAGGAAGCAGGACACAGCAGCAGGACAGCAGAAGAGGAACCTGAAGAAGCTGTGGACATGGAGCTTTTTGTGGACACTCTCCGTAATATGGAGCCCCCTGAACTCCACAAGCCCCTGAAGCTCCTCCCGAGGCCTCCACGTCCTTCCACGTTTGCAAAGCACACATCCCTTCCACCTATCGACGAGGACCACGTCGCTCCCAAGTCAAAGCTTCCTCTCCCAGCAGCAATAGGTCAGCTTTTCGCTCTTACCGAGGAGAGGAACTCAGAGGGAGAAAAAGAAATGGAGGAGGAAGAAGATGAGATGGAGGAAATAGAGAACCCATATCTTACCAAGGATGAAAAGTCATGGGAGAACAGCCAGGCCAGAGAGTCGTACCCTTGGGAAAACAAGACGTTCAAGACTGAGGAGGAGATTGGCTCTTTCCTGGGGAAGTTGCAGGAAGGGGCTGCAGACGCCAAGGCCAAAGCCATCGCTCCTAAAGCTATCGCCAACCAGAGCAACTTAATAAGAGCAAACATTCTCAAAGGGCTTACTCTTTTGTCTGGCTTCTCAGACAAGAAACCTGTGGAAGATAAGCCTTATTCTCGCTTGGACAACAGTCTCCTCTACAGCAGGTTCATCTCCCCAGAGAAATCTCAACAAAAAGTCCTGGAAAAATGGAAAGAAGGAAGAGATTTGCCCACACTCCTGGCTCCGGCTGCCCAAAAAGTCAACAGGGAATGCCAGACATCTCCAAATGAGCTTCTGCTGAAGGCACCTGAAAATCTGAGTTCTGAATCACCGCCATCTGCGCTGCAAGCTGAGCCTGCCTTTGGGGTGCCAGGTGCAGACAATAGCTCCCAGCAGGTTACTCTTCTGTCCATAGAAATAAACTCTCTTCCCCAGTCGAAAGCTCAGGTAAGTCAGTCTGCACTGTGCAGTGAAGGGTTCCTTCCATCTTTGTTTCGCTGGCAACAGCTGCAATAATGTCACAAAGAGATGTTGTTGTTTTAGGGCATTCAGGAAATGTGGACTGTTTGGAGCCCGCGTGGGTGTGTAACAAAAGTGGGGTTCTGTAGCACAATTCATGCCAATGGGTTCTGTTCCTAGAATCTCCACCTTCGACCTGAAGTGGAACTGGTGGTACAACATCCAGTTGATGCTGAGAGGGTTGACAAAACCTGCATTCATAAGGATAATGATTACAGGGCCAAAACCACCAAGGTCTTCACTCAACTGTACAGTTTTTAGTCAAGTCACTGGGTGTTTGCACCTGGATGAAGGGCACAAGAGCTTAAGCTTCATTATGTTGTTGTTGATCTTCCCTAATGGCTGCTACAGAGTCGGTGATGCTCATTAAAGAAATTGAAGGGAAGCAGAGGGGTCCATTTAGGACAGGGATGCGTAGCTGACAGATCACAATGTTCAAGATTTTGAGACCTGGGACCCACCTTTAATTACAACTTGCAGTGTGGAGCCTATTATCATATAGGTCCAATCTTTCCCCCACCTCTCCCTCTCTCCTCTGTTGTTCTCTTTTCCTTCTTTTGATAATTAATGGATTAAAATGCTTATTTTAGTAATCATTTTAAAAATGTTGGTTTAAACACTTAATAAATAAAAACAAAATATAGTTATTTTACAACAAAGGGAAAGGGACTGCTGATAATAATATTATTATTCCAAAATAGTTTAAACCATTTCCAGTCTTGCTCAAACTTTGGTTGCTTCCATAGGGATGGGTAAATCTGTCGATTTCAGTTTCTCATTTTTCCTAACTTCAGTTTTGTGCATTTCCATATTGGTTTGCCAATTTAAGGAAAAGTTCTCATAAAAATTCATAAGCATTTTAGTGCAAATTTCTCCTAATGCACAGGTTTGTAAACGTTTTTGCCCAATATGTACATTTTTCAAAGCAATGTCCCCTAATATAATGCATTTTTTATGTTTCTTTCACTAATATAATGCATTTTCTATGCTGTTGTCACTCAATATATGCATTTTTATGCACACTTTCACCCAGTATATGCATTTTTTTAGACATTACTTGGCTGCAGAATTCCATTGAAAAATTTGGAAAAGTGTAAATTTCAAAGGGTGGCTGTGTTTAATTTGTAGACTCATGAGTGTAGAGTCGCATTTAAATGTGGACTGAATCAGATTTTCCCCATGTCCCTTACTTCCCAATGATCTGTTTGTTAAGCCTCCATTAAGATCTGTTTGCACAACTTTTGTGGAGAGGTTGGACACCATAAACAATTTACTGAGTGTTCATTATGATTTGCTAGTGGGAAGGTTGGGCAATGTTCTCTCAAACAATTGTTATCCCACATTTTCCGCAGCATTCAACCATCGCTTTCTTTATCTCAAAAAGTCCTGTTTGTGGGGGGTCATCGCTAGTTGATGTGGAAATGTGGAGAACTGAATTTAAGACTGGAAAAATGAAGAACTGAAATAGGCACATTCGCCCATCCCTAGTCTGACCCAAATCTACAAATCCCACTAGTGCATGGGGGGGGGCTTTCTTCCCCCATGCCCCCTTCCAAATCAGCTCCGCAGGGTCAGACAAACTTCCTGAACAGCACACAGGGGGAAGAGAAGGAAGGTCACTCTGTTTGGCTTATGCTGACCAAATAATCACCTTAGTATGATGCTGAATACCCCCCAGAGGGGCTTTTTGTGTATATGTGTATATGTGTGTGTGTTATCCACAAACAAGCAATATCTAACTCACGTTAAATAAATAAATAAATAAATAAATAAATAAATAAATTTCGTGTGGGATAGGCAAGGATTATTATCTCCATGTTGCTGATGGAGTGGGTGGGAGCTTTCTTTCCCTCCCAATGCAAATAGTGGTTTCAGAGCAGGAGAGGTATTGGGGTAACTAGATGTTTCTGAAATGTAACCTTTTTTGCACCCTTTTCTTCATTTAATTTTCCATTCATGTTTAAATTGCAGCAAGAGGAAAAGAAGCTTCCGACGAAGATTAATGTGCGACCTGGAAAGGTATGAAGGGTGGGGGGGGCTGTTGTTGCCAAATGTCTGGGCAAGGGGCTGATATGCTTGCAGGGAGAAGGTTAAGGGCTGGGTGTTATTGCATTGGTGGTAATCTCAATTTCTGCTTTTCTCACTAGATCATTCTGTACTCTGAGGCAGGCTTTGGGGGTCAGAAGAGAGAAATATGGGGTGATATCACTGATGCCACATCTTGGGAGCTCTCCCACACCATCTCCATCCGAGTGATCCGTGGAGGGTAAGTAAGCCTTTGGGTGATTTGCTTTGGGTTGTGTTGCAGAGAAGGGCCGTGTGTCCTGTGCATTTAGAGAAGGGATGGGGAACCTGTGTGGCCCAGCAGATGTCGTTGGACTCCCAACTCCCATCACCCCCAGGTTTTAGGGCCAACGGTGAAGGGGATGATGGGATTTGTAGTCCAACAGTGTCTGGAGGACCCCAGGTCCCCATTTCTACTGTACAGGCAGAAAACACAGTGCCGCGTAGAAGTGAAATCAGAAGCAGATTAAGACGTTTCTCCTAATGCTTAGTCAAAATATGCTCTCCATCCATTGGTCCTATTCTTGCCCTCTGACATCTTAAATGGTCAAGGGGCATAATTTCCAGGCAGGGTTCATTTATTATTTTATTTTATATATTAAATATTTAACTTGCCCTTCCTCCCAAAAGAGCCCAGGGCAGCCATCAACAAGAGATAAAACAATAAAGAACATTAAGCACATCTTTAAAACACCTTAAAAACAATTCTAATGCAGATGCGGACTGTGAAGGTTCACAACTTAAAAGGCTTCTTGAGAACCGAAGCAGAGCCAGCCCTCAAAATTTGCACATATCCAAATTTTGTGAAGAGGTACTTCAACCAGCGTTTGCAAAACATACAAAGTGCACATAAAAATTATCACATTAGTGAAAACAGCGTACAAAAATGCATTTAAGAGACATTGCTTGCAAAAATGTGTACATTAGTCAAAACTGCAAACAAAAATGTTTATATTCAGAGAAATTTGCACTTAAATGTTCAAGTACTTTCCTTGGGGATTGTAAAAATAAATAAATTGCAAACTGCGGTGGAAATATGAAGAACTGAAATTAAGATTGGAAAAATGAGAGACTGAGAGAACTGAAATAGACAGATCCATCCCTACTCACAACTCTACTTGGAACTAACCCAATCTCATGTACTTGCCAGCTGGGTAATGTACGAGAAGCCACGGTTCCATGGGCGGAAGTGTGTGCTGGCAGAAGGGGATGTGGAGATCACCAACCCTTGGAGAATGTTCCACAAAGAAGGGGTAGCAGCTGAGAATGCTCCATTCCATATCGGCTCACTCAAGAGGGTTGTGCGGGTAAGCAGGACTCCTTTCCATTTGTGAGTAACGTCTTTCTACTTCTTGCGGAAGCCGGTTGTTTGGAAATGCAGGTCTCATACCAGCCTTCCTCAACCTTAGGTTCCCAGATTTTGTTGGACTACAACTCCCATCATACTTGGCCATTGCTCATGTTGTGTGGGAATATCATGTGGGGAAGGCTGCTCTATACATTGTGATGGCTGGATGGGAGGAAGGGAGGAGAATGGGGCAGGGAGCAAGATTGCATTATGCCTATAAACTGCGGGCAGAGGCAGATTTTGGGGAGCACAACCAGGTCATGGCACTGGGGACCTTCTTCTCAACAATTTTGGTGGTTTGTTTCCTAAATAAAGCTCAACAACTTTGCGGGTGTCAGAAATTTTACTTTTTGAAATACGGCAACCCTTTTTCATTGAATGTATGCAAAGGGCTTATTTGAGTTGTTAGTGACCACATTTGGATGTAACACTAAAGCATGGGTTAGCATTACATGAATGGGCTACTCTCCCCAGAGCTTGCTCATTCTCCTCTCCCTCCCACATTACTGAAAGGAGAAGCCTAGAAGCTTTTTCTTCCAGTTTTAGCAATTGTGACCAGTTGGGGTGGTTGAGAAGGCAGTGGCATCCTCCCAGCGGTGGCAACAATTCATTCATCAGGATAGGAATGGGGCAAGGTGTCACCAGTGAGGTTGGGGGGCTGCTGCATCGAATGACATTGATTGCATTGGTCCTTACTTGTGTGTTCTTGGGCATTGGACTTCAGCCATTATGTTTGCAACCCTAATGTCAGCACAGGCCTTTGGAACTCTTCCAAGTAAGATATCTCTGTCCCCTGGCAGTGTAGTAATTGGACTCTGCGGTACATTTCTGGATGCTGGAAATCAGTTTGGCGAGAAAACAAAGAATTCTGTAGTTGTTTCCCCCCTTTCACAGGCCAATCCTCTCTGTTTCAGGATTACAGGATTCCTGAGATCAGTTTGTTTTCTGAGGAGAATGGAGAAGGTAGAAAACAGAAGTTCACAGATTCCGCAGAGGACACACGAATTCACAACGAGCCATTGCAGGCAGCTTCTATAATTGTGCACTCTGGCCTGTAAGTGACAGCTTTTAAATGCTTTGAGCATTCATGATGTAAGAAGTGATCTAGAACTAGGGATGGAGGAGAAAATCAGTTTGGTTTGGATTTTAATGTAAACTTACCTAATTCGCAACCAAATGCAGAAATAGGTACGCTAGCGGAAAGTGTGCACAAAAATGTGTATATGCGTATATACATACAAAATGCATTATATTATGGGAAAGAGTTGTGTGTGCATATGTATATGTTTCCTCATTTTTCAACACAGCACGGGTATTTGATGGTCTGGGGAGGTAGATAGACTAATAATCTGATTTTTTTGCACAGGATCACAGCCTGGAGGATTATTGTGCAAAGGCTAAATTGTGACCGGGACACACTTTGGCCTGGCTTGCAAGTAATGCAAACTATAGTTTGTTTGTTTGTTTGTTTGTTTGTTTGTTTGTTTGTACAAACACACTCCAGCCAGCCAACTATGGTTCGTTTGTGGCCATCAAACCAGAAACTATGGTTTGAGATTGGCTTATAAATTTCAGTTTATGTTATTCTCGGTTTCTCATGACACTGAATCCACAATTCTAGTTTAATCCTAGTTTGTTTCAGCACCGCACACAACTCTGGCAACAGCACTTAGGGGGGGAAAAAACCAGTATTAGATTAAGCAAGCCATGGTTACTTTGCTCATCTGCAAGCCACAGCTAAAGCAAACCATTGCTTTGTGATACATGTGAACATTGCTATATATTTATTGAGAAGTGGAACTACAGCAAAACAGTTTGGGTCATATGTTTCTTTCATATTACAATCTTCTTCCTAAACTTGGTGGGGTTTTTTGCCCATGTTTGGGGTTACAAGTTGGCTGTACGCAGCAATGATTAGCTAGGGCTTGTGGCAATGCATCTCTGAATATCATTCCCTGGGAAACAACGGTGGATGAGTGTTGTGGCGCAGGCTTCCCAGAAGCATCTGGCTGGGCACTGAGAACAGAATGCTGGACTAGATGAACCTTTGGTCTGAACCAACAGGGCTCATCTTATGATCTTATCATGAACCTGCCTCCCTAGGATCAGTTTTTCACCTCTATCGCTGATCAACTGCATTTGTCGAAACCATTGAAAAGCTGTGGGGGGAGCTAAACTTGTTCAGCAGGAGAAAAAACAACACTAAGTCGTCCTTTTAAAGTACACACCCTGAGTTGATTTCAGCTCAGCCCAACCTGAAAAGCACCTCTGGCATAGGTCCATTTAATCATTTTTTTTATAAACATATTTGTTATGTGCAAATCCTCTCATGACTCAGTGGTAGTTAAAGGTTCATGGCTTCATTTGCATAACTTTCCAGCTAGCAAGTGTGTGTTCAGTCTTTCTTTTGTACACATATTTGTAGCAATTTGTAAATCCACACTTGACCTAATGGGAGGGATGTGCAATAGCTTGCAACACTGAGCTTGGAGTTAGATTTGATAGATGTATTTTAGTCAAGTGACAAGTGGGACCTGCCGTCCTAGTGCTAGAGGTCTGAGTTGGGGGGCAGGCTCTCAGCTTGGAACATGAATATTTTATTTATTAAATTGAAATTATTTAACACGATTCATATACCGCTTAAGCATCAAAGGCTCCAAGCAGTCGGCATAAGATATACAATAAAATTACAGATAAAATATAAATTTAAATCAGATGCTAGAAAGAAGTTAGGCTAAAAACAATCCAATAAAAATCAGCATTATGAAGCATTTATATTATCTCTTTATGTCATAAAATGCGTATACCACAAAGCGGTTTACAAAAAAAAAAGATACAACAATAAAATTATCACTAAGAAAAATGAACAACAATGTTTTAAGACTTTCAAAAAATTAAAATAACAATAGGCTAAAACAGATTAAAATACGCGTCAACTTTCTAAACATCTGAGTAGGCTTGTCTAAACAAAAAATGTTTTTTAGCATTATGAAATAAAACTACAATTTGCATAATATATATATTAAAAGTAGGGATAAAACCAGATATTTAAAACAAGTTAGGCTTTAAAAAGCAAAATAAAATCAACAGTTTAAAAATATACATTAAAAAATAAAATTATGTATTAAAATACAATTCAAATTTACATGGCTCCCTTAAACAAAAAGTTTTTAGCAGGTGCTGAAAACAATACAGTGAAGGCACCTGCCTAATAATCGCTGCAAAGGAAGTTCCAAATTATTGGTGCTGACACACTGAAGCATCAGTTCAGAACAAACATGTGGTTTTGCTGGTATTTCTATTTAACTGGGTGAGGCTTGAGAAGAGGGAAGTGGGACGTGTGTCCTTCCTTTCCACTCTGCTGGAGCTTCCCTGTATACAGGGAGGGCAGCTTTTAAAAACCCCACCCCCACCCCCACGATATGTGCTGTTAACTGTTAGGGGCTTGAGAAGGTCAGTTCCCTCCTATTCTCTACCTCATCTTGGAATATAGAAAATGTCTCAGAAGCACAGAAGTCCCTGTCTTCAGCTGCTGGAGACATAGCTAGGGGCTTAATATTGGTCTGAGTATTGAGTGGACTAGACTCTTCAGACCAGGATGATACATAAGACCAAACTCCTGCTTTTTATATCTCACCTGGCTGCATCATGGTAAACTGTAAACTATGGTTTACTATGCACAAGCAAAATGGCACCAGTTTCGCTCCTTCCAGCTACCTTCTCCTGGCGCTGGGAGGAGACGAACCATGTTCCCTGGCTTAGCATTATGTCAAAACCTGGGATTGTGGTCTGCTCCCTTGCAGTGAACTACATTCTGTAGCCAAGGCTTGTTCTTCACTCGTTGAATATGGCTTGTTGGAGCAAAACCATGATCCCTGGTTGGGATGCTAAGCTAAGGGATTCTGATGTGTTTCCTCCCAGCATATGCTTTATGGTTTACCATGATGTTCGAACATGACTGCTGTCTTTCCAATCACAGGTTATGCATTCCTCTCTCCTTCCAGGGCTGCCGCTAGGATGTGCTTTTCAGTTCATTGGGCACATGACACTACAAAGGTTTAGCAGACATTCATGGTTCTCTCTATGCTCCACAGGTGGCTTGTTTACTCAAAACCCTTCTTTGACGATGATCCTTATGTCTTAGAACCCGGTGGGTATCCCAGTTTGCGAGCCTGGGGAGCCAAGGACCCCTCAATCTGCTCCATGCATCCAATTAAGATGGTAAGTTTTGTTTGGCAGCATCTTCCTCCTGTTTTCAACCTTAAGGTAAAGGTAAAGGGACCCCTGACCATTAGGTCCAGTTGCAGACGACTCTGGGGTTGCTGCGCTCATCTCGCTTTATTGGCCGAGGGAGCCGGTGTACAGCTTCCGGGTCATGTGGCCAGCATGACTAAGCCACTTCTGGCGAACCAGAGCAGCGCATGGAAATGCTGTTTACCTTCCTGCCAGAGCAGTACCTATTTATCTACTTGCACTTTGACGTGCTTTTGAACTGCTAGGTTGGCAGGAGCAGGGACCAAGCAACGGGAGCTCACTCCGTCGTGGGGATTTGAACCAGTGACTTTCTGATCGGCAAGCCCTAGGCTCAGTGGTTTAGACCACAGGGCCACCCACGTCCCTTAGCCAGGCATAAACTGGGATCATTATAAGTGATGGACAGCTTATAAATCTAAATCATAAATATATGTTGGGACATGAGTGTCCAAGCTATCCATTTGCTTGTGGTTTCCTGTTTACACTTTAGAAGGCAGGCTTGAACTGCATGGAGACAGCAAATATTTTTTTGAAAGAATGACATTTTATATTTGAAAAGCCCCGCTACGTCAGATCTAACACACATCTAGTCCACCATCCTGTTCTTGCAATGTCAGAGTGGTCCATGAAAAGGAAGATGGACACAGATCCACTCACAGAATTCTCATTCTGGCTTATTCTTGTTTTAGGGCTGTCCTGTCGTGGAAAAGCCTGGCGAGCCCAAGGTAAGAGGGGGAAATAATTGCTGCTGAATTTGATCCTATGGCAAAAATACTTCCCAGCAGAAAAGGGGGCTAGAGGACTTAAGCTAACTATAGCATTGTACATTTCAGCAAGAGGCATCAGCAAATCTTTGTTTGGAATAAGCTAAAGTCTTTATTAATTTATATCCACTGTACTGAGTGGAAAAAGTCATTAGACAGTTAATCTACCCAGGGAAAGAAAGCTTAAGTGGTCTTCCTGGGTTGTGAGTTCAGTTTCTCTTTTCTTGTTTCACCTTTCGTCTTTCCTTCTGCCATTACCTGTAATTCATCAGACATTACTGAGTAAAATATGTTGTTTAAAGTTTGCAAAAACACACTCTACAACAGGCATTTCACATTTTGGAGCTCAGAAAACTGAAATGTTACACGTAGAATAAAATGCAGAAAATATGCCAATGTGTAGTTTTTGCAGAAACATGTCCAACAGGCATCCTTTACTTTGGGCTGTTGGGGGTGGTGCTTATAGATTTTAAAGGAATAAATAGCAAGTGGCTACAGCCTACAGTAAAATGTAGATGAATAGAGTGGCATGCAAAAGGAAGGGGGAGAGAAAGCAGTGCTTATGGACTTAGGAACTCTTCCATACTGGAGCTTTTTCCAGACATGAGCTGAATGTTGTTGAACACCGCAGCCACAAAAACTAGGAATTTGCTCTTTTTAAAAAAGAAATCCTAGACATTCAAGGAGTCCAGATTGTAAACTTTCCTCAGAAGTGAGTTGCTCCAGGCCCTCGTTATTTTGGTTGCTCTTTTCTTTAAAAGCAAGAAAGGTTCAAAAGTTTGTGAAAAACACCAGAAGGAGGAGGTTTCCACCATTTTATTCTCATTGTTCTCCATGTTTCATTCTCTCTTTCTCCCTCTTCCTCTGCAGGCTCTAATCTTTGAAAGGCCACATTTTCTGGGTCATAGCTGGGAAGTAAGCAGAGACATTTACAACCTGAAGAAGCCAGAAAACAACCAGGACTCCAAGATGTCTACTGCAGGCTCTCTGAAAATCCTGGGAGGCTGGTGAGCATTTGGAAGAATGAATAAGTGTTGTAGGGCAAAGGAGCCATCTAGGCACCAATAATTGTCAGCTGACTCCTACACGCCAATCCCTGATCACCCAGGTCTAGGAAGCCCTTGACGCAGAACTGGCCAATTAGTCTGAGCATGAGCAACATTCACTGTCTGCTCTGGAAATTGACCTCAACCCAGCCACTTCTTCCTTGCCTGTTTAGCCCACCTGCTTTCCTCATCTCCTGGCATCCAAGAGCATTCTGGGCACTGTAGTTTGCTAAGGGTTGCTGGGAATTGTAACTCTCTGAGGGGTAAACTAGAGTGCCCAGAATTCTTTGAGGGAAAGAATGTGTTTCAAACGTGCTTTAAAGGCAGAGTGTGTTCACAACCATGGCTCTAACAGCTGATCCCACACCTTCTGCCCACCCCAATATAAACAGTACTGCTTGTTACTGTCATTTCCCTGCCCTTCACCCTAAGGTCCTAGTGCGGGTTATGACAATTAAAATGCAATGTATGTCTTTAACATTTGTACCTGGCACCTTCACTACACATCTTTCTGCAAATGTTGAAGACACAGCTCATTACATTGGCTTTTGACATCTGAGATGGAGAGGAAGCTCCACAACGTAGGGGCTGCCACAGAGAATGCCCTCTCCTGGGCCACCATTGCCCCCAAGCCTCTGAGGGCAGTGGGACAACCAAAAGAGCCCATGAATTATTGGGGATGGAGGAGAAGAAAGATGGTTGTACATCTGGAAGAAAAGGGAGAGTAATTTGTCTTTTGTGCCACATGCATGCTCTCTTACTGTCGGATTGTTTCACATTGCTAGCTGGATTGGTTATGAGAAGGAAGGTTTCCGTGGTCACCAGTACCTGCTGGAAGAAGGAGAGTACAATGACTGGACACAGTGGGGAGGCTACAATGAAGAACTGGTGTCACTTCGGCTTATTCGGACGGTGAGAAAACCTGTCTGCTTAACAGGGCGATGGATGGGAGATTTATTGCCACAAAGGAAGAAAAATTTCCTGGCTTAAAGCATATGCCGAGTTCCTAAAATAAGAAGTGTCAAAGGTCAGCCGTATCAGGGAGAAACAGGACTAGTTCAGAAGTATTATTTGTTTTATTTCTTTTAACTTTCCCTTGACTTCCAGTGTTCCGGCTAATGCTTATGTAACCAAACCAGCACTACCCACACACGAGGCAGGTATTAGCAGACTTGGGGGGCACCTTCAAAGTTTGCAGAAGGACAAAAAAAATATTTAGGAAAAGAGCTTGAGGGAGGTACAGCCTCCAAAACTGCTGGCTAAGAACTGAGTGTGCTTTGTGGCCATGGAATAGTGACTGTATCGGGGACAGGCAATGGAAACTACTGAAAATGCAATTATAGGTCTTGTTTGTCCAGTGTGAAAGCAGGATGCAGGCTGTAGTTTCCCAATTATTTATTACGAAAGTGAGGACAACGCCCCCTTGAAATCTAAAGAAATCATCCTAGCGTACATTGCACATGATTATTTCACGCGTGTCTGCACTGAGGAAAGGAGCACTGGGGGTATCCCATGTATTATTATATTTTATTATTATTAACTGCTGCTATTATAGTAATTTTCCTTACTGTTCATTTGTAGTTTCATTGCTGCTGTTTTTTGAATTGTCAACCACTTGAGTATGGTTTCTGTAGAAAGACAGAACAAATTTGTTGTTGTTGATGATGATTTTGCCCTCCTTCTCCAGCGGTTCCCAGGGCATGTTACAACAATTTAAAATTCAGAATTAAAAGCAATTAAAACAGTAGCAGTAAGCGTGTTACATGTTTTTAAATTAGTTATTTTTTCTCCATGCCAGAGTGTTTCCGAATGCATCTTTAATTAGCAGTTTCCTGTCAACAGGCTGTTTACTAACTCATTCCCTTTTCACAGCCTGAGCAATTGCTTTTCTGGTTGTTGTCATTGTTGTTATTAAACAGTTAACGAAAAACAAAATAATACCTACACAACATCCACAACAATCCCTAAACCTTCTGCTATCACTTACTGTGTTCACATTACTGACTTAAAGTGCTGTAAAGCTGTTTCCTCCCTGGTGTGTTTCACAGCTCTTCCCCTCCCCCACACTGTAGCCTTTCACATCAGCATAGTTTCATTAGTGTCAGATTCATTTCTGTTTGTGTACACACCAAGGGCCATTGACAGGGGGGTGGGGATGTTTGCACCATACATAAAGATGCTCACAACCTGGCTAGAGACAAATTGGGAATGGCTTAAAGACGCCATTTGGTGTGAAGCTGATTTGAGAAACAATGCATCAAACAGTAGTATTTTCTGCATATACATTTTGGATATCATGTGAATATGGATTAAAAACTCAGCACTAGAAACATAGTAAACAAGAATGCAAAGACAGCCTTGCTCCTCCCCTCAATCCATCCCCACTGCCTTTCCTCCTTTTCTATAACTCAGGTCTGTAGGATGTGAAATGAGGCTCCTTTTTCTTGAAAATCCATCAGCAAGGAGAGGGGTTGTTGCCGCTGGCTGTGCTGATACATTTTATTTTTCTTCACTCGGTAGGACTTCTTGGACCCAGCCCTTGTGCTGTTTGAGGCCATGGACTTTGAAGACGGGCCCAGCGTTGAGCTCAGTGAAGCACTGCCAGATGTTGAGCTGGCCAGCTACGGGACCACGACACAATCCATCCATGTCCTCAGTGGAGTGTGAGTATTGCTGTGCTCTCTGGGGAGGCCACATCAGGGCTTCATTGAAAGTGGGGTGAAGCATGAGGCACATGATCCCCGCGACAACATAAACCTTCACAAGCTTCTGTACTGTGGTTTGATTCTGTATAGGGAAGTTTTTTCTAATTGTTTCATGTTTTATTATGTTTTTATATATGTTGGAAGCTGCCCAGAGTGGCTTGGGTGACCCAGTCAGATGGGCGGGGTACAAATAATGAAATTGTTGTTGTTGTTTTACAAGCTTGTAAATGAAATAACTTTGTGTGGTTACATTTGTTGTTTGCACTGTTTAATGAAAATAATAAAAATTACAAAGGAGGGGGGGAAAGGAACAGTAGCATATGACTGTCTTTGTTTGAGCCAAATAAGAGGTCTCTAAGAAGTAAATGAGCTTTTTGAGATGATCAAAACTATTCCTCAGTCTGGATACTAAAAAGCAAGCGAAAGGATAGGTGTCAGGGAAAGCCCAAATCTGTGTACACACTCTACCTTCAAAGCACATTCTTTCCCTCAGAGAATTCTGGGCACTGTAGTTTGCTAAGGGTTGTAGGGAATTGTAACCCTGTGAGGGGTAAACTACAGAGCCCAGAATTCTTTGAGCGGTAGAATATGTTTCAAATGCAGTCAGAGTACGTACATATCCAAAATCTGCTGTTTGAAACAGTTTGATAGGGAATGGAGGAGGTAGTATCCTGACTTAACGAGGATGAGTGGTGATTATTGCAACACGGTTGCACCAAAGGCTAGAGGGAGAAAGAAGCAGAGCAGTGTTTATGCTCATTAAGAACTGTAGGTCGAAATTTCACATGATAGATGTGTCAGCAAAACACGCACTTTGAGCTGCAAGTACTCTGGGTGACAGATCGTGAATATGGAGGTTTAGATAATCCATTTCCATTTTTGCGGCCAGGTGGGTGGCCTATGAAGATAAGAATTTCTCAGGGGAGCAGTATATCCTGGAGAAAGGAGTGTACCGCAACTGTGAAGACTGGGGTGCAAGCAGCTGCCAGATCTCCTCAGTGCAACCTATCCTACAGGTGAGAATAAAGAACTCTGCATTCATGTGTCCCCAGTTCAGAAACCATGTTCCCAATCCCACCTGTCTCCAAGAAGGAGCTTTGCGTATCCTTCCGTTTTGTGTTTCCAAATAGGTTTTTGTGCAAGGCCAGATTAAGATGTTTGGGGGCAATTCTCAGAGCAGGGCCTGCCTCCCCTCAAAAGCAACACATGAAATTTACCACCACAAAATAGGTCTTGTCTTAACGACTAACAACTTTATTATAGCATAAGCTTTTGTTGATTGCAGAAAATAATAATCCTCTAAGCCTTGGGAGTTTCACAACTCTCAGTAAAATACAAACATTTTGTCACCCCTGATAAACAAAAAGAAAATATTCAGAATATGGGCTCTTGAAACCCATTACAGTGGTACCTCGGGTTAAGTACTTAATTCGTTCTGGAGGTCTGTTCTTAACCTGAAACTGTTCTTAACCTGAAGCACCACTTTTGCTAATGGGGCCTCCTGCTGCCGCTGCACTGCCGCTGCACGATTTCTGTTCTCATCCTGAAGCAAAGTTCTTAACCTGAGATAATATTTCTGGGTTAGCGGAGTCTGTAACCTGAAGCGTATGTAACCCGAGGTACCACTGTATTGGTTTCACTCACTGCCTGCCTTGGGCCAGTCACCAGCTCCCAGCCTCACCCACCTCAACATGGCTGTTGTGAAGATATAGAAGGAAGTTGGGATGGCTGCAAATGGGAACTTAGTGCTTATATCAGAAGATGATGGACTTCATTGGAGGTTTTTAAACAGAAGTTGGATGGCCATCTGCCAGGGATTTTTAAACTGTGGTTCCTTTGTTGTAGGGAGTTGGACTAGATGACCTTTGGTGTACCTTCCAACTCTACAATTTTTGATCATAGACATCAAAAGTTGGTTTGTTTAACCAGAGGGTGCATTTTTCTGGATCCTCCCCTCTTGGATTGAATAAATGATATCAAGGACCTTCCAGTCAAGCACATAATTCTTATCTTTCTGGGCTTGCCTAAAGATTATATTGTGTACCACTTCTTTTTCTTCTCTCTCTCTTCTAGGTTGGGGAACACAGTCTACACTTCATTTCTCAGGTGAGCAGGTGGACTTCAGAAGCAAAGCATGAGGGTGGTTCTTATGCCCATCACACTGCTGTTACATGGGTGCTACTAGACGAGCTGCTGAGTCACACAAAATTTGGTTATCCCATACTTCCTAATTTTTTTTACCAGTCTGTTGTGACCTCCACCAAAGAATCCTGGGAATTGTAGTTTGGTGAGGGTGCAAATATTTTTCAGTTAAAATATTTTTCTATCCCCACCCCCTTCCAGAACTACAGCTCCCAGTGTTTCTTTGGGGAGAAGAAATGACTGTCAGGAAACACAATTACATTGGCAGGATATAGATATTTCTGTCTGCCCCAGGTCTGATTCCTCCATGTTCATTATTTCCCCAGTTTGTTCATATCTGACATTTTCTTGACTCCCCAGATCCAACTCTTCTCAGATCCAGACTTCTTGGGGAATTACGCCTCTTTCAAGGAAGACCAAGCCTCACTTCCAGAGAATTTCATCCCACGCTCCTGCAGGGTCAATGGAGGCAGGTAAAGTGATGCTTCCTCAGTACAGCAGCTGAATGTAAATGGTATGATGTGAAGAACTCATCATGTTGGCTCTAAAGATTTAGGGCAGGGACTGCCAGCATGATGCCCTCTCCAAATGTTGGTGGACCTTTAGGAGTGGGGAAACCTTTGGCCCTCCAGATGTTGCTGAACTACGGCTCCCATCAGCCCCAGCACACCTAGCCAATAGCCGGGGATGATAGGAATTGTAGTTCAGCAACATCTGGAGGGCCAGACTTCCCCCATACCTGGTCTACAGCTCCCTTCTTCCTTGACCATTGGCCATGCTGGCTGGAGCTATTGGGAGTTGAAGTCTGGAAGGTTTCATGTTGGCTACTGAGGCTATCCTTGATTCTTTGTTCACCTGAACAAATAATGCTAGGCATGAAAGGTCATGCTGAAGCAACTGTCTTACTTTTGGATTTTGAAACACCAGAGTGGAGAAAGATTTTGAGCCAGATCTACAGCCCTGAGCATGAAATTGCTGCCACTTGAGCGATGGAGTCAATCACGTCTCTGTCTTATTTCAGCTGGATTCTCTATGACTGCCCCCAGTTTGATGGAGAGCAACACATTCTCTCTGAAGGCGAGTATCCAACACTGACCTCTATGGGCTGCCTCTTCACCACGTCCATCCGCTCGCTGAAGAAAGTCCCCATTGTAAGTTGGAAACATCTTCTTGGCTCTAATACTGATTGGCAGTAGGTAAATGACAGGCAAAAGAAAGTGCTTCTTTCACACAACACATAGTTAACTTATGGAACTCAGTGGCGTAGCGTGGGGGGTGCAGGGGGGGCCGGCCGCACCGGGCACAACATCTGGGGTAGGGCAAATCCATGGGTTAGGGGGCGCAAATCCACGGGTTAGGGGGCGCAAATTACTTGTCTTGCCCCGGGTGCTGACAACCCACGCTACGCCACTGATGGAACTCTCTGCCACAAGATATGGAAATTGTACCCTAAATTAAATGGTGGTTAGAAAGGATTAGATATACAAGAATTTAGATAGGACAGTGCATTTCCATACTAGGGCCCAATGCACTGCCAAAGAAGTTTGGATGCAGCAGCTGCAAGATTCCGATGTCTCTGGGTTGTTATGGTACCAATTTAGCAATTAAGCAAAAGAGGATATTAGAACAGGCAACAAGAAAGCTGACCTCAGTTGAAACACTGATGCAAAATCTGAAGAAAAAGTTAGGTTTCACAAATTTAGTATATACAGTACCGCTAGATATGGTATCCTTCTGGAGTGGCTGTCCAAGTTAGGAGTTTATGGCACTACTCCTTCTTGGGCGGTCGTTTCCAGGGGGTGATACTTGGGGAGTGCGCTTTGGCACCATGGAGCCTTCAGTGTGGAGTTCCTCAGGCTTCAATTTTATCCCCTATGTGTTGTTTAATATCTACGTGAAACCACTGTGGGGGGTCATCTAGAGTTTACATTATCAGCAATATGCTGATGATTAGTCATTATTTGAGGTATCTTTCATTTGACCAACCAAAGTGAGTTCCTTGTCAAAACTTGAGAGTTTCACACAGCCTGAATGCTCAGAGACCTGCCGCCCCAACCTTAAGGTTTCCATGTGTTTAGCCTTCTTCTTGTTCCTTGAGCCCAGTTTCATCCCCGCCCTTCAACTCTGTTTTCCTTTTTTTCTTAGTTCTTCTCAGAGCCCTCCATCTTCCTACATGGACTGGAGTGTTTTGAAGGGAAGGAGATCGAGCTGAACAGTGAAGTGCGCAGCCTTCAGGCTGAGGGATTCAACAACCATGTCCTCTCTGTGCGGGTAAAGGGTGGAATGTAAGTAAACGATGACCTGCTATCACACATAACGACCTGGGCCATTGTTAGGGCTAGGTAGGGATGGACAAACCCATTCCGCATGGGGCAGAACTGAGTCTGCCCCTTCCTGTTTCTCTGCTGATTTTAAAGCTGCAGTTCCCCAAAGTCCTCCAGCCAGCCACAGCCTGGAGGACTGGAGACTTCTTGCCACCATACACTAGGAATAGAGTAGAGGAGCCATTCCCCCTGGGAGTTATGGGACTTGATGTTCCATCACTCTCAGAGGGAATTGTATGGCAAAAACATCGCTGCCTCTGGGGAATTAAATGATTTGTGGTGGGGTACAAATTAAATGAAGAATTTTATCTGCGTTGATTTGGATGAGAAAGTAGATGGCTTGCCTTCTGACACATTTTAATTCTAAATATACACCTATTGCTTGTGTAAATTTTGCGTCTATGGGTTTGCATCCCAAAGTCTTTGAAATGTCTAGCAACAACTGGAGGTGTGTAGGAGACAGTATGTAGCCATCATGAACACTAGCCAGGTCTGTCGTGTCAGCAGCAAGCAAGTCCCATGCTCCTTTTTTTGATTACCATTTCCCAATTGATGAAGGGCCAAAGTGATCTGTGCTGCTAATGCTTTTTCTCCCATTGTTTGTTGCTCTGCCAATTCCCTCATACAGTTGGGTGCTGTGTGAACACAGCGACTTCCGAGGCCGCCAGTGGCTTCTGGACTGTATGGAGATCACCAACTGGCTGACATACAGTGGACTTCAGCACATCGGCTCCCTTTACCCCATCCGGCAGGTGAGTGCCCAGTGCTCTGGTCTACTGGGGAGGGGTTATAGGCAAAGGATTACTGATTAAGGAGCAGTTTAAAAGCAGTTTAACCAGATGTATGTGGCACATTTGCCCTATCTCTCTGTCCCTTGCCAAGCTGCTTAAATGTTCAAGTGGGCTATTATAAATCTGGGGAGCAGGTAGATGTCAGAATGCTGGCGATTCCACCATACCTGCTGCCCACTGAGGCATACATGCAGGGTGGATATGATTTAAATCAAATCGATTTAAATCACTAGTCAGTAAGACTTGATTTAAATCATTTTTTACAGAAACGTTCAACCTTGCTGGCATCCTCTTAATATTTACAACCCGATGAAGGTTTCATTTTTGGAATAATAAATTTTCAGAGTAGTTTTTACAGTTATATCAAAAATTACTGGTTTGGTTATACTATCAGAAATACATAGACAGATAATAATGAAATTATTGTTTATATTTGGACAACTTTTCTGCTGTACTTTATTGGAAGGAGAAAAATAACCATTTCCTTAATAACCATTCAAACAATTTATTTAACTAAAACAATAACTTTATAGCATATGCATCCATGTTTGTTAACCAATGTGGTTAAATGATTAAAAAAAACTTAGACTGAGTTTTAGCACACATGAAAAACTTTAAACAAATCCTTATTTCCTGATGAATAGCCTTTGGACTATAATGTAACTTAAATAGAAAACTACATTTAGAAAGATTTTTTCCTCCAAAAGCATTTTATTTTAAAAATCCGATTAAAATTTTTAAAAATCTGATTTAAATAAAAAAAAAATCCGATTTTTTAATTATTATTTTTTTAAAATAATAATTGATTTTTATCCACCCTGCATAATTTATTACTCTGAGAACGGACACGGTGGTCAGATTGCTCCACAGCATGGAACTTGCTGAGCAGCTTAGATGAATGCACAGTGATTGTCTTTTCTGTCTGCCTCTCCCCTCCCTCTCCCCAGAGACGCATCTATTTCCAGATAAAAAATGAAGAGTTGAAGTCCTTCCTGTCTGTCCCAGATGACGTTGAAGACATGAAAGCTGGGCGAGTTCTGGTCTCAGAGCTCAATGGCAAGAGCAGCTCCATCTGGTACTATGAAGAGGGGCTTATGAAGAACCAGGTGAGGGCTTCTTTCTCTTCCTCTTGTGTGGTTTACAGGGACAGAAGCAGCTGGGGTGCATGGATAATCCAGGCCTGCTTCAAGAAGACCCCATACGATACCCTCAAGTTTAAATAGTTCCGCTCCCTCTATTGTCCACATAGCAGTTGGGTAAGCCTGGCAAAACTAATATCCAAATCAGTTAATCATTAATATAATAAATAGTTAAACAGATGGATGAGATGGCTGCTTCACATATAAAATGTCACCTACAAGGGTATATGCTGGGCTGGTATAGAAGAAAAGTCTGTATTTAGGTGCCATGGCTCAGTGATGGCGCTCATGTCTTGTATACAGAAAGTCCCAGGTTCAATCCCAGGTATCTCCAGATAACAGGATATTGGGTATCAGGTAATGAGAAAGATCTCAAAAGGCCACTGCCAGTCTGAGTAGGCAGTACTGGGCAGGATAGACCAACAGTAAAAGTCAACTTCAGCTTTAGATGTTCACTGTATGCAACACACTTTCGTACCACACTGAATTGGCCTCTCTTGACTTTCAGGTTGCGCCCAACATGAGCTTGCAGGTGATTGGTCCAGCTGCAAAGGGATCCAAGGTGGTGTTGTGGTCTGAGAGCCGACTGCCCCGGCAGACCTGGCAAATCGATTCTTTTGGGAGAATCTGCAGCCAGATGTTTGAAAAACAAGGTCCTGGATGTGAAAGGTAAGGCATTGGCTGT